>NC_091943.1:25074782-25397282 GCF_041260155.1 Ptychodera flava
CACTAGCTCTAGCTTTACTCCTGAAAATAGCGACAAAATGGTTCATTATAGATATGAATGTGTGACATCTAAAGCAATAAAATTCACACGTACACATGACAATATTTGCTGTCTTGTTGATTATTTCACCAGTGATCCAAATTCAGATCTTTTTTTTTTTGCAGAGGCTCAGAAAACACTGTAACTTGACTTTCACTGTTGAAAGTTTTAACGCTATGAGCTTCCATGCATATCTGGTGTTTTTAATTTTCTAAATGGTGAATGTTAATACAGGGACTAAAATTACGTAAAAACTCACTTTTACCAAACAAATCGTTTTACATCACTCTTGCACTTGACTGGACTGAAAGATCCGTCGCTCGAGGGCGCTCTCTACGCTCCTCCCCTTACAATAAAAAAAATAAGAGGAGTGGAGCGTAGAGAGCGTCCTCGAGCGACGGACTTTCAGTCTAGCACTGGGCCATTAATGTTTGATTCACATTAGAACTCAAATCACAATACTTCCAGGGACCAAATACAATCGCTTAAGCTCTATTTTGGTATGCAAATAATTTTTGAAATCTTGTGGAGCTTTGTTTACTTCCGTTAATTGACTAGATTGTGAAATGGATGTCTTCCATGGGTAATATTTCCCTTCAAAAACTGAGGCCAATTTTATCAACAGTGCGGAAAGGGCATGAAGCTAACAATGTGTCTGTGTGTATACGACTTGTATGTATTTTTCCAGTGTGAGCACAGTGTTCGATGCAGTATCGCAACTATACTATATCAAAGTTAACAGAACGTTGATTTTCATGCACAAGAATATTAGACATTATATTATGAATCGATGACAAATCAGAATTTTCTAAAGTTTGACCTTCATGTACGTTGAAGGTGAAGGTCAAACGAATTTTTTCTAACCTTGAACTTTGTGACCTTTGATCCAACTTTCTCCACGATACCTGAAGCGTCTTTTCCAGGCGTGTAGGGTAGTGCCGGCAGAACGTCGCGGTTTCCTGAACGGATGTATGTTTCAGCGGGATTGACACCTGCCGACTTGACCTTTATTAATACCTAGAGGTCAGATGTTACAATGACATATATCACCTGGCAAAAATTTTATTTCACTTTCTTCAAATGTAACAGTGCAGCCACCTTCGAATAACTGTTTTTCCCTACCCTATGACACCTGTTTGAACCAATTTGCAAATACACAAACACACGTTATAACCATAGGATACTCGGAACAAATTGAAGTCTACCATTCCAAGGCTAAATATGAAATTGACTGGTTGTAAGGTAGACTGTAAAGCACAGTCGTGTGCGGGCGCTCCGCACCGGGGCGGAGGTACGGAGCGTCCGCACACGACTGTTCTTTACAGTCTAGTAGTAGTTGTAAGCAAGACTGTAATTTCAATGGTACGGGCTCTCCAACACTCGCTCTCGCGAAAGATGGCTCTTCAAGTCAAGTGTTCAGCATGCTATCTTACTGATAACACTTCTGAACTCTTTGATTCAGTTTAGGAATTTGTGGAAATATCTTTTCGTCTCGTCAGCCACATACCAAAGAACGTAACTCCTGAGTCAGCGCAGCGTCAGGATTCATAACACTGAGGGAAATGAGCCATGGCTATTTTACCTCTTTGCCGCTGGGTTCTGGTATTGGAACATCATTCTGCAATTTCAACACCTCAGGGGATCCAAACTCGGCAACCCTTATAGCTCTCATGATTCTGCCTGCTACTGGAACGACTGGCATCAATATGAATTTTCTGTGAGAAAAAGAAGAAGAAGAAGAAAATGTTAATCGTTCAGATGAACTATATTCACACAAGCTGCTTGCTGCGGTTCCGTAGCCCTACGACTTCCTGGCTGGTTGTTGTGGGCTACGGTTTAGTCAATTCAAAAAGTGCACAGTCGTGCGCCATGAAAATGTTGCGGGGGGAAAGTGAGCGTTTTTCTTGCAATGCTCCAGAAACACAACAAAAAACATCATAATCCGGAGTCGGGGTGCATCGATCGCCTACCTATGGAAGGATGCCTACGTAGATGTCCATTTTCCTCTCCGTTTAGTGACTTTTTCAGATTTCAGCGGCGGCTGGAGGAAAGTAAGGTTACAAAAAAAGTGTAAAAAGCAGGCATAAGAAGCCAGTTGGGCAGTATGCCGTACCCCATGGAAATCCGGTCACGACATGCGACATGCGACCTGCGACTTCAAAACTGCGACCTGCGTCCTGCGAGTTTCGACCTGCGACTTCGGCATTTAGACCAAGGTGTAACCTGCGACTTCACAACAGCGACCTGCGTCCTGCGTGTTTGTCAAACTGCGACCTGCGACTTCACAACTGCGACATGCGACAACAACACGTAACGTCTCATGGTGTTTTCCTCAGTATTAGATTTGAGGCGTCTTGCGTGAACTTTAATCGTTGAGCGCAACTTTAATCCTTTGAGCGCCAAAGTTTATTTTTGTCCCCTTTATATAATAAACCCCTGTCAATTTTCTCCAATTTTTGCAAACATTTTGGGAAAGACCTGTAGCCAATGAAATGTGATGTCGATTTGGTCCAAAATTATCAAAAAATTACAGAAAATTCTTGGTAAAATTTTGCCCTAAAATTTTGGTGGGAGAAAATTACAGCGCTCAAAGGGTAAAACGTGGAATGGAGATTTAACGTTCAACATCGATCAATTAAAAAGCCATTGCTTTCGCTTTGGTAAATCGTTCACCAAGTCTGGCAAAACTCAATTCATGTACACACCAGTTCACTCATTTTCATCTTGAGACTCTGAGATAATTTTATGACGGAAATGTTGACAGTAGTCCGTGTTAATGCATGGAAAATAATATGCTACGTGATAGGCATTTATATGTTTATATTATAATTTCAAATTATTTTAGATATTCTTCGTCTGCCTTACCTCGCTTCTTTCCTTATGTTATCGACAAACCTTTTGATTTTTAGATATCGCCGGTATTTATCCTCATTTTACTGCGGTATAACCATCTAGCTGTCTGTTTAATTCATCAGTTGTTCCCCCCCCCCATGTATCATAAAGTTCTGCGTCAGTGTCATTGCAAACATCAGAATTTTCAGTTATTGTCCTTTATTTTCTAACATTTCCAGTTTTGTTCCAATTCTCCAGTGATTGATCATCGGATGTTGCCATCTTTTCGTCTAATTTCATTTTTACTTTTTCGTCAAAAAATCGAATTGATCCAACTTTTGTACAGTTGGAAAAATAAAAATATTCTTACAGGTTTACTTCGGACTACATTTGTCTACACAAATAACATATGCAAAGCAGTTAAAATAATACTGATATTGACAGAAGTGCAATCCAAACATATTTGCTAACCATGAACAGCCAGTGACCGACTTTCTTTATAGATAACGCGAGTTAAAACTGTAAAACAGGACATCATTAAACCTTCCTACAATCCTATTTTCAGTGTTTAAGCCTAATATGTACATACTATAATATGTACATATTATTTTTTGTGTGTATATAATATTTTAGATCATGTGAGCAGAAAAGTTCCAGAAACTAACTCTGATGTAGACGTTTAAAACCCTATTGCTATTGCATTATTTCAGATCAGTTTGCCTTTCGTAAGAAGGAAAATAAATTTGTGCTCTTCCTTTGTGGATTTTCTACCGTCACACCTTCGTGCACTTCTATAGCTGGTTGAATTCTTTCGCTGGCCGATTTTTGCGTAGGCCAGCGGTGCGAATTCGAAAATTATGCTCTGGTCGCGAGAATGCGGTAAACCGGCTGTTTTAATGCAGTGCAATGGTGTCCCTCGTGTTTTTCAGGCTCGTGTTCAGAGCAATGGTGCAAATAAATCAAGACTGATGTCGCAGTTTGACAAACACGCAGGACGCAGGTCGCTGTTGTGAAGTCGCAGGTTACACCTTGGTCTAAATATCGAAGTCGCAGGTCGCATGTTTCAAACTCGCAGGACGCAGGTCGCAGTTTTGAAGTCGCAGGTCGCATGTCGCATGTCGTGACCGGATTTCCATAGTACCCGGAGACTGTCATGCGGGGAAATTTTGACAGGTCACGTATGTGCACTTCCGCATTGCGAAGTACGCCCTCTGCATGCTCTCTGTATTTACATCTCGTTTATAATCAAAACCCGCGGGTGGCAACAGGAAATCATGGAAATCAGGCTGCAGGCTATGTGAAATGTATATTTTGTTTAGAAACGCACATTTAAACGTAGGGTTTGGGCGAGGTCGTCAGCGATTGAAATACATAGTAAGAGAGCCGATGAGTTCAATTTTTCAAGAGAGGGCCGTGGTAGCTATAGCCTTGACCCTATTCATCGCTTACGGCCTCCGTGCTTCCGACCCACCTCGGAGGCACGGAGGCCGTAAGGCCGCGATCAAAAAAAGTGGGGGGGGGGCTGGAGGAATTCAGGGGGGGATTCGAAAATTTTGGGGGTAGTCGAGGGGGGGACTTGAAAGTTTTGCTCTGCCTATAGGGGGGACCTCAAAATATTTTGACTCCCAACATTTTGATGTCGTCCAATGGTTCTAATGTTAGTAATAGGCTAATTAAACAAAATCTAGAACCGTTTTGTCATATGTTATGTCTTTAATCTCGAAAAAGTCTAAAAATGTATGAATGCCATTAAATTTTCGTAGAACAAGTTGGCCTTGTAATGGGGCAGGAGCTACAACTGCTGATAATTTGTTCAATATTTCTATGCAATGTATCAAACACAGACTACTAATAGAAATTTTGAAAACATACTTTGAAGCAGACTGCAGACTGTTATTGTCAATTACCTTTTCAAATTGTAATGAAAATCATGCATTATTGAGAGAGGAGAAAGGAATTTCATAAAATTCTGACGCACTTGTGTAACCAGCCATACAGAATAGTTTGAGGTAAAACAGGGATACTTTTAGCACCTGTTTAGCCACACAAAAAGATATTGATTTTTTTCGATTGACAGGACAACATAAATTTACATATTAAATTTTATCAGTTGGTGGCCACCTCAGTTGGTCATTTAGTTGTTTCCTTCCGAGTATGACATTTGCAGTACATGCGTACTGTGATTTCTGTGGCTTGTAAATGATGATTTTGAAGCTTTGACTCTATTTTCTAAACATATTTTTCCCAAATAAATATAGATAGTTTAATATGTGGTTCACATTATTGTTACTATGTAGAACCAAAGAAATTATTCAACTGGCAATCTCCGATGGTACAAATCAAGGTGAATTGTGGGTAAAATTACATACTGTGACGTCTGACGTTATTCATGATGACCCATATATAGCTAGGGAAACAATTCTGTTTCATCAGTGTGATCATTCTGATCATCTGCATTTTGTTCTATTTCCAGACGTTAAAGTTAGGATAGTATTATCAAATTTGTTCATGAAGACCCATATAGCTAGGGAAACAGTTCTGTTTCATCAGTGTGATCAGTCTGATCATCTGTTTTGTTGAGTTTTACACAGTATCTTTGTGCTGTGTTTTGTGATTAATAAACACGGACCATTGTGAATTTTCATTCCTCTGCTTGTTTTAAATCAGTGCATGACTGATGTAGAATGTGTAATTGTGTTTGTAACATTGGAGCGAGAAGACAAAACAGCTGCACTTGTGAGATTAGACATCATGTATCTTGTTTATCAGCTTTAATTAGTTTATTGAGGCGACATGTCTTGTGCGATACATCTGGTGTTTTGATCTAATTAAATCATTTGTTCTAGCCTGAAATGTGTTTATGCCTGACAACATACAAGCAAACTAGACTGAAAAATATTGTAAATTCTTGCTCCAAAAAGGTGAATTACGTGACAGTGACACCTCAACACTTTTATCTGGTCACAGTGTAAGTGGCTGAAAAACAAATGCGAAAAGTATGTTATTTTCCTGGATCTATTGGGTTGATTGTGATAGACATTTGTGAGCAGCATAAATGTCACAAAACCCTGTTTTAAGTGATAAAAAATTGTTCTAAAGTTGGACATGAACTTTTTATATTGATGCAGGTTGTTTCGACATGAAAATTCCAAAGAGTGGTTGTGTGTAGGAATTTACAAATTCCCCACCCATGGGGGTGGGGGAAATGTGGGGGATTTACTTGGTTTAGGTGGGGATTTTCCAGATTGTCTTGCCCCAGGGGGTGGGGCATTTTGCAGATTTCACAAGACTAATTTCCAAATCCCCCACTATACCCCGAGGTGGGGGTGGGGGGTTACATTGACTGGCGCATAACGAATACACTAGCTTGGTGGACATATAAGCAATACCTGAGTTCCCTGTGGGTTACATGCACGAAATATTTTTCAGGTGTTAATGCGCAGAGCGTGCCCTATAATGTCAAACAGGGTCACGAGGGTCATGGACGGCAACTTTAAGTAAGAAATATTTCAGTTTACAATTAGGAGTGGTCAAAGTTCCTGGACTAAGTGTATTAACCTTCCAACATATGTGTCATATTTCATATCGGCAAGTGAAATTTATTGTGAAGCACATTCTGGTCACTGGATGCCATATCGTTCTTTTATACCTTCATGAAGATATCTTATCAGTTTGACGTGTGTTCAGAAAGATTATAGCAAACAGTCACGTGGTCATTGACACGACCTTAGAGCTTGTATGTTACACTCTTATTTGAAAGCACCTGTCAAATCAGGAATGGTTTGAGGAAAGAACACCGTACAGTCTCCCCTTTCCACGGTCTTTATATAGTGCAATTGCGATCGTTGTTGATCGATAATGAAACATAAACACCATAAATCAGGTGCAGGGTGACGTGGGGGTGCGGGGGGGGGGGTGATGGGCCCAAATTTCCCCGCAACATATTTAAATGAGGTGTCTCCGGTGTGTACGATTATTGATTTATACACACATGTATCATGCAGACATGACCTGATACTTTTATCAGTTTATCTCTGAACAGATGTATTACTTTGGGCACAACTTTCAGAGGAGAACAAAGGACTAACAAAATGCGCCAGTCAATGTAAACCCCCACCCCCCCCCCCCATCTCGGGCGATACGGGAAAAATGTGGGGGATTAGACCGTGTGTGCCATGAAACTGTGCCCGAGGGGGTGGGGCAATTGCCTCGTTTTGATCCCCCTATTCCTTTGACGGACAGGCCCAGATGTTCGTAAATAACTACGCATGCGCACGTATGCAGTGCCTGAAAATTACCCGAAGTCCCGGACCAGTGATTTTTTATCCCGAACCAGTACTAATTACCCCTAAAAAGTCCGCAGACCAATACAAAAAAGGAGCCAATTTATTTTGCAAGGGAATGTCCAGTGCTTTTCCCAGATTGTGTTCTAGTGTCTTTTGACGAAAAATTAGAAACTACGTCCCCCCCAAAATACCGAAGTTACTGAAACCAAGGAGGTAGCAGAGACGCACTAAAGCCAGTTACACTAAAACCAAGAGGCCCATTCCATTGAGAGACTACGTCTTTTAGCTACAAAATTACAATAATTATCGCGTCTTTAAGTCAATCAAACATTTAAAATTTAGTCTATTTCTTTCATCACAACATAAACTCTAAAGGAAAATCAGTTACTCTATTACAGTTTGCGATTCATGATATGAGCCTGGCGATGAGCGTCCACTAGCCACTGCACTGCAAAAATCAAATGACGGGCCACGTACTCATTTTAAGGGGAAAATTTAATGTGGTAAAAACCAGACCATAGCCTCAGCTAAAAATATCAGCAACCCGAAAATTGTGTGAAAATATTATATCTCTGTCTATCAAAGAATTTGCAGTAAAATTCTTTGGAAGGAGTCTCATTACAACTTTCCGATCGTCCGTGGCAAGCAAGCTTCTGAATTTAGAAGGTCACCATGCTGAATTCCTTATATAGTCAAGACCCCCTAACTCGATTGTAGTTGACCTTAACAAGAACCGCCTAGCTTGTCAAAACAGCGTTATGGCAATTTAATATTGCTATCAAAGGAAAAAGAAGTCCCTCTCAGATATTTGGTGTTTTAAACCTATTTTTTACAATTTAAATGGGAAAGAATCAACCGCTGGGCAATTATAAATTGAAGTGAACTTTATAGCAATAGGAAAAAAACATATTAAGTATGTGGTGCAAGAACTTGAGAAAATTACCAAGTAAATGTTTATGCAGTGTGTCTATATTAAAAAGATTGGCAGTTTATGCTGTATGTAAATCCCAAGCAAATCTGATAGAAATGCATACATGAGTATGAGAAATGAATCATTCTTGTATTGTTATGCAAATTTTTGAGGACAGTGGATTTTACCTTTGGACCAGTGAAAAAAAACCCAGGTCACTGGTCCTGGGACCAGTGGGAAAAAACAGAAATTTTCAGGCCCTGGTAATGGTATGTTGTTGTTCAGAGCGGTAGCATGGCGAAAGGTGGATGTCAAGGCCATGTGGGCCGGTAAGCAGCTTTTCAACTGGCTGTTGATGAACGCGATGCAGCAATATTCAGAGGTGTGCATGAAAGTATATTTGTGATTGATGGCTTAAATATCGATAACTAAATAAATGATTTTCATCCGCCGTGTATTCTTATTTTTTGGAAAACTGAACATACCATACGCAAAATTTCCCACATTTTCCCACGTGAGCGTGACATTTCGGATGTTCACGATGCCTCATCGACATGGTCCAGCACTAAAAAGACCTCCGGGTCAACTCTATTTTTGATAAAGCTTAAGGGACAAAGTCAGCCATTTTTCATGAATTTTGTTTGATGCGATATACTACTTATTTTGTTTGACATGTTGAAAGATACTGAATGAATGAGTGACCATACATATATTCGACCCCAGTTTTATACAAATTAAGTAAAACCATCGCGAAAACGAATTAATGGTCATGACCATTAATTCATCATTTCGTGATGGTTTGCATGTATCGTGTCTAAAACCGGGGTCGAATATAGCAGGGTCACCCATTCATTCAGTATCTTTCGACATGTCAAACAATATAAGTAGTATCTCACATCAAACAAAATTCATGAAAAATGGCCCTTTAAATTGCTTGTGTATTTGGAAAACATGTTCGGTCACGACGGGATTCCTTTTTATGTCCGCTAAATGTATTATCAAATTTATTCATGATGACCCATATAGCTAGGGAAACAGTTCTGTTTCATCAGTGTGATCATTCTGATCATCTGTTCTGTTGAGTTTTACACAGTATCTTTCTGCCGTGTTTTGTGATGAATAAACACGGATCATTGTGAATTTTCATTCCTCTGCTTGTTTTAAATCACTGCATGACTGATGTAGAATGTGTAATTGTGCTTGTAGCATGAGAGCGAGAAGACAAAAAGCTGCACTTGTGAGATTGGACATCATGTATCTTGTTTAATTATCAGCTTTAATTAGTTTATTGAGGCGACAGGTCTTGTATGATACATCTGGTGTTTTGATCTAATTGTTCTAGCCTGAAATATGTTTATGCCTGACAACATACAAGCAAACTAGACTGAAAAATATTGTAAATTTTTGCTCCAAAATAGGTGACGTGACAGTGACACCTCAACACTTTTATCTGGTCACAGTATAAGTGGCTGAAAAACAAATGCGAAAAGTATGTCATTATCCTGGATCTATTTGTGTTGATTGTGATAGACATTTGTGAACAGCATAAATGTCACAAAACCCTGTTTTAAATGATTAAAATTGTTCTGAAGTTGAACATGAACTTTTTATATTGATGCAGGTTGTTTACGACATGAAAATTCCAAAGAGTGGTTGTGTGTAGGAATTTACAAATTCCCCACCCCCTATGTGGGGGATTTATTTGGTTTAGGTGGGGATTTTCCAGGTTGTCATGCCCCAGGGGGTGGGGCATTTGGCAGATTTCACAGGACTAATTTCCAAATCCCCCACTAAACCACGAGGTGGGGGGGGGGTTTACATTGACTGGCGCATAACAAAATGTAGATAGTGAAGATCAGCAAGCACTAATGCCAGAATCAGGCACTCAGGACTGGCACTCTAAGAAACAGACAGCAGCGACAGCAAATCTGATTAAAGACTGAAAGATCCGTCGCTCGAGGACGCTCCCTACGCTCCCCTCTCCTCAAGAGTAGGGGGGTAGAGAGCGCCCTCGAGCGACAGATCTTCCAGTCTAATCTGATCCAGAATCTGATCACTGCCGCTAGATATTATCATTATTGGGTGCCTATGGACTGTATTATCTCATTCTGCGTGCAGGCCTGTTTGCTACGCCTCCAACCAGACAAGTGGTTGGAGGCGTTGCCCTCAGCAATACACGAACCTGTACGCAGTTGGGTCAAAAGCACAAGGCCTCCACGCAGAGCTTGAAGGGCAATTTTTATTGACTTTATCTCTGAACAAATTGACTAAGTGTGCTTTCAAAGGAGAATAAAGGACTTAAATTATTTAGCGGCCAATGTCAACAACTACCAATGCGGATACCAGGGATTGAGGACTGCCCCTTTAAACAATGAACATCAAATCGCGTAAAAATGCAGGTTCTTCCATAGACCCTAGAGAAATAGGGTCTATAATTCTTCAAGGTACACTATACAATGCCCGAATCTGATTAAAATCAGATGTAGAGTATGGCGACGTCTACTTACGCGTACGCAACATTCTCTTGCTGTCGCCTGTGTCCTAGTCAATGCCAGCCTGGTAACGTTTGTAAAGAATAATGTAATGTCAAATATTTCTTGTGGAGAAGTCCATCGCCTTATGACTTACTATCTGTCGCTTTGTGTTGATCGACAGCATGACAGCTTGCTCATTCAGTATAGTAAATTTGCCCTTGTGCCACACTTGACATAAAAATGGTTGGAAATGGTGAAGACTTCTCTTACTTTCCGTAAGCCTTTGATAGACAGCGTTGCTGCGGAACGTCAACCAAACTCTCAGCCTCAAACACAGAACTGGTATACATACGGTTCTCAGAGCGAGTAGACGGAAGTTGCTCTTGTCGGAAAAATTGTAGGAATAAACTTTTTACATTCAATCTTGGGTAATTAATATTAATGATTATAGACGTTATGAATATTAATGTAGACGCCATATTGTATGTTGCACGTTTTATGGAAAAAAGTACCCAATGAAGTAGGTGAAGTCATCGAGCCTGAACAGCAATTCAAATTTTGTCGCATTGTGGCGCTGTTTCGATGAACCAGTCCTGCCTCCGAAATTCGCGGAAATGATTGTAAGGTCTATTGATTAGGTGAGGACCGTTTGATATGTGGATTTGATGTGATATGTGGACGTGGATTGTTACAACAAATTACTGAACATTGAATGGATTTTCGCAATAAGTGGTTTAGGCAAAAACACTGTGTAACTGCACACCCCCTTAATGAATGCTCTTCGGGGACAGATATTCGGACTCTCAAATTTTTAAAATTATTTTATTCCCCCGTAGAGATAACATAGGAATGGAGGCCATTTTAAATTTCAAAGATCTGCAATATGTTGGGTAATTTCTTTCTCTAGTGCCAAAATGTGCACGCTGACCCCTCGATTTTCATTCTTGATTTTGAATGAAAATGGTTGAAAGTTTGCTTGAGGATAGTTTGAGCAAAAGTTTTTGTTATTATCATGTCGCTATTCCTTACCTAGGAGAAGACCAAACACTTTGCACTACTGTTCTCACAACTTCTCGAGTTTAACATCAAGAGATCATCTAAAGAAGAAAATGTGTTCAATGTTTTTTATGCTCAAAATTGATTCACCTCATTGTTTATTTGTTTATATGTGACGCTGAGAGAGAGAGAGAGAGAGAGAGAGAGAGAGAGAGAGAGAGAGAGAGAATTTCCTTAGTTCCAGGCTTTCCTTTTGTATACGTCACTGTGAGCATGTGCCTTTATCGTGCAGTGAGGTCGACGTCGTTGTTATCTCAGTCAGCTACGTTTTCTTAGTCGGCTATGGAAACAGCCATATTGGGATGTACGAGGCACGTGACGATGTATGGCCAACAGCCTTGTGTGGTAACACACTGTTCGTGGAGAGCGCGGGACGCTCGAGACTGGTGCCATTGACCTACATGGTATCCATCTTGAATACAAACAAACCTAAAAATCTAAAGGACCGTCGCTTGGACCTTCAAGTGTAGGAAAGTTTGACTGATAGGTCACATACGTAAACAGTTACTTTTTTTGCTTCATTCGATGTTTTCAGAGTCACCGTTGACACCTAACTCTAAATTCTGTCCGTATTTTTAAAATACGCGGCGAAACTAAAATCATGACACCAAACGGACCGGGAACTGCTAGTCCATTGGAGTGGCGGTCCGCTGATAAGTAAACAAATGTTTTTTTGATAGGTGGAGGATCCTTTATCATGTTTATAGTGACAAAAATGTCAATGCGATGTCACTTGGCGGACGAATGTCACCTTTGATACAGTAAGGATGTCTATGCTGGGGCGGTTATCGTATTTTGCGCGTATTACTCATCTCGGTGATCTATCATATTTCATGTGTCACCGTGAGTCAGTCTTACATATGTTGTCAAAAATTGACTTTACTAAATTTGATCAGGAGTGTCAAAAAAACTGATAGAAAACCATATGGTTAAAAAGATGGGAACGGTACCATGTACCGAGGGTTGACTTATTAAAAGTGCCAAACGATCGTTTTTGAATCATAAGGACGATCATTAAAATATCATGTGACGTCACACTCACGTGATGTCCATACACAATCATCAGCACTGTGGAATTTCTTTTTGGATTGCGCATCTTGACCGGATAATTGATTCGCTGTGGGATAATCTAAACACAGTAATAGGAATATACGTTATTCCAATATTTTGAAATCAAATTCAAAGTTATGAATCTAGACTGTTGATGATCTTCCGCGTTGCTATCAATCTTTGAGATAAACGATTGCATGAGTCAAGTGTAAGCTGTTATCTGCTCGCTGACTTTTCACTGAGTGTCGCCTTCTACGTTGCGGCACTGAGATTATGAGATCACAATTTTCTCCAAGTCAGCATAAAGGTCGGAGAAGTGATGAAACATAGTCGGCATACGTCATGTAATAATGATCGTGAACATTGTGAACTCCATGTTCATCGCAGCTGCGCATTTTTGGAAGCTGTGTATTTCAGAATAATACACATCAGACTGCAGGGATCACAACACATTCAATTTGTTTTATCGAGAATATTAAGTTCAGTGATTTATGTATGTCGTAGCATGGGGAATATTCTTTTACCGGTTTCCTGATGCGCTAGTGCAGAACTTTTTGGCCATAGGGTATTTACTCACAGAGCACTCGTCTCTGAAGAATACAAAATAAACTTTTTGGCATTGCAAATTTCTGTCATTCTTGTATAACAACCCATTGTACAACACAAAATCAGTATGGTTTTGCTGTTTTAAGTACAGCAATGCATTATGGGATATCCAGGAACAGGTCTATTGCCCATCGCTCCCCTACAATTTTGTCACGTGACTTTGAAGGCCAAATGAAAGAAGGGCTTTATATCTTTTACATGGTGCGGGCCAGTGAAATAAGTTCTTTCTTAAATGAACATTAAATAATCCAAACATATTTTTCTCATAGCATAGTCTTGCAAAACTTTTGTCCCGATCTAACCTTTCAGTGTATCGAAATGTCCTTTTTAAGCATTAAAATGCAATTAACCAATGATTCAGTTAACCCTTTGAGTGACAAAGTCGATTTTTGTTGCCTTTACACAATAAAACGCTAACAATTTCTTTCAGATCTAGACAATTTTTTTCTGATTTTTACCAAAATTTTGGTCAAAAAGTGTAGCCATGAAAATGTATGTCCATTTGGTCCAAAATCTTGGAAAAAATTACAGAAAAATTCATAAAAATTGGTAAAATGTTGCCCTGATATTTTTTGGGAAAAAATTACAGAGGGTTAACCCTGTATGCAGATGATAACATTTGACCTTTTATTTATACTTTACCTATATAAACACGTGATGAAGCAGACATGGCCAATTTGACCCTGGTGTCATCATCAACGTGGTTAGTGTACATTTCATCATTTTCGGTGTTTGGTCGCCTGCGACACAGTAACGTTCGCATCCGCAGTTGTAAAATCATGGCGGGTATGAGATTCTCGCTATTTGCACTGGTGCTTTTTTGCGCCTGTTTGTACGATGTATCGGCTGCTGAATTGAATGGGTCCGGAGAAAAGACCGAAGATCAGGCTCAGGAGTTTTTGGACTACTACAACGAGCAGGCCCAGATTGTCTTCCCCAGCTACGTCCATGCCTACTGGGATTACTCAACTAATTTGACACAACATAATCTTGATATAATGGTGAGTTCTTTTTTGTTGTTTGTACCCATCACTTTCCTTGCTCAAAACTTAAGAAAATGGTTCCCTGAAAGACCCTGCTTTTCAAAATATTTATTACTTGGTCATTTTTTATTAAAGCTATAGTCGCATAGGCCAAAAAAAGAAAGAAAAGAAATGTTTCTGGTCAGCGCGCGCGTCACTTGAACAACAGCGCGTCACCTTTTTTTTCTGTTTGTGGCCTGCGGCCGTGGCTGACACCAAACCAAAATGGCTGAAGAGAAAGAGAAAATTCTTTGGGGGCATGATCAGTGACTGCATGAACAGTATATATGTGACTATATTGATAAAACTATAAAACTGACCCTCCTCCCTCCCTTGAGGGAAAAAAAATAAAAATAAAAAAAAATAAAATGCGCGTCGCCGCACCATTTTTTAAAGAAAGACCTGACCAGAAACATTTCTTTTTTTTTTGCTTTAAATTGCTCCTACTTTCCTCAACAGCATGCTTTACCATTAGTACTTACTCTCGCCCTTACGGCGCTTCAATGTTTACACCAGAATTGTTGTTTTTGGTGAATTAGAGATTAAAAAACATAATTCAGGATACGATGCACTCAGTTTACAGTTGGGTAATTTCTTTCTCTAGTTGAATGATTACAATCGAGACCCTTGCCGTGTTCAATTTACAACGTTAATAAGAAAAAAGCAAAAAAGCCGAAGTCTGCGACAAATGCCGAACATTTGCAAATGTTTTTCAAGACATGAACGAGATACGACCTCGAAATATCCAGGGATTGTGTTTAATATTTTGCGAAATTTCAGCTTATCATTTAAATTGCATCAATTAATAGAGCTTCGCTGGAGACGACCTGTCGCTGTCACTTAGGTGTGGCGCCGCCTCTAATTTTTAATCTTAACTGGTAACCTCCCAACAACTGTACACTATCAGCGCAATGCGTTCTGCTCATGGATGATCTATCTTGTCTCGGTCACCCACGGCCATTTTCGGCCTCCAGTTTCGGGTTTTCAGCGCCTCTAGTTCGATCTCAGCGGCAAAAAGTACCGTTGAGCCCGTTTAATACTAAATTGGTATAGACAAAAAGAGCTAAAGGTGGATTACAGGACATCGAACTAAAACTTCAAGTCCACGTGACATGTGTCTATTCAATATTGTATATATTTAATAGCTAATGATAATGACATTAACTTTTGATAATATTTTCATTTATTTCGCTTCAGAAAACAAATAAGCTTACATTTTTTATTTTCCTCCGCACTATTGGTTGAACTACGAATGATCAGCCTTGTTAGCGCCACGATCATGTACAATATGAAATGATGCTGTTGACAAAATGAATTCAAGTCAGGACTTAAATTCAAATGTCAACAATAACATTGCACACTACCTCCAAACACGGTGTGCTGATGCAATAGTTGTGGAGTAGTGAATAAAAAGAAAAACACTTGAAAAGACCGTGTAAGCTACAGACAATGAACCTGAAGGTACGTCAAGAGTTATGAATTTGATCAGGAAATGTCATGTATTAAACTGTTTTCATAGGTGTGTGCATATTATTTTATCCTCGCTATCTCTCGCTATCAGTCTATATCTGTTAATTTCTATCCCCCATCCCCTTTATTTAATTGTTCTGCAAATTACCAACGCGGGGACTTATCAGTGACCAAATAACACTTTAGCAGTTCATAAGGTGAGCTGGTAACGAGTTGTTTGGTCAGGGAGATCAGCCCCCGCGTTGGTGATCGGGGATTAAGGAGGGTATTTAAGAGATATAAACTGTTTTCTTTGAAAATACTATACAGAGATAGCGAGTGTAAAGTAATACATAGCCGGTATAGAAGCGAGACTACTGTCAATGGTGATAGGCACACATGCGACACGGATAATGGCTTGTATAATGAAAAAGTTTAATAAATGACTTTTATTGATCATAGAGACGAATAATGCCTGCAGTACCCAGTGAGAGACTCTGTCCATAACCTGCGTAAAAATGCAAACACATCGCGGTTACGGTTTATACAGTTACTGTATTGTTTCTAATGGATACCGGAAATGACGTTCATGATTTTTAGCACGCGAGACAAGATCATTTTCATGTTTGAAATGCGGTTTTAGTCTATAGAAATGCGAAACTGTAATGAGTATTCTATGCGCATCAAATAATAACTCCCAGTCGTCATTATATTTTTTTTTGTTTCTTGTGCGAATTATTGCCCTCGTTTGGCATGGCTGGACTAGATATTTAACCTCTGACCGTTCGTCACACATTTCAGCGAAAATACTTATAGAAATTATCCTTTCCACTGAATATTAACGGCAAGAAAAATAAAAGATGTAACTTGAATACTCCGTAGTCGGCGAATCCAGCAAACTTTGAAACTTTTTTTACTACATTAGCATTTTCTTCTTAATGGATGATGTTCATGGAAGTAATGCGAAATGGAAATGCAGGGAAATAACAGGGAAAGAGCAGAAGAAAGGTATATTTTTTCACATTTCATGATGCAATCATTTCTCATGTATTTGGCCATAGATACCTGACTATGGCATGGGCACCTGGGGGTACCCGAAGGTAACAAGAATGCAGGCATAGAATCTTCATAATTTTACACACACACACTGATGCGGTTATATTGCAGACTCTGCAAAACTCTGCACTGTGATTGTAAGGTCATTATCTGGTTCTTTTCACCATGACTAAATGTTTACGGCTAAATGTTAACCTGTCGTATCTAGGTGGATCAAAGTTTATCTATGAACCTTAACAGTTCGGGTCGTCGCTCCTATCACAGCTTATTATAGCAACGTTAACCTTCCATTCGTCATTGAGAGGCAATCGCATCCGTTATATACTATGTAGATAGACTATTGTAAATTCAAAATGGAACATATGTGGATAAAGAACATCGGTATTGCAAATTGTGAAGAGATCATAGCCGATTTCAAATATAGATAAACCGTTGAAGTAGGCTCGTTTAGACCACCGTTGACGTCGCTCGCCCTCTTCCGCCGTAAATAGATGTTTCTAAGAGACTATTGACGCCGTATAAGTATTTATCGATTTCTCTGAGTATAACAATAACAACGTAATTGAAGTGTTCCTCCAGTCATCTTCATCTGCATATAGCACCTGATTGACACATTCCGTGTACGTGTTGGCAGCTGACGACACATGGTATAATTCTTTTGAACAGCGTCACAGAGGAACATAGACAGTCTACGTTTCTCTGTGACAGCGTATAGACAGTCGAGGTTTCTCGAAGAAGAGTTCCAAGAACATGTTACTTGAGTGCATTCACTGTAATTAGATACATCCCATTACTGTAATCCCATGTAGTCGGCGCTTCGACTCAACTTTTTCTTTATTTAAAACTTTAAAATTGACGTTTTCTTTCCTATCGATGGCGTCTAAGTTTGCATGAAGGCAAGAAATGTAAGAGAAGAAAACACGATTGGAACTAATTTGGGATAATTGGATTTTCATATTTTTCAAATTTCTCAAAAGTGTTAGGGGCCCTATAGCTGAATGTTGCAATATCGCAGATTACCCATAAAAACAAGTGTGTAACGTAAAAACAGCAGATGAGATTACATTTTTAGATTAAATCGACATTACTTTACCATCCAATTATCCTAAATTAGTTCAAATCGTGGTAGAAGGAAAAGGAGGAGAACAATGAACTTTGATGCACCGTATGCCACACAACGATCAGAATCATACACGAAATAGTCGCTGTATCTTTTTCCTCGTGTCTATTTTTTAAAAAAGTGCTAAATGACCATGTGTAGTATCTAAGTGGATCAAAGTTGAGTCGCCACGTCATACTTCAATGAGTTATTTTGACAGTTTTTGCAAGTTGGTCATAGTTCTTATCACCGTTATGTGTAACAACCTTTGTAGTACATGGAATACATATTGCTTTTATGATTATCGTAAGTTCAAAATGGAATTTAACCCTTTGAGCGCCAAAGTATATTTTTGTCACCTTTATAAAATATACCACAGCCAATTTTTTCTGATCTCTGCCAAAATTTTGATAGAAAACTGTAGTCGATAAAATGTGATATCCAATTGGTCCAAAATTATGAAAAAACGTATAAAAAAGTTCTCAAAAATTGGTAAAATATTACATTAAAATTTTGATGGGAAAAATTACAGCAGTCAAAGGGTTAACCCGGAAAAGATTTACATTTACACAGATATGTGAATTCAGAACTTCTGCACTGCTATTTCTCGGACAGAGTCTGCTCTATGTCAACTATATAGCGAGATTCTAGAATCCCACCGTGATTATGGTATCCAAGTCGAGACTGTACAACCTTTGATAGCCCACACGTGAACCACAACTGTCAGAGTAATTCTTTCTCTCTGTCGTACACAAACATTTCTAGGGGAGACGACCACGCTCAGGCCTTTCTTGATTTTATTGATAATAACAAAGTAATTTAGGTAGTCATCCCGTCGAATCTATCAGGATAGACATCTGATGATTGACACATTTGTTATACGGCCTGGTTGGTGACAACACTTTAAAATTAACGAACAGCGCAAGACAGTAATTCATGAGCATCTGTAAGGCACACGAGATGTAACTTTTTGGCATTATTTTTGTTATTTCATATATAGATTAAAATTAGTTCATAGAAATGTTCTTAATCAGAGATGTTTACTCAAGAATAATTATCCACTGAGTTGGACTGAATGGGGAGGTTACAGTAAAACAAATAATAAACGGGTGCCGCACCCGAATACGGCCGCCTCCATACAACGACATGATAAACAGCGTAAATGGTGCATGTATACACATTTGAATCTTTACAAATACAACATGGTGCAAGCCATTGAAAAAACAGGAAAGGGATTCACTCCACTTTCACAAAAAATTCTCCGTTTTTCACATAACATGGCAAGATTTTGAAAATGGCGGGAAATTTAAAATGAACAAAAGTCTGTTCAATGTCTTGCCTATTCTGCCAAAAGCAAATGTTGTTGAGACATTGTTAATGACCATATCGTTCAATATGCAGATTGCAATGAATATCTGAGGAAATTGGAGGTACCTTAAGGTTGGACAAATTTTGCTTAGTTGCAGCTCATGGGCCTTTAACGGACCCACAACTCTGTAAGCGAGGGTTCCTCGACGAGAACACACCTCCAAGAACGACTGTGGAGGGAACGTGATGCAGGCACTATTACTACAAACATAGTGGGACCACACGACTGAATGAATTGCCTTGCTTGTTTGCTTATACGTATCATGCTAATACATTGAAGTTGCAAAAAACAAAATTGTCCTTGTTCTGCCCATCTTAGGTAATGATTTATGAGGTCTGTATATCCATGCAAAAACACTCGTGTACTTCGGCTAACCCCGTACCTTGCAGTACCGGACGCTGTACGGTCAATGTCTCAGTGCCATACCACTCCTGGTACAGTATCACTAAGGGCGGCCCGGTCAACCTCACTATAGCTGGTGACATACATCAGCTACATCTCACCTTATCTCGACTCACTGAGATAACGGGTTTAGATCAATTGCACCGTTGCATTGACCGAGATATCTGCGAATGGTAGTCCCTGTACACATTGTAACCATGTGGATGTCCTATTTGATTCCACGGTAGAGAGAAGTATTTATAATTAGGGAAATCCGAGCGGCGGAAATCTTCAAATGTGATAAAATGCATAAACTCTGAAGATCCTTTACAACTTTGACTTTATGCGAAAAATGGTACTATTTGTCACACTCGGCCATTCAGAAGCGGTGATTGTTCGCACGAACGTAATAGATGGTTAAACAGACACAACGATGGATATAATTTCACATATTATGACTATACATGATATTTTAGGGGGTCTGTAACTCTTAGACAGGTTTTCACTGTAGGTACATACAGGATGTCTTGTTAAGTTTATACCGAGCATTTCGACGTGAGTTTTGGAGTTAAACAGAAAATCAACTACATGTTTGTAAAAAGATCAAAAAACTGGAATATATATGAAAAATTTCAGCAGCTGTAAATGAATAAAAAAACTAAAATTTTACGAAGATGTCGTTGACTCACTATATAACCCATACGTTGCCACGTTGAAGTGTGCCTGTGTCGTTATCAACGAATGGCAGGTTGTGTTTCATGGCAGTCCTGACACATAAGCCAATCACAGATTACGTTCCATAACATAAACAAATATGAACAAATCACAGATTGCACATCGTATCTGAACTAGCGCAGAAACAAATCAAAATCTAAGAATTAATGATCAATTATATTCCACTTAAATATGGCGCCGTGGGACTAATTCCAAAGTCCAATAACTTTCGTAGGTGAATATTATACCTCATGTACAGTCACAAAGCAGTTCTCGATTCATGGCCAAGTTTTCCAAGCTAAACTGATTTCCGGTTTTGGTAATAATCTGTCGTGAACGTGTTACTTGTATGAGGTGAAAAGGGGGAACTTAACAATATTACAATCCTCATGGTGCTATCACGCTATTAAGTCGATACCATGATGACAAAATGACAGACTAAATGTTTTCAAACACCAGGAACTACACTCTAAACGTTTGGACGCTTATGACGCGTCGGATGCGTTCAGTTTGATCACATGGGAAGTGTTATGTGTGTTCAAGTATTGAACATTTGTGTTCAGAAATAGAATGGATGTGGTCAGCCATAGACCGCTGCCATTCTAACACCAACTGACAACAGTGTTTGTCGCGTGTTTTTATCCAGACAATATTATTTTTAGTTAGAGACACACATCACGATATCTGTAATTTGTTTTCTGCTCCAGTAAACTCCTCTGAACAAAAAACGAACTAAATATTTTGTTTGACTCGTATATAAGTGAATTCGAGTCAGTGGACACTTTTTGAAATCAAAGGCACATGTTGGTAGTTCTGAAAATGTTTTCAAGTTTATTAATTGCTTATAATAAAAGCAGGTAAATGTCTTTAAACTCTTTATTTCGATAAAATCGTGAAGACAAAAATCTTCCGGAACACTGGTGTTCAATTTGTGAATATTCGTATTCTAACAGAACGCCAAACAGAGAACACTAGTGTTACCAACTAAATGAACACTTGTGTTCCTTGGTGTCCCGAGTATGACGTCACGGATAATCGGGCTTCCTCGGGTCACACGAGGGCCCTCTGAACACATTAGATGCAAGCCGCGCCGCTTCTGCAGACGACACATTTTGTTGCCGGCGGTATTTTCACATTCTATGATTTTAGCGATTGAGTTCTGCCAGTATTTTGTGACGGTGTGATAGCTGTCTACACAGAGAGTTTGACTACGACGGTAAGTATTGTATATCGTGGCAAAATGGCATTGAATAGGCACCAAGTGTGAACTGTGGCCCGGCGATAAGCATATGACACTCCTTAGAAGTGTATTTTTGCCGTAGAGTACCCTCTCTCGCAATATTGTGAGTCACTTACGGTCTGATTTTAATAATTATCTCGCTTTGTGTTTATAGTACTAGACAGTTGCAAATTTTCGGGCCATATTCGTTAGTCCAAACACAAATTTTGTAAATCACAAATAGAATGCTAGTGTTCGGTAATGCTAGCTCAGCATTGACCATGCAACATTTTTCTAATATAACTGTAACCCAAACGTTAAAGTCTGTTGTTACATTTAAAATGCATTTCAGGCCAGTTAACATGCCATTTTGCCACATTACAATATTTTTCAGTCACAACATTTCTATGTGTACATTATTAGGCGAACACATGGTGGTCTCGGTGCTTTCCAGACCACATGTATTCTATTTACTTACCCTGCACACATACATTGTGTTCAAAAAGTGTTACAGTGTTCTGATGCGTAAACAGTGTTCTATTTCATGTAATTTTGAACATATGAAATGCGTTCAAAAATAAAGACACTATATGTTCTGAACCTGAACACATGCATTCTAGTTTTCTTACTGAACACTTAAACTGCGTTCAAAAAGTGTTACAGTTAAGCGTTCTAATATGTGTTCAATAACTGAACACATAACTTTAGAGTGTAACGTTTAAATATGGTTGGTAATCGTTAAATACTTCTCTCTGGGTTTCTGAGGTCACTATATCGGTTTGGAATAATTTTGTTATGACCTTCCTAAGACCTCGATTAGCCTTATCCTTAATGCAGCTAATTATGATAATTATTGAAAACTCCAGTTCGACTTGTAAAGAAATATCATTCACGACGAAACGTTGTTGCTAAAGTACAATGACTCCAACAAATAGTTTATGATTACATCCTGGTAATTTCGACATATGAACTATAATTAAGGTAGATAAAATGCCGTGATAGAAATGCGAACTTCCGCTTAGAGATTAGCCGTTACAGAAATGAAGCGGAAATCAGTAAGTATGATTGGCAGTTACATAGTGTTTGATCGAACCGACGGATTCGTAACTACAAACATACCAGGATATGGGGTCATTGTTATGAAAATAACTTCGTAGAATCTCAATATGACATTTCGCCTGTCTGAAATGCATATTGTTTTGCTGGATATGGTAGCTTGCATGACGTATATGATAATATCTTTATGGCCCAGATATGGTTGTTCTAGACCTCGATCAAATATGTCATTGGCTCGTCACTGGTACGAAATCGTTCCACAAAAGTGCTCGAGAAATATTGTTCGTTTATGGGTGTCAAGTACTACATTTTATGGGTATCGTTCTCCAAATAACGGTCTCTATATTGCACTTTTTCAGCAAGAGGAGGGACTGAAAGTTGCGGCCTTTTCCCAGGAGGCTTATCAAAACGCGTCTGTCTTCACGCCTTATATGGATAACTATAGCGACATCGTGGCCCGGGAACTTGGATACATAGCGAACATTGGATACTCAATTTTGGAAACCGACGACTATGAAAAAGTGAGTGCTACATTAAGACGGAGCTGTTTGGGAGTTCCAAGTTTTTGACTTTGATTAACTATCACTAACAATGTCTCCCGTGATGGTTCAGCATGACACTCACGATACAGTTCCACATAAAACTTATATCACTTCCACGGATCACTTATCATAAGAAAAACACATTAATATTCCCCGCCTTATATCATAATGATATGCTCTAAGGTTAGAAAACTAAAGTCTACAATATTCTACAAATTTATACCATTTGTCAAGCAACACATGTATTGCATTATTGTTTGATTTTAGATACAAGTACATTCATTATGTGTGTTCTACAATATAATAAATCTCAAAATTTTAGCAAGTTGTGACGGTTGTCTGAGCTTTATCTAGAGTGCCCCAAAGCTCACATTTGAATTATACTGTGATCGATCGTCTACGATAGAGACGAGCTTTTAGGATTACTGTTTTATTGCATTGATTGCCACTTCGTCGCTTTTATCGAAAAATGCAATAAGATGGTAATTGTTCAAACTGAATATTTTGATTTTCATTGAGATTGATTATTCTCAATCGCGAAAATAAAAACCGATGATTACTTTTAGGATCAATTGGGAAAGCTATAAAGCTATATTCAAACTCCAAACAAGACTTTTTTGAAGAACTAATACTCTAGATGTTATTTTGTCTTTCCACAGTTGCAAGGAGTACTGGCTAATATGAGTTTAACTTACGCCATGGGGCAGGTCTGTTTCCCGTGGGATGAGAACAGATGCGAACTGTTGGATCCAGGTATTGCAATCTTACCATTGTTGTGGCGCGATTCAAAGATGGTACTGGCGACATCATTCTTGGCTGATTAATTAGCAGGACTGGTCGGTAGAGATAACCATTATCGGTTTTCTTTTTGTGGATGAAAATGACAGGCGGTGCTTTCGCAGCCATTTGATGAACCTTATACGAACTTTTATTTCTCAGTTGATGATAATCCGCAGTCTGTACGATGTAATACAAAGTGTGCATCGTTGCACCGTTAATTCTAAAATTAATATGTTCTCCAGAGAAAGCATTACCTAACAGAACCAACTGTCGAAAGTGTCGTTCAAGCGGGTGGCAAAACTAACCGAAAGTGCAGAATACAAATCTGGTCCATAGTGACCGAATTCTAAGCATTTCGTTTTTGAAAGCTGGGCTTATAAATATCGGTGTCTTGGCAAGTATCTTTCCTGCTCCTATCAAGCAAGTAAAGTTCGCAAAACGCCAATACTTAGCATAAAATGGCGAATGGGCAAATTACAGGAAAATGTTCCAGCGCTTTGGGAATTTAATCATAGACACTTGTTTTAGCAAAACAAACATTCACGTGAACAGTATATGATTCATAGAGTATTTCCAACCTTTCAGTTTTAACTGATATCATGGCGAACTCCCGCAACTACTCCGAGCGTCTGTGGGTGTGGAAGCATTGGAGAGACGATGTCGGACGGAAACTCAGACCTGTGTACGTGGACTACGTAGAATTAACCAACAAGGCGGCCGTCATGAACGGTATGTATCGTTGTGAGACCAATCGTTCACGACAGCAAACTCCTTGTCAGGCTTTGAAGAGAGATAGCAGCTCGTCGAAACGTTCGTTGTATTTGAGAGAGAGAGAGAGAGAGAGAGAGAGAGAGAGAGAGAGAGAGAGAGAGAGTGTGTGTGTGTGTCATGTGTCATGTACTGTGTTTTTAAGCGATGAGGTATTAGCAGGTTCCCGTATGAAGAACGGCACTACAATGTGTGATTCACATAAAAGTTTGCTTAAACATTAATTTTCAAGGTGTTGGTTACCATGACAACAATAATTTCACTCTCTGCGCGCCATATGAACAGTTGCTTTACTTGAATAAAGACGTGTATTGTTTATAGAGCAAATTTCGAATCATAGATTTAATTTCGAGTGTCGACAATTAACAACAAATCCCACTCTGGTGAACAGGTTACGAGGATCATGGAGACAATTGGAGGGCAGATTACGAAGACGACAACTTGGAGGAAGACATGTGGCATATGTACGCCGATATCCTGCCACTTTACCAAAAACTGCACGCCTATGTCAGATACAGACTCAAAGATGTGTACGGTGATAAGATCAACCGAGATAATGGATGTCTCCCTGCCAATGTCTTAGGTGAGTCGTTGTTGAGAGACGATTCACTATCCTCAGGGTTATGCGAATTATATCGGAAGTAGGGTCATATGCGAGGAAGAACTGCAGATTGAGTGTGCAGTACGTCAGTACAGACTTGAGCGAATCAGAAGTTCTGCACAGGTTTAAATAAAAAGTCTGGAAAAATCAAGAATATCCCTGACATCAGGACGAAGTTAATCAGATTCTTGAAATCATTATTCCAATCATACCAATAACGATGTATGACTAGTCTGTGACGAGATGAAATTTTGTGTAAGACGTTCCAATTACTAACCTAGGCAACATCACATGCAAATATCCTAAACAATGCTGAGCAGAAACTGAGTTTACCTTGGAAAGGTAGTATAAACAATATGTTTATCCCATACCCGAGACAAAATTTATATATATATATATATATATATATATATATATATATATATATATATATAATATATATATATATATATATATAATAAATTAAGAAAGAAGGAAGGAAGGAAGGAAGGAACTTAAACAAAGAATCAGTCATTAACGCGATCTCGTATGATATGAGATTTGTTGAACTCCATCTACCCAACTTTGGCGTGAAACTTGCAGGGAGAGTATACGATGAAGAAATACAGAACACCTGATGCACTCGGAGCGCAATCTCCCCTACGAAACAAGTGGGTTTCTTTGCCGACCCACCTGTAATTGATAAAAGTGGGACCCCAGGATTATGTTGATTTACTAGGTTGTTCAATATGGGTCCAGTATTTACCAGTCTTACAGGATAGACATGTTTCCTACTCCTATCAGCAATTACCGTGCATCTTCGTGCGAGCAATGTTTTGAAGATGGGAAATAATCTGATTTTGATATCACAAACTTGTTCTTGTGGCAGGTGATATGTGGGGGCGCTTTTGGACCAATCTCTATAGTCTCGTGGAACCGTACGAGAATGGAACCGATGTTGACGTCACAGATGAACTCATCAAACAGGTAAACAATTGTTGCAGTCATATTGGTGCCGTAAGGGTTTCGTTTCTGTGGAACATGCATAGACAGCTCGTGACAAATTCAAGACCATTATACGTGTCCTTTACACTGTCTACGGCAAGTCACACACTTTACAACTTAGTTTTTTAGTGAAATGTTTTTTTTTTCTATTTTTTTGTTAGATTTACATGAACAATACATTAGCAAAACAACGTGCCACTCGAAGTTCCTCAAAGGCCATAAATTTGGTTTAAAAAGTATGGCGATGTCGAATATTGTATACATATCCGATCAGATTCGATATTTTACTTACCCCAACTGTAGTCTGTCCTGCGCTGTAATTCCTACACGCTAAGCGGACTGTCTGGAAATCTAAACTCCTAAAGGTTGAACACATATTATGATTGTATTGAGTGACTCATTTATACCACTCTCTATGAGATCCTATGCACACGCAATTAAAATTTTTCACATCTATGTATTTCGAAGGGTTACACGCCTCACACAATGACGGAATTGGCGGACAACTTCTTCGTCTCCATGGGGATGATTCCGGCGCCCCAGGAATTCTGGGATCATTCCATGTTGGAAAGACCTGATGATGGACGAGACGTTGAGTGTCACGCAACCGCCTGGGACTTCTACAACCAAATAGATTTCAGGTAGTTAAAACCAATGGAGACATACCTCGTGTAAATCTAAAATAGCGCTAAGGTTGTTTCAAATCACGTCATCCATATCAAACACATGGATACCTTAATAAAATCATTCAAAATACGTAATGGTCACCGCATTTCATCTGGAAAATAATGGTCACTTGTTTGTCTAGTGGTATGCTTGATCACGAATTTGATCATCTTGTACCACTGATACTTATTGAAATGCTGATCACTTGTGTATGTTCCAAAATAATTTTCTTGTTGTGTGTATACCTCTTCGACGAGCCATATCATTTAACTCTTTGTCAGGTAATAGATTGCCTTATGGAGAGGTGTCAGTTAACAAACTTTGCTGAAGTTTCAGGTGGGGTAAGATACGCGTAGTCCATGCGGGCTCGTGCAGGATTAATAATGGACCCATGGTTTGGCAGTGGTAACAATAACGATTTTTTCTCACTTATGTCGTACTTTCTCATCCTACAGCTTCGGCAGCTGGAAGACTAGATCCTATCAAAATAATTGATTAAAGATCCCCAGCTGTATATTCAATTTATTTTCGCCTTTTTCAATTTTTTCCCCCATTTGTTGATCATTGTTTAAGTTTTTGCATATTCTGTGTTTCTCATTCAGAATAAGAATGTGTTCACAAGTGAACATGGACGATTTACTGACACTCTACCACGAGATGGGTCACATTCAGTACTTTCTCCAGTACAAGGAACAACCTGTATCCTTCCGCGATGGCGCCAACGAAGGTTTCCACGAAGCCGTAGGTGAAGTTGTAGCCCTATCGGCAGCCACGCCACAGCATCTCTACGACGTTGGCTTGCTACACGAGCTCGCAGACGACTATGGTATAATGATTGATTATCTAATTCACTCTATTCTGCATCCATACACAGACCATTTAAACTTGTCAATTTAATCTCCTTCGTTAATGATAATTGAAATTTTACGAGGCCTTGTCTTGCAAAAGGGACCAAACAACGCACCATGTTTTGACTTGAGGACAGCACAGTACATGACTTTACTTAAATTCAGCTGACAGTATAGTCTTGTGGTCCCCTGCATGATTTTGTTCCATGTCTCCGTCTGACTTTTACTGTGTCAAAAAACAATGCCGGAGGTCCAGCACTCCAGTCCCGAAGTTCTATAATATTGTTTGGAGCCTGCTTGTTCGTTGCATATTTAAGTCTAGCAAAGTCTCGCACTGAGTAAGTAAGATCAAAGTATTCTGTTCCCTGTATTACTTCTATTGTGCGAACCCCGACAGCTGCCAAAGACAGTTGAGATGTACTACAGTTGATGAGTATTAGGCAAATATTTGTTTTAATAACATAGGATGGAATTTGCCGGTTAAAATCTTCCTCCAAAGGACGATACATTCATTACGATAACGAAAATTGCGAAAAAAACATAACATGATTGTTATGAAGGCATTCAATTCTGTATTCCCTTTTAACTTCATATACAAAGGTTATCTCATGATCCTGTATATACCAGACTTTCAATTTTGATTTTTCCTACTTCACCAGCTTCAAACATTGTCATAAACTTACAATCTTTGCTTTCCGTTTTTTGCAGAATCTGACATCAATTTTTTGATGAAGCAAGCCCTAACGATGGTTGCAACTCTGCCGTTCAGCATGGCGCTTGAGAAATGGAGATGGGAAGTCTTCAGGGAGAATATTCCGTACGAGGAATGGACTAAACGATGGTGGGAAACAAAGTGAGTTAAACTGTTGTGAGGGCGCTTTTTACATGATCTACTGCAGCTTTAAAATGCAAGACTTTCAACTTCGTCAATTACAGTCCTGCCAGTCATTACATATCTCGATAAACATCCCACATGAAAGCATTAGTTGCAAAGGATTAACCCGTGGACACCAAACGAACGAGTTTGCAAGATTACCCATGAAAAACCACTTAACGTCAAGAAGCTTATTATAATAAGTACCCGGCCATAGAGTGTCCTGGTATTAACCAAGGTTTTCAGTTAAATCTAAAAATGTCCAGATAACCTCAATTCTTGATGACAAATTTCTTGCTAAAACTCCTTTATCGGCGGCTTGTGATGTATTCTTAATGAATTCTTGTTGTGTTTGTAAATGTCGGAATGTCCTCTTTTGAACCACAGACAGTCTCTTTCTACAGCCCATAGTTGACCTTGGCAATACAGCCACAATGCGTGTAATGTCCATTGCTATTGTTGATAAGTGAATTTAAGTCCGGTCCAAAATTCATTTGTCAACATTTACATTTCATATATTGTACACAATACGTACATTGTATTGGCGAACAAATACTGTATGTTAACATACTTGTAAGGAAATGAAAATTCATGTTTTCTGGAAAAAGAATGATATATTATCAAAACCGGTATATATTTTCCCCTCTGACTACATTATGTTGACTATATAAAGGCGTGTGTTTGTACGGCTACCGTAAGGAAACCAAAGTTCGCGGTTTTTAGTATCAAATATAAGTACGACCAAAGGAATATTTACCATGTATTTCTCAAGTATGCACCACATGCCATTCATCTTATACTTTATGAGAGTTTTGGCTGCAGTATTTCCAGAAATGTTTTGAGATTTTTACTGACTCTTCACTGCCGTAGGCCAATAGACAAAGTTCGTACTGTTTCGCTGTTTCATAATCGCATAACTTTATACATGTTTCGATTTAATTCCCTTCAACTTTATTTCCGATAAATCAGACATAAATTTGTTGGCGTTGTCGAGCCGTACCCGAGGACAGAAGTAGACTTAGATCCACCAGCTCTTTACCACGTTGCCAACGACTTTTCTTTCCTGAGGTGAGTCTAGTCTTCTGCAAAACATGTGCTTCATGTGTACGGTGTTCAGCCGCCTTTTTTCGCGAATCGCAACCTATCGTTTTACGTGATGTAAAAAGTGAAACACGAGAGACGAATTAAAAATTATGTGAAATAGTTTTGATCTGTCAGCATGGCGGTAGCTGTGGTGTTTTGGGTTTGATAATTGCAATTGTTTAATCGCACAAGAATCAGTATAAGGCCATTTTTCGTACACTGGAAGGCCTTGACATTGACGAAGAGTTATCATTGTTTCATGTTGGGTGTATAGAAGAACATAACAAAACACCCATCAAATGTGTTCCAACTTATGATCTCAGTTAGAATACTCCTTGACTGGTGTGAGATCTGAGGATCTGATTCGAACTCGCCATAAAAGATAAAAAGTGAATAACTTTCATTGTTGAAAAAGAAACCCCCTAAGACTCTGATCGCGATGTCTTATTTCGCAAAGTCACTGCCAATATTTTAGATTATTTTGTTGATTTTATATTTTATGACGGATTTTCTGCTAACTGTTGGACTTTGCGATTTATTACTCAACACTGCAGATACTACACTCGTACTTTCATCCAGTTCCAATTTTACGAAGCCCTTTGCGAAGCTGCAGGATGGGACAGAGAACTCTACAAATGCGATTTCTACAACTCCACCGCAGCTGGAAAACTCCTTGGGTAAGTGAGCGCGACATATCTAGTCACCTTCAATTTTTTTCTCAGGAGTTGGCAAAGTAGCTGTCCCCTCTTATTTTACTTTATCGTGAAAATAAACAGGCTATTTGGATATCAGCACATCCAGAACTTGGTGTACGCCAATAACCTTGAGAATTTGCCGTTTCGTTGGTTTCGCTCAATGGAACTTGAAGAATGCAGGTTCTCAAACTGACTGACAGGACCGTTTGATTGATTGATTGAGGCAGACAGACAGACAGACAGACAGACAGACAGCCAGCCAGACAGACAGACAGACAGACAGACAGCCAGCGAGAAAAGGGCGACGACAATGGGCACAACCCCTATTTGTCCATTGCTGAAGCATTGTTCAAGGGATAAATCGTCATTTATAAGCCCATTGCATTCGAAACTCACGCACATTTGAAGAGAAACACGAAATAGAGGATAACTGGGCATTTTCGCCCTGTCTACGCACAAATGTATCAAAATAAGGAATAAATTAAAACTGTCGTCTCCTTTAAACACTGTACTGAATTACTGTTCCACGATTTTCTCTACAATTACAGCGATATGTTAGAAAAAGGGAAAAGCGAACCCTGGCCCGAGGCAATGATGGCCATAGCCGGTACGGAGAAAATGGAGTCCGGCCCATTCCTCAACTACTTCGAACCGCTAGACAAATGGTTGAACAGGGAACTGAAAGACCTAGGGCTCATTGGAGAAATCGGATGGGACCAGGACTGCACATGGAGGCCATATGACGAAGAAGACGAGCCCACTGATGAGCCAGGTATGGTCACCGTCAGTCAGTGTAAGACTGATTTTTCCTTCCTTCCTTCCAAAGAACATTTGCACCAAAAGAGACTCAATGGAAGTAAACGGAGAATGATTTTCTTGGACGCTGTTAATCTACTTGTCTCAAGAATCCTTGCATTATAAATCAACGGAAACATGCTCTTAGGATAATTTAGAAATACAATACAGCCCCGGCTTTATCCCACCGTTCTCCGCTTCTTCGGTCGTGCATAAATTAAGTCGAAAGAGCTTGATAAAGATCACAAGATGGGAATACTTTCTCCCTAAGAAATCTGTCGATGACGACGCTGAATGAGATATTTTCAGTCACTAATACATGATCAAGAAATTTGAAATTATTGACGCGAGAAATTTATAAGAAATCACCAGTTGAAGAGAAATTAACACTTCATTTCATCCCTTGGAAAAAAAATTTGTTTGAATATTGATAACTTTGACAAAGGTTACGGGAACATGAATTTAGGCCTATTAATGTTATCATTAATAGGCCTCGACTTAGTGACGACAATGTCAAAGGTCGTAGACGTTAGACGAGTGATGTTTAGCTTCATTTGACGAAAGAGCTTGAAAGAAGTTTCTCTATTTTTTTACAGCTGATCCTGTAACAGAACCAGTGTCTGCCGGCTTCATGAACAGCGCCACCAAGTTGTGTCTCGTTTTGGCAGCCATATTTGCATTTTGTACGCGATAGGTAGCATTTTCATCTTAACCACTGTTACTGTGGCTTACCAGTCCTGTTTGTTAGTTTGTTTGATTTTTGGTTTTTCTGTGGCTTTTCCTGTTTGTATTAGAGCGTATTATTTTGCAACGCACGTGACCCTTTCATACTTCGAAAAGTCAAAATGTCGAATTTGATGGCCTATTATTTTACTATTACATGAAGTTCTTGTTTTAAAGGTATTCTCTGGTAAGCTAAGGACTGTGAATTACCAGCAAATTAGCAAATGCGCATGTGTCAGAATTTGGAATAAATGGACAGTTATTATTATAATGCACTAGCTTTCAAAAATGGGGATATTCGCAGGTTTTTGGAGGAGATATTAGACAGTTAATGTCTATCACATGTACTTCAGATGTCAGTATCTTATTAAGAACATAGTTGCTATACTGTGTAATGCAGTGCCATTATTTTGTAAATATCGGAATACAACCTTAAACCATTAGAACAAAGATGTAAAATTTATAAGTTCAATAGTTGCTAAGCTTTACCATATTAGGCCTATGCTTCTGTCTTTATGATTTTTGATAGACAGCAAACCAGATTTCGGCAATCGATTCAGTTTTCAGTTTGTTAACTTTTGAATACGTGTTGGGTTTTTTGGGGTCTGTTAACTGTCGAAAACGTTTTTCTAACACTTCCATTATTTTCCTGATGCCGATGTTTAACACAGGGTAAGATGAAGGAATTTAATGTTCGAAATAAATTTATATCTTTCAAAATCCTTAAAAAAACTTAGTCAACTGGTTTTTTTCTTGTTTAAATAATTGCAAAAGAATCCACCACTGTCGTGATGTCACACTTGACAAGGTTCCCAAATAAAGGTGCCAATTTTACGTCAGCCAAGGTCTCGGTTACAATTCAGTATGGCCAAGAACGTGCCCCACTTGTTATCGCCCACTGCGGGGTAAGTATGGGTGTGCTGCAAGCACGGGCACCCCAAGTATGTGTCGGTGTCATCATCATGGTGTCTGCTAGACCATGATAATAGGTAGACATATGGTAGCCGAAGCTTTCAGTATTGTTTTTTTTTACATCGTCTGTTATGAGTGTTTGTATGTATTGAACTTTGCTAATAAAAGTAATGCTGAGTGAGCGTTTTCGAAAGTTGGAGAGGGCTGACATTTAGTTGTTTCCTTGTAATTAGGACGAATTTGGTGTAAGCTAACCTCTCTCTCTCTCTCTCTCTCTCTCTCTCTCTCTCTCTCTCTCCAAAAATGTGGAAAGACGTCGTTCATAGATATAAGTGAACAATATGCACACTAGCAAACGTGGCTTTGTTCAGCATATTCAGCGAGCTAAGTTGCTTTAAGTTATCGCCATGTATCAAGGTTAAAAGTGATATCGAGATATTTGATGTGGTAATATGAGGGGCTAAGTTTTCCATTCATTTATCGGAAGCGACTTTGACAACATTGGGTACAGAATACCTTTATTTCGATCAAAGTTTATTTGTTTCTGTAAACTTTTAGGTAACCCAAAGATAGAAAACTCGAAATGTGTGACAGATAGCATTACACTCATATCAACATCTGCATCTTGAAGTTACTTATACCGATACTGCTACTAACAGCAGACAACATCTTGTTTAGAGTAATGTTTTAAATGTGGTTTCCTTCATCTCACCCGCCATGAATGCTGGGTATCAGGAAACGAGGTGTACGATGCGAGATTTCTCCGGAGACGTGATGAGGACAGCAAATTAAAAAACATTATTTTTGAACTTATATTCAACATACAATTACTTTAGGACGATCAAGCACAGAACATGGTGTTTTTTAGATGATATCGTTAAAATCATCTGAAAAATATTTGCGTCTCCAAACTGTGAAAAACTATTTTTACAATTATCAAGAGGTTATTTATTTAGGTACGATTTCTCGTGAAATTTAAAAACGAAACTCTTGTGGATTTCAGGATGACTTTCTCCTGGTTTGTTGTCATTCTTAAAAGTTTTGATCGCACTATGGAAAAATATTCGTTCGACTATTCTTGACTGCAGACTTGAAGAAACAGTATTTCGCTCATATAATATCATCATTTATTCCTATTTGAGACTTACTGACGCCCCACTCTTAATTAAACCGCACATATAACCCCAACGTGTTTACGCTCTAAAAGATCAGGATAATTGTAAAACACATATTCAAAATACCTTCATGTTAATGTAATTGAATCAAAACTATCCAATAAATGAGAAACACAATGTCCAAACAAAAACCCTACGGTTGTAACGAAAGTCAGTTTAATCACTGTTGCCAATGCAACTTTTGGAGATGACCAACACCAACATAACGCCCCCTAGTGTTGAAGCAGAATACCGATTATGAGTGCCATCACAGTCATCAATTTTGAGACTGTGAACACTTCTCCACTGGCAGATGGACCTGTCGCAGGAGGAACTGTAACAAATAAGAAATTAAAATGCGTTATCAATCTCTGTCATCATTTCGACAATAGTGAGTTTGATTTATCGGCAGCCAAAGATTTTTTACCCATGTATCGAAACTTATCTATTCATCAACCATCCAGAGATAGATAGATAAGTAAGCAGGTAGGTAGGTAGGTAGGTAGATAAACAGATACATAGATAGATAAATAGATAGATAGATAGATAGATAGATAGATAGATAGATAGATAGATAGATAGATTGATAGATAGATAGATAGATAGATAGATAGATAGATAGATAGATAGATAGATAGATAGATAGATAGATAGATAGATAGATAGATAGATAGATTGACACAGAGATGGAGACAGACAGACCGACCGACCGATGTGACATGTAAGTGCGTGCGTGCTGACGTATCCGTATGACATACATATACATACATACATACATACATATACATACATACATACATACATACGTACGTACATACATACATACATACATACATACATACATAAATACATACAAACAAACATACATACATACATACATACATACATACATACATACATACATACATACATACATACATACATACATACATACATACATACATACATACATACATACATACATACATACATACATACATACATACATACATACATACATACATACATACATACATACATACATACATACATACATACATACATACGCACGCACGCAAGCACGTACACACACACATTTATATCTTACCCGGCTGAGTAGGTTGTTCAGTAGGCACGTCTGCTTCATAAGGCCTCCACGAGCATTCCTTGTCCCATCCTATGTCACCAATAAGTCCAAGTTCATAAAGTTTTTTGTTCAGCCATCTGTCGAGCGGCTCGAAGTAGTTGAGGAACGGACCGGACTCCATCTTTTCTGTTCCGGCGATTTCCATCATAGCTTTTGGCCAGGGCTCACTGCTGCCCTTCGCTAACATGGATCTGAAGACGAATAAAAGTATCGATCATCGTCTGTATATCAAAATCTACCCAAGATAGCCTTATTATCATGACAAGTAAAATATCTTTCGGGTGGGTGTAGTTTTTTGCTCACGTGTTTACACACGTGAGCAAATGTCGCAGCGATGTCTGTCTGTCTGTCTGTCTATGTGTCCGTGTGTCTGTCTGTCTGTCTGTCTGTCTGTCTGTCTGTCTGTCTGTCTGTCTGTTGGTCGACGTCCGATATCTCAAAAACAGCTTGTCAGATCAGAATCAAATCTGGTACATATATTCAGTTAGCAAACGGCAAGAACTGATTAGTTTTTGGTGGGTGTGGCTTGCATACTTTTTACTCATTTGCATAGTTAATGATTTTAGAAAAAACGGATATACATTAAAAACAACTGCACACAATTTGATGAGATTTGCTACAAATGTTGATCACACCAAGATATATCAGCAGTGGGAAACATTAAGGGGTTACATGTAAGATGGTTGCTAATTTGCATATTTAATGAACTTTCCTAATTAGGGATACATGTCTGATTTGACTCGATCAAAATTGACCAAACTTGGTAGATACTATTATTTAACATTATTGAACGTCATTAAGCATTAACTTTAGCAAATTCCTAATTTGCACATTTAATGAACTTTGCTAATTAGGGATATATATCTGAATTGACTGGACCGACGTTGATGAAACTTGCTACATGTATTTGGAGCTACTATGATACAACATTTTTGAAAGTCATTAAGCACTTTTACTTCAGCCAATTCCAAATTTGCACATTTAATGAACTTTCCCAATTAGGGATATATATCTGAATTAACTTGATTATAGTTGTTGAAACTTGCTATATACATCAAAGATACTGTGATATAACATTATTGAAAGTCAAAAGACATTTTTACCAGTTCCTAAGCCAATTCCTAATTTGCATATTAAATGAATTTTCATAATTAGGGATATTTATCTGAATTTACTTGATCAAAATTGATGAAACTTGCTATGTACATTAAGACACTATAATACAATATTATTGAAAGTTATTAAGCATTTTCTCTTCAGCCAATTCCTAATTTACATATTTAATGAACTTTCCTGATGAGAGATATATATCTGAATTGACATTACCAAAGTTGACAAAACTTGCTACATATATTGCAGATACCATGATACAACATTATTGACAATCATTAAGCATTAATTACTTAAGTCAATTCCTAATTTACATATTTAATGAACTTTGCGTAGTAGGGATATATACTGGGATTTACTTGATCAAAGTTGGCAAAACATGCTATGTACATTGATGATTATACCTGGTTAAAACAATATCGAAAGTCATTTCACATTTCCATGTCAGCTAATTTACAATTTGCATATCTAATGAGCTTTCACAGCTCGGCATATATGGCTTGAAGGACTTGGCCTATGGTAACTACACTTGCTGTATAAAATGGTGATACGATGACAGCAGTCAAAGAACTTTAATATTTTTATTTCAGCTAATTACATATTTGTATACTTCATGACCTTTTAGAATTAATCGGCTGTGATTATTGTTCATTATGTTGATCATAATACTTTCAATGAAGTTGCAAACATGTGGCAAAGGTTCAAATTTACACATAACTGCAATATATAATGAAACACGTGAGCATTTTCAGTTCATATCTGGTGTGTTAAGCCACTAGTAATAATTCCAATAGTAATGATCCAGAGGAAAGGATACTAATATTGTGACCACGTGATGTGAATCGGCGATTGTAAACTTAGTATACCCATAAGTACAGATACCAGAAAGTGGTGACATCGCAAATGTGAGAGTACCCTAATCATACTATCATAATGGAGGATTGCGAAGCAGCCAGCAGTCAAGAACATGACGTTGAATTCCTTGGCTAACATAGATGTGTACGAGGTCACCATTAACAATGAATACAGTGCAGAAGCAGGGCAATTATTTTACCATGCTACATGATGTTTAGGAGAGAAAAGTTGACTGTCAGTGGTGTCTCCTTTTTCTACAGTTGCAACATTCACTATATAAATCACTTACGCTAGGAGATTTCCTGCTTCCGTAGAGTTGAAGAAATCACATTTGTAGAGTTCTCTGTCCCATCCTGCAGCTTCGCAAAGGGCTTCGTAAAATTGGAATTGGATGAAAGTACGAGTGTAGTATCTGCATGAAAAAAATAGCCCATGACAAAATACGTGCCGAGAAAATTTGTATCAAAACAATTATGAATTAAAATCGTCATCAGTACAGTACATAGTGCCGGCAATGCGAGTGATAACAAGCATTGACGTTGGCCTTTAATGGACTTTGTTGACACCGTTTGGCAATCGCGCTTAAGTACTTAGTAACGTTCACCATAAATACACACCAACATTCTCTTCACCACTCATATTTCCTATGGTTAAGTAGCAAGTGCTGATAATTATGGTGGTTCGCGTTGATCTATCTTCAAGTCTTATTATCATAGGTAACAATGAAACATTGCAAAACTCACACCCTGTCTCTGCTGTTGTTAGGAATATACATAATAGACTATGTAAGCTGAGGTGAACGCACTCGCAGCAGTCGAAATCGGGGTGAGTGGTTGAAAAGATTACACCACTGCTTTAGAGTATTGGGTGAACAATATAACAATGAAAAGCAGCACTTCAGATAATAACCATCGCCAAAAACAAACAAACCAACAAATCGTCCAATTGTTTTAATTTTTTCCGGGAGTAGAGAGCAGGTCGACGGTCATCAACATAATTAATGTGAGTCACCTCCACTGGTGGCGAAACATTTTCTATAGAGTTTACTTCCAAAGCTAAACAGATGCTGGAAGCGGAGAAAAGGTCATTGACCGAGGTGCATGTTAATTATGATCAATTATCTCTGTCTTACCTGAGGAAGGAATAGTCGTTCGCAATATGGAAGAGTGCCGGTGGATCCAAGTCAACTTCTGTTCTGGGATGAGGCTCTACAACACCAACAAACTTATGTCTGTCGATTGAGAACATATTAATGATTATTCTATTAGGCTACGGACATGTCCTAATCAACGACAAAATGAATAACATCTGAAATAGATGCCCTTTAAGTTTAAGTTTAGTTTTTGTCTTCGAAGCCAATTTACGTTTGTTTTAAGATAGAACGCGCCTCGGAACAGATAATCGAACTTTCAAATTTCTACAATTCCTTTCTTGGCTCATTTTAGAGCACTTGGAAAAAGAAAAACTTTCACTGGCTTAGTTATTCAAAAATTCAAAATTTAGATTTGTGCCCGTAGAGTTAACACATTAATGGCGGCTATTTTGAATTTCAAATATCGCAAAATGTTGGGTAATTTAATGTGTTTTGCTAGTTGCAACTTTGAACGGTGATCCCCTGATTTTTTTTATTTGGTAAGAGAATGGTTGAAAGTTTCATTCAGAAAAGTTTGAGCAAATGTTTAAGTCTTTCACTTTCGAGACGCACTACCTTAATGTAAGGAGAAATGCGTTTAATAGCTTCCAATTCTACAATTGCAGAAATGCTACAAATACGTTCAGGGCGCCGTACACGATGTTGGCCTGAATCTTCGGGCCTTTACGTATCATATTATCGCCGAATGGCGCCGAAATCATCGCCTCACGTGGCTTATTACTCCATTCTACGAGATACAAATAACAAACGTTCTATCGGGATAACATTTACGTTTGCATCGAGACCCAACCCTATGTGGTTTAGGAGTCAAAGGTCGATGTTATTTGCACGTGTGCAAAACTTACTTTGTTTCCCACCATGTCTCTGACCATTTGTCTTCGGGGATGTTTCCTCTGAAGACTTCCCATCGCCAATGCTCCAGTGCCATACTGAACGGTAAAGTTGCTACCATTGTCAACGCTTGCTTCATCAAAAAGTTGATATCGGATTCTAGGGGAGTAAAAAATAATGTTGTCAAACTTTAAAAAGCGCGGAACTACATTTTTTTGATTTACGGTATTTCATCTTTTGAGAATCAATTACCATTGCAGTCTTTAAATATGGTAACTTATAATTGACACTGTCTATTCACGAAAGTTAAAGCATATAAAATCGTGAAAAATAAAGAGCTTTTAAACAAATCTGAAGCAGCTGTGGAATTCTCATACAACAATATAGGTGGAGTCTGCACTTTCGAAAGTTGTTACAGTTGGCATGGTTCAATGAGGGGAGACCGTTTGAAGATTAAAAGTTCACATGAAGTGATTATGCAATACACGGTACTGCCGGGAAGATGGTCACTGACAGCATGTGTCGTGTGTATACTATTGTGTAGCCAACTGTTATTACCTTTGGCGACAATTGTTGCACTGAGTTTCATCTCCTGAAGTTGTTGTGGCTTTGTTTAAGCAATATGAACATTTTCATACACACTTGACATACACACTTGACATTGGGTTCTGTTTCTATGCGTAAAACACGCACATATTGAAATTCAATGAATACTTGAACTATGTAGTCCGTTCTCAAAAGATTATGTCTTGCCCCGGGGGGGGTGGGGCACTCCAATAAAAAGGTATACGTGTATGTGCCGCCCAAATGGGTCACATTCTCGCGAGCCAGAGCAATAATTTCCGCTCCGCTGACCTACGCAAAACTTGACGGGTAGCGCTGAGCTGTTGCCGTAAAGAGGCGCGTGGTTTACGACGATGCCCTAATGGGTCACTTTTTCACGAAAAAATATCCTACGTATCTCATCTTCCACTTATCTTCCAAAATGGTCTTTAAGAAAGGAAATGTCCCTATACTTCAGGAGAACCTTCCCACGCAGTACAATAAGGGTACCCCCCAATTATGAAGAAAATCCTTAACGGGTAATATTTTGGAATATTCATGAGGTGGGCAGATATTTTCAACTTGTGCGGCACACCTGTATGAAAATAGTGGGACTAACCCCCTTGTTTTTAGTAAGTAGTTTTCTAACAGGGACCAGAAAGGAAAAATAGTTCTTTACCACACCACAATCACACTTTACTGTTGATGGGGTAGTTGGACCGACAGGCAAAGAAGCGGTGCAGACAGAATTTATGAAATCGTTTGCCTCCTACCGTAATCATCACTAAGTGTATCAAGCAAGTTGACATCATACAAATGGGTCGGTGTTGCGGCCGATAATGAGATTAGTTCGCCTACGGCTTCGTGGAAACCCTCGTTAGCCCCGCCGCGGAACAGGACAGGCAGTTCTTTGTACTGAAGGTAGTATTGGATGTGACCCATTTCGTGGTGCAATGTCATCAGGTCGTCCATGTTCACTTCGGAGCACATCCTGATTCTGTAGGAAGGACAGAGGGAAAGAAGTCGTTGGTTGTGGTGTAAGGTGGCGATTGTGTGAATGAAAATTAAACGTGGTAATCGGAGACTTAGAGCAACCGACAGTCGAATAGTAGTAGTAGTAGTATTTATTTATTATTGTGACCTGCAACTCTCAGGTTGCCCAGCCCGAATAACTATAATGCTGTAAGACGTGGCGTTGAAAAATATGACAATATCGTAATTTAGTCTGCGTCCTTATTTCAGATAGTACTACAACTTGATTTAAATATGCATTTTGGCATGTTATGGTTTTTGTCGTAGCAATTGTTCGCGTTCGTTAGCTTGAGTGCAAAACCAGGTACCAGCTGTGAACGCCAGATATTTTTACACATATTGACATACAGATGCACAAAACCATCTGAGCTCAGAGAGAGAGAGAGAGAGAGACAGAGAGAGACAGGGAGAGACAGAGAGACAGAGAGACAGAGAGAGAGACAGAGACAGAGAGACAGACACAGAGAGACAGAGACAAAGAGACAGAGGCAGACAGACAGAGTCAAAGACAGATAGACAGACATAGAGAATGAATTTACATTCACCTGTCACTCACCTAAAACAATAAAATATCAAAAAGCAAATTTCCAATAAAGTTTTTTCATTACTTTGATTTATTGATCTCGAATCAATCAAACAATTGATCTACGGCAAAAGTTGTTTCTCGTCCGATGAACAAAAGCATGAGATAATGAAACTTCCTTGAAGTGGTTTACCTGAAGTCGATTTTATTAGAGAAATCCCAGGCCGTAGCGTGGCATTCAACATCTCGTCCATCATCAGGCCTTTCCAGCATGGAGTGATCCCAGAATTCCTGATTAGCCTCCATCATTCCCATTGAAACGAAAAAGTCGTCGGCCAGTTCTGTCATTTTGACCGGGTCATAATTCTTTGAAATGAAGGGAAAAAATAGTGTATCAAATAATGGCGACAACATTTTATTTGCTGGTCTTCTCAACTGAACTCAACTCAGTGAGTGCCCATTTAACCTGTCTGAGTGCGGCTGCAAGTCTGAGTCTATCTATCAATGTACCAGCCTTCCGACCTCGCTACCTACCAAGCTGAACATTCATTCATTCATTCATTCATTCATTCATTCATTCATTCATTCATTCATCCATCCATCCATCCATCCATCCATCCTTCCATCCATCAAACCACTGATCGTCGCTCCAACTATATCTACCATTCACCTTCGTCTGTTTGTTTTCCGTGCCACTTTCATACATATACTTCCTATGAAGGGCCTGCTCACAGTAATCGCACTTGGACTTTATCTCCGAAAAATTCACTCACAAAAAAGGCTAAATGGTTTCACCTGTTTGCGGAGTTCCTCCGTGACATCAACGTTAGTGCCATTTTCATATGGAACGACCAAACTGTACAGGTTAGTCCAGAAGCGCCCCCACATGTCACCTGTTGGGACAAACATAGTCGACAATATTATTCGAGTAAAATTTCTGAACAGAAAAAATCAATTAAAGCATCGTTTTTGGACTGCGGACCTGATATAGATCTTGGATAAAGCACGAAGGATTCCCGATTTGAAAGTGTACGTACGAGAACACTCTCCATTAACCCTTTCACCCCCAGTTCCCTGTATACAGGTCCAACTTTACCATAGAAAACAATGGATTTGGGACAAACCATGGTGGTGAAAGGGTTAAGGCACGGAGGAGTCTTTGGATAAGTGCTAAGCGAATGATGAAATGATGCCTTAAGGTAGTATGCGTCTCGAAAGTGAAAGACTCAAACTTTTGCTCAAACTTTCCTCAAGGAATCTTTCAATCATTCTCTTTCAAAATCAAGAATAAAAATCAGGGGTCACCGTGCAAATTTTAGCATTAGAGAAACAAATTGCCCAAGATTACCGATATTTGAAATTCAAAATGGCCGCCATTCCTGTGTTAACTCTATGGAGAAAAAAAATAAAATTTTCGATTTCCGAAAAAACTAAGCTGGTGAAAGTTGTTCTTTCTCCAAGAGCTTCAAAATGAGCCCCCACAAGTGTTAGATCAGAAAAGAATTGTAAAAATTTGAGAGTCTGAATATCTGTCCGAGGCACGATCTACCTTAAAGCAGTTCTGTTCTTCCTGGTGTATAGAATATGCCTTACTGCATTTTAATAATTCTAAGCCACTCAAAGCAATCAATGATTTCTTTCAAGAAATCACGATTTTCTTAGTATTATATTTTTATTCAATATTGTCTCCACAAATGTTCAACCAACTTTTTAACAATATCGCACTGGCAGAGATACATGTAAGTGAAACACACTCAATTGGTAATGAGATCACGACTTCGAGTACAGAATGCGAATGGATCCGACTACTCATATATAAAGTGACAACGATTCAAATTTCCAGCTGTACTTGTTTAAAGATGTCTGTGTGTATCTCTCCATACTTTGACATATTTCTGTTGTTTACGAATGTGTTATACTTATAAATATTTGGTAGGTAATACGATTGTAAATGCCTTGTGGTTTTGAAAAAATCTATCACAAGGAAATGGGTATATGCATTGACATAATTTGTGATAATGTGAGTATTGCACTGACGCTAAACTCACCAAGAAGGTTCGCTGGCAAACATCCTTGATCTAGGTTAATTTTATCGCCGTACACTTCCTTAAATCTGTATCGTACGTAAGCGTGCAGTTTTTCGTAGAGCGGTAGGATATCGAGGTACATTTGCCACATATCTTCTTCAAGGTTGTCGTCTTCATAATTCGCCCGCCAATAATCACCGTAGTCTTCGTAACCTGTATGCAGTGCGCACGCGCCATGAAAATATTGTAAATGGGGTCAATGCATGTGTGTGCATAATTGTCAGGTAAGTCATGCTGATTTTTCAGTCCCACTTAAGCAACTAATTTTGGCGTTCAAGTGCTTCTAATTACATCATATGGTGAGGTACCAGGACAGTTTGATGGTGAACATACTTCAGGATTAACAACACACACAATTTCGAGCCAAGAATGACACACTGTCGGCATTTTTGTCAGGAGAGGACATCTAAACAGCTAAAGGTTTTGAGACTGCTATACTTCTTACCATTCAAGACAGAAGCTTTGTTCTTCAGTCTAACGTAGTCGCCCCACAGTGGTCGGATCTTCCGTCCAACATCGTCCCTCCAGTGCCGCCAAACCCAAAGACGTTCGGTGTAGTTACGAGAATTCGCCATGATATCAGTCAAGCCTTGCAAAACAAAACGCTCATTCAGATAATACAACCTGAATTACACTGTTCATCACCGTGATAATAGTAACATCTATAGACTTAATGCAACATGGAGACTTAAGTTCTGAGTAACAGCCAGTGTCTATGTATAGGAAATTTGAAAACATGTACATTTTTTTGATTTTCAGCAAGCGGTCGCAGCTGCAAAACTCTTAACAGCAAACATGTTTATTCGTGTTGGCAATATTTTTGTCTCCGGTCCTCAATCATTTTGTCTAGATAGAATAACGTTGCATGCTCACGTAACATATAGAGAGTTGACAAAATGAATAACATGCTTAGCGATCGAACATTAATTGAATTGAATCTTTTATTCAATCACATATAAATACAATGTTGAACATAAACCAAAGTATTACAAACTTACAATTTGAAAAATACTGGTATATATTTGGTTTGGACCGTGGAAGTAGTGCCAATGGACTAATCGAGTCCACAGCCCAAAATTATAAAATTTACAAAATAGTTACACAGTGTTGAGGCGAAAAAAAACTATAAGGAGTACACAGAAAAGTTTTCACAAGCTTGATAAATATGATTTTAAATCTCTTTGAAATTTACGTCAGGATTTCATTTGTTTAAGATGATACGGCAGTGAATTCCAGTTTTTGACTGCAGCAAAGACAATGTTGTGTTGAGTAATAGTAAGTCTGGCATTCGGTATTCGGAGCGGATTGCCACTATCAGATGATCGTGTAGAATAAGTATGGGTAGGGATTTCAAAATAGTTAGAAATGTTAGTCGGGAAATTATTATTTAATGAATCGAAGATAAATAGGCAGGAAGAATATTTACTGAGTTTCGGAAGCTGTAATATATTTAGTTGACGAAACAAAGGTTCGGAGTGTGCTGTGAAATCAGAAAATGTAATAAGACGAACAGCTTTTTTCTGTAGGTAGTACACACCTCACAAAAATAGCTGGTAAGTCGATTTTATTTCAGAAAAGCAGCAGGGGTGTTTAAACGTCTCTAGCAATCTTTGCTCGGTAGATTTTTTCCAATTTGATCATCTGGCTATCCCTCCTAAGGTCTTACGCATGACCCCTTGCTTGAGCTTTCAATTTGACAGTTTTGCATTCAGCCATGCATGGTTTATAATTAATTGTCTTCCCGTTTTTGCACAGAACGTATAGAAATGCCGGTTATGATCAACTATTGTGCAAAATTTCTGTAGCTAAACCAATGATCTCGGCTATTCTCGCATCTGAAACCCCATTCTAGCTAGGGAAAACTTTCCCAATAACGCCGATAAACTAGAAACGAGAAATACAACCTGAGCAGTTTTTTTACAGGGGGGAAGTTTAGCTCTACATCATCATAAAAGGCTGTGGTATAGATACATACCTGGGTCTAATTTCTGACAGACATTGTCGCCCTTCCAAGGGAAGCATACTTCTCCGACAGCATATATGTAACTCATATTTGTGAGAATTTCCTGTATCTGTAGGGACAAGTTAGAGTACGAGACGTTTATGCCGTTTCTGTTCGATAGTTCAATCTTGAAAGGTAGACTTTTGTGCAAGTGCTAAGCATGCAAATATTATCACCTGGCTAACAATAGTTCTTGTATGACCAATGTTAACAACATCGATTTTTCGACCAATGTAGCGGGAGCAGGTCTTTTGAATCAGTCATTTAATTTGCATGCATGGCGCCACCACACGCCACTTGTGACTTCTGTCCTCTGATGAACTTACCTCATTGTACTCGTCTTCGGGCAGAATCGCAGTTCCTATGTTAGTCAGAAATTCTAGCTGCCTTCTAGTAGATTCGTTGTAACTATGCATATGTGGTGTATACAACGAGGCATTCTGAGAGGCCTCGCTCGAGAAGGCTGCATATTTCTTACTTTCTTCTTGCTGTCGTGAGAACAAAACAAACAATTGTGGAATATTAAAAACCCTTAGCAAATTAGTATGAAAAATTTTTTGTGTACATTGCGTTGTAACAAATAATACACCTTTTTATATAAAATAGAACTTTGAATGTCACAAAAATTTGGTGAAGTCTCTGTACCTTGTGAAACTTTTGGTGGTAAAGTATTTCCATTTTATTGTATCATATTAAAACCTCAGTACCTGTACATGCTTTGTCGAAAGATACACATGAAGAAATCATTTCACACAATGTTGGTTTCATTATTTTCAAAGCTAGCAAATATGTGACGATGTTTTCAGCAACTTAATAGTAAAATTCCGGTTCACAGTATTTAAAAACGACAGGAAATAAAATGGCCCATACTAAAGACACAAACCCTTTTTATAAACTACATAAAGTAGTGTGTTTTGTATCAAGGACTTGGATGATGGCCTCAACCAAGTCACGCCATAGAGGCTAATCCACCTTTGACAGAACATATCTACTAATCTCTGGGCTTGCTATAAGCCTATGACGTAATATCAATATGATATGCAGTCATGAATCAATGAGTTCAGTTGCGTTGTGTGCATGGTATGTGCTTCTACCAGCAGTAAAGTGGTGACTCAACATGTCATGAAAACTATATATGGTGCGCAAAACAGAGTCGTGATAGATTACCTCCCCATCCCTCCCCCACTGGTCGTGAAGTATAAAGAACAACGAAAGAGTGAAATGATGACTTGTTGCATGGACTTGGCAAAAAGTTCTGAACAAGTATCCTAATGTTTATCGAAATAACTTCACTTCATCACGACTATACCATCAATTTATCATACATTATTCAGTAATCAAGGAGTACTTACTTTTCATTTTACGCTTCTTTGAAAATATAATTTCCAAGAGGAAAAAACAAACGATTCTTATGTCCTAGTTATTTCAATTGTCGAGAGCTAATATATACATAGGTCATAGCACAAGTTTGAGTGGTTTTACAATGAAAAACTCATACATTCAGTCAGAAACGTGAACTTCACGAAATCTCTCATCTTCCCCTCCCCGACTGAAAACCGCTGTCTTGTCACCATAACAAACGGCAACGCCAGTCTCCCGGCTGAAAAGATTATGCAATTCTACACCCGATTCCTACCCACTGTCCGCTAAAGCTGAAGTGGAAAAATAATTACCATCGGCAAGTGAGAAAAAAATACCCGCCCGCCCTTTGATTCGGAAAATAATATTAACCTGCCGGCCAAGAAACTATTCACGAACGGCCTCTTGTGCGAACAAGTATGTTGGATGTCCCTGATGCTACGATGGCAGCAACACAGACACTATAGCCGGGCGTGCGCAACATATAGAATATGACAGAGTCACAACTTGGTGTCAATGCCTCTCTTGGTAACCTAACCATATTTAGCGGATTGACTGATAACAGAAGTCCAATTGTATTACATGAGACAATGAAAATAATTATCAGGACACGCCTACGTGTTTCAGTGGAAGCGCTTACAATCATACTGCATGTCATCGTTTGTTTTCCTTGGACAATTTTTACCTTTTACACAACCAACAACCGACTGCGACCGATGGTTGAATGAGATGGTACATCGAGAGGTATATTTAAATTTAGGGAGCCTTCAATAATTACAGGGGTGGGCCGGGGGAATTCCGTGCGCCCCTGTACTGTAAAATGTGACCCCCCCCTTGTCCGGCATTCTAAAACTTGACCCTCGCAAATCAGTGCAGTATTCTCCCCAGGAACAACTGAAACAGTACCAGCTAATTTACATAACAATTAGTTTAACTGTAATGTAAGTAACGGACAGAAATTACAGGGGGGGGGACGGCTAGCCTCTTGGAAGGGAGTGTTGCTATTTATCACGCAAGCATTTTGGTAGGGTCATGCATTTGCGGGAGGGCCACCATATTTCGCCCAACTATAAGGCGGCAAGATGTGGCAGATATGGTGCTTCACCCAAAATATCAAATCATAATGAAAGTCTATCAGGCAAACTATTGACAATTTCCCCCTCCCACAACAAGCTATATCTGTACATTTATATATGTTTGATAATATATGTAAATGTGCTTTGCTTGAAGTGGGAAGTAAAACGTGCATGTGTGTACAAGAAATAGGATTTTTGGATTTCATTGAAAATGTCAGCTTGATTATTCATAATAGTGTACTTGATAAGACTAGGGTGGTTACAAATGGATGTGTTTGCAAGAAATTGGATTTTGGAATTTCACCGAAATGTTGATTCACTATACATGGTAGTCTATGAGGAAACTATGAATAACTTTTTTCCAATACAAAACTAGGTAAATCTGTGTATTTACGACTCTTGATTATTCATATTAGTGTACTTGTTAGACTAGGGTGGTTACAAATGAATGTGTGTGAAAACAATTGGATTTTGAGATTTCACCAAAATGTTGATTCACTATGGTAGTCTATGAGAGAAATATGATCAATTTTTGCCAAAATAAAACAAAACTAACAATATATGTGCATTTATAAACATTTGATAACTGATATACACTTTGCCATCTGTCCCATATGTAGGATACCACTGAATCTTCTTTGCTTGTCAAGCTTGTCGATAATGTGTATGTATTTAAAAGAATCAATTTATTTCGTCTGCAATTTTCTGTTCAGGCAATATGAAATGGAAATTTGAAGGTTAGGCCATAAGATCACCTTCTGTTAAAAGTGACCCCCCCCCTTGGGTAGCTTTCTGAAAAGTGTCTCTCCCCCCGATTCCCCCGGCCAACCCCTTGTAGTTACTGAAGGCTCCCTTAGGTCCAATTTTCATAGCAGTTGCTCGACACTTTTTACAGAAACTACTTTTCGGGGCTCATATTGAAAGTTATGGAGCAACTAATGTAAGATTTTTTTCTGGCTCAGCTTTGTGAAAATAGAAAATCAAACAGTGTTGCCCCAGCGGCAACTGTATGATTTTTAACAAGGGTATTTGAGGTAGTTGGCCTCTAATGGGAATGTGCAGCTGTTTTTTTGTTGCAAGCCTCTATGATAAAAGGGATAACTAAAGGTTGAACTATAAAGAAACAAGGGCATGATAAGGCGCACGCGCAATAAACAGAAAGTTGACCCGGACAAGTGACTAGTAAGCAAACGGAAATTCGAAGTCGTTGTTGGCAGCACAACAAGATACAGTAAAGATAATGTCGCTGTCAGAAACAAGCCGACTCCTTCCCATGTACCAGCATAGGGAGTCCAGAAATCTGGTTGTTGTTGTTGTTGCTTTTGTTGTTGTTGTTGTTTATATTAGTCGTGTTGTTGTCAATGAACATAACTGTTGTGCTGTTGTTGTTGTTTCAAACACAATGAAGATGTCCTAAGATTAAGAATTTTCTACTAGAATTATTATTTGATCCAATGCCAATGCAACTTTCTCCAAATGTACACTCAAGTATAGGACATATACATTACATTTGAAACAACAACAATACAACAGTTATGTTCGTTGAATCTTATTGTCAACAACAACAAAAACAACATGACTAATAAAAACATATACAAGAATACCAACAACAACAACTATCTGGGTTCCCTGTGGTACCAGCTGACTTTGTTTGACAGACAGCTGAATTTGATCAACACCTCTTTATCACACAACTTACGACTGCTAAACAAGCTAAAAGGTGAACCCAACCAATAACTTATTCTTTGGTTAACAAATCAACTAAAGTTTAACGAATATTTGCAAAAAAGTGATTTTTGAGCAAAATACACTGTGTTGGGTGCAGCGCCCCCTAACAGCCTGTTAATACAGCTTTAATATATATATATATGCATTGCCTGTATTTATTTTGTTTACATCTCCACTGTGGAGGCAATTCAATAAATGGTTTACACATTGCAGGCTCTATCAAGAAGTGAAACTTTGAGTTGTAGTTGACACAAGGAACAAAAATACATAAATATTCCACTTTCCACTAAACTTCATCGTTTATCTACATATATTTGTGAAGGCAAAGTGCTGAAACTTCAAGTGCATTACTGAAAATAAAGTCCTGAGTTGTTATGAAAGTTTAAATTTTCTTTCAGCCCTTGGCAGTTCTAATTACACTGAACATTTTTCTGCCCTTTTTCACCGGTGAATTAGAATATTGAGAATTGGTATTCACTTGAAAAATGTAAAATTAGCAAATTTGACCCTCGTCTGGACAGTTTACAAAATATGGACCTCCCCAGGACAGATCCCTTATCACGGCCGCATCTGATGAGATTGATATCGTAAACCGGCTAAGTGTGACATATGAGAGAGAGAGAGAGAGAGAGAGAGAGAGAGAGAGAGAGAGAGAGAGAGAGAGAGAGAGAGAGAGAGAGAGAGAGAGAGAGAGAGAGAGAGAAGTCTGGGGAGCAACTCAAGCAGTCAGTCGTCTTGAGATGGGGTCGGAGACAGGCAGAGACAATGACAGACAAAGAGTGACAGAGAGACAGACAGACAGTTTTAACGACAAACAAACAAACAGACAGACAGACAGACAGACACAAGGATAAATTGGAAAGCACAAACCACGGACACTTCGAGGGAAGTAGAAAAGAAAATTTGATAGACAGAGATAAACACTGTAAACAGAAAATAGGTAAGGTCGAGGGGCAAAGAAAGAAAAGATATATCGATAGATATATAGACAGACAGACAGACAGACAGACAGAATGATTAGCAGGGCAACACAAAGATAATAAAACTGACAGACAGTTTCGCATAATACACGTGTCTAACTGACGGAGTGAACTGATAATACAATGCCGATCGGGAAGGAGACGCATACAAACTGTCTTTGACCACATGGTGAAATTATCGAAATTATTGCGACATATGGTCTGGACTGAACGTAAAAAGGCATGAGCATGGTTTAGACGAGATAAGCCATAACAGCTTCCCGCATATCTCAAATTTTCTTCGAGTACAAATGTACGCATTCACGAGAATGTGAATGATGTGGGTACGGAGAGAGAGAATAGCCATAGAGGAGAAGTGTTATTTTGTCACGTACGTATATCAGCATCAGTGACTTATCAAAGTTTACATAGTACGCCATCTTGTTTTATGACACGATAAAAAAAGTTTACATAGTACGCCATCTTGTTTTATGACACGATAAAAACGCCAGTTGTTGTAGTTGTCCTGTTGACTGCAGTGTCAGTGCAAGTGTAGTCAAAAGATATTCAGTTCCAAAAGCTTTTGACTTGTGTAATCGCCACATTTTGCAGGGGAAAACATTAAATGCTTCTTAGACCTGATGTTTACCGTAGCAAAAAGGGTTTGCCTGAACGATGAAATATGTTTGATGAAACATCAAAGAAGTATCCAACAACTTGACGAGATTATAGCAAAATAAATGTGTACACACGCAAAATTTATGACCAATTACAGTAATAGTTACTGTTTAAACTTTCGCCATGTCAAGGCCGTTTTCTAAACAAACGTTTTCTTGGTAATTTATTTGTAGGATCATTCCGTTTCTTTAAAAGCAATAGCGTAACGAGATAACTTTTTGACCAAGAGGGATGATTGTTTGATACAAATTAAAGAGATCATCAAGTAACTGCAACTTTTAATGATTTTTCACTTCTTTGATTTGTATTTTGATTGCGTTTCTCATTCAACCCGGCAAAACATGCTGAAAAGCTAAATATTTAGCTCGTCAACAATGATTTAGTTTGCATAATGCGCAGACTCAGTTGACAAGCTGAAACCTCAATGTGATCTGACCTTCGTTTGGGAAATAGGACAAGAAACTGTAGCTGAGATTCAGAACAAAAATAGCGAAAACAGTGATCAAACTTTACAGCCACTAGCCCTTCTTACATTGTAGCTTAGACCGCTTAACGCATGTGTGACTTTAATACTACACATACCTACACGAGTATTGATTACAGTACAGCAAAACATAGTTCATAAGGGTGAAACATCTCAGTTTACTATCTACCCACCAGTATTTTACACTGTACCATCTAAAATAGTCCATTTTAAACCTTATGTAGACACCATATGTTATATTAGTCCCTACAAGTCTGTTATCATGAAGCACCGAACGAGGACAATTCCACCGATTACTACTGTAATTGTCCACGCTCAAATGACGTGTGATGAATATTTCCTTAAAACAACGGAAAAAATTAAAACTCTGTGAGATGTTTGCGAAGAATGACATACCAGGATCTGCAAGTTGTACTGAGTCAGGTTTGTGGAGTAGCCCCATGAAGCATGCACATAACGAGGAATGACGATTTGTGCTTCTACGTCATAGGCCTCCAAGAACGCTATAGCCTCCTCTTCCGTCGTAGAAGACACCGAAATCGGGAAAACAACAAGGTAAAGGGCCAATAATAGGCAGCGGGGAACAGATTCTCCTGAGCGCGCCATTTTCATCCTTCCACGCCGAATTCTCCTTGAAATGACGATAGCGGGGCAGACAAACACAACCGCTGAAAACAAGTGGCGATAAAACTGAATAATGCGCTAGGGTGAAAGGCTGCGTTCACAAAAATCAGTGAAGGGGGTGGTTGAGCAATTCAGGGGGATTTGAAAATTCTCCGGGTAGTGAGGGGGGACTTGAAAGTTGTATTGCCTATAGGGGCACCTGAAAATGTTTCGTTCCTTTTTTTACGATTCCAAGATTTGGTGAGTAATTCAATGAAATTTGATAACTTTTTAATTCAATCAATTGTCTATATTTTAGGAATAATTGAACAAGATCTAGAACCATTTTGTCGCATTTCATTACTTTTGTATAGAAAAAATCTTAAAATGTATAAATTTTCATAAAAGTAGGCCTTGTTTCGGGGCAGAAGCTGCGACTGTTGATATTTTTTCCATATTTCTATGCAGCATATCAAATACAGTTTCATGCTGTCTCCCTGCTGAAACACACAATATTCAATTTGTCGACAAAAACCTGCATATATAAATATTGGGTAATAATTGAATTAGAGTCCAGACTGAAAGTCATTTGTCAATTATACACATTAGACAAATGCATGGTACACATACACAGGCTGTGTTAGCAAGCTGAATATTGAACAGTTCAACACGCTTCAGGGAGTAGAACAAGAATGCAGTTGTAAAACTGAACAAAATTATTGTCAAAATCATCAAAGTTTAATAATGCAGCTACTGTCCTGCTATTGCTTAAGGGGCAGTGCCACTGTGAGCTGCATACCAGCAGTATCAGAGATACTGCAAGTAGCTGAAGAAGTGTTCGGGTCATGTGACGCTCATGGCAGTGAACACCTGTACACAAGATCAGGCCAGAGAGCAACACATGGAAGACCAGGAGGCTTGAAAGTTATCAGGAATTTTTGAACCCTGGCATATAAGAATAATCAAATAATAAAGATAAAAGAAGGGGTGAGCATGCTGATTTTCTAAATTTTCACGTTCTCGTCGTAAAATAACGCAAAAGACAGTAAATGAAAATTTGTATAGAAAAATGTGTAACTAAATGGAGTCATTTTACTTTTACCATATTTCCATTATTACACCAAAAATTTCAGAGATTAAAACATTTATTTGATGAAATATTTTAACCTTCCACTATTGTGAATTTTGTAAAACTTATAAGTGGCATCTAATGTTGCAAGGAATTCACAATTTGCAAACTCTCTCATGATCGTCATTTTGGGGCTTTAACTGATAAATCAAAAAATTCAATTGATGTATTTAATAATAAATCAATTTAATTAATAACCTTAGGTATATGGATCTACAAACTGCTAATAACAGGTAGTGTTGAACATCTGAGAGCAGAACTGCGCCATAAATGTTTATTTTTCCTTTGTATGCACCCCTGATAAATACGCAGCTATATGATAATTGGAAAGACTTGAAATTTTTTGATCATATAGACGGGGGCTGGGACTTGAAAATTTTTTTGGGTATTGAGGGGGTATCTAAAATGGGATTTCAATCGCAATTTCTCCAGCCCCCCTCCCACCGTTATTTGTGAACGCAGCCTAACTGCTTCTCAGCGCGGGTACTATCGCTTGGGTGCAAAGGTAGGGGAGGTCTTATCATGTCTTAGGGCACTGATGACGTCACCTCACGACAAAAGATCCTAGAGTGCCATATGGAGAACGTGAAACTATGATAGTTTCTTTCTCAGGGACGTCACAAGGAGAAACCTGGACACTTCACCACACACTCTCACACGACACCGCTGATATGCGACCAAGAACACTGCACTGGTCACATCAATGGTAAATTGAGGGCACAACAAACATTCCGTGCCTGCGGAGTGACGTCGATGCAATCGTTAAAATTTTGCTGGTGACTTTAACGAGATTATGTTCTTACCTCATCATTTGTATAACACTAATCAAACACGACTTATACACTGAGTCAAAACATATATCACAATAGGACAACACACTAGTCAACTTATCGAGTGTGTCACTGATCATTGCTTCTTCCAACATCTGACCTCATACATCAGCTGAAACCATTTTGTAACATTTTTTATAAAACTGTTATTTATGGTTTACTGAATTCATTTGCAACAAATATATGAAATATCTGTCTACCAAAACAGGGAGTGGCTAACGGTTTCGTGATGTAACATCTATTGACTGTGACTTAACTAAAGGTTGCCACAGCGTGTGTAGATATATTTTTGAAATAGTTAGTCGCCATTACAGTGTGACAATAATCATTATATTTTTAAGTCAGGACAGATTTGTTTCAGGACACAACATGTCCGTGTAAGCATAGACGATGACATTTTGTCATGAATGATGCAGCTTTGATACAACGACACAGAACACTCTTCGTCAGAAGTTTGACGTCTTTAATTTCATTCTGGCATAGGTTTGCCTAACATTTATCGTGTCTGATTACAAACTGTGAGGTGAAAGTCCTATATTCAATCCGATCCGAAGTTGGATCGCATGATCGAATTTCCAACCTTCGAAACGATGTTGAGAGTCTTTTCATAATCATCGTCAAATGCACTTGTTCCGAGACTCTGCTAGCGATTGGGGAAAACATCGCCTGCGGACGTTTTGCGCTCTCAGAAGGAGAAATAAGTCTCAATTAGTAATGGGATACATATCTGAACGCCCATAGAAAGCGTAAGTTTAACAGCGTTGAAACATAGTGTCAATTTGACTGCATTCGCATTACCTTACGCAAAATGCTTTGCCCGTGCTCGCCTCTAGAGAGGCGTCATTTTTATATTTTATGTCTGTCGTCAATTTTTATATTTACATTTTGATAAACACAAAAACTGATTTGTTATCATCACGATGCTTGTCATCTGTTTGAATGACTAAGAGTTATGAGACTTTGCATTTTTTGTCGATTGAATCACTCGCCAACGACACTATACAGCTGTCTAAATGCTGTGTGAATGCCATTCGTTTCATTGAGATACTCTCATGACCAAGTCATGATATTTAAAGGGCCTGCAACTGTAGCTTTTGATGATTTTTTTTCACTATATAATTTTGTTTTGTCTTTTATCTGCAAGATATTATTCTATTCCCGATAGGCATAAGATACAAAGCATTAAGCTAGCTGCTTGTAAAACCAGCCTGCACATGTGTAAACTGCACTATTATAGGTGAATCCTAGTTCGTACCAGAATTCACTTGCTAACAATAGAAATAGAGTTTTCGTGTGAGAAACTCAACACTGTGTATCCCGGCATGCTTTGCGGAAAAGAGTAAGAAACTCAAATCTCAACAGAAACTCACCCTTGTGACACGCAATTATATCAAACTCGATAAGGCTTATCTTGACACGGCAAGTATTGTGTGTAGCATGATGTATGTAGGAACTTGAAGTAAGCCAGTTCACTGTCGACGATTGGTGAAATAGTGACGTTGGGAAACTTATTTTCAAAGGTTAAATAGGAGTGGTGAGGTTTTGAATTTCCTCAGCTCTATCTGAGAAATCGCAAACAAATCAGCCTGTACGTATATGTGTAAAACCTATCGTTAACTGTAGACTTTTGAAACTCTGGTGACTTGACGGAGTAATATGACATTGAAACTTGCCCGATGATCAGTATCATTAATGGTAAATAAATAATTTACCATGTTCAAGAAAAAAAAATGACGATAACCGCAGGGTCATCTTAAACAGTGGGTTTTTAATGTTTAACTATGATAGATCACATAGCCAGAAACCGCTTTGTTTAGGCACAGAGCGTCAATGAGAAAACGGGAAGGGAAACTTACTCATCTGCCTTGATATACCAGAACGTAAATATACTGTTCAAGTAATATAACATTGTGCATATATATAACTATATAACTATATAACTATATAACTATATATATATATATATATATATATATATATATATATATATATATATATATATATATATATATATATATATATATATATTGCATGCTTTTGAACGTAGGTAATAATAAACATCTCACTATCAACATCATCTTAAAACGTTTTGTGAAGTTGGTACTTTAGATCCCAGTGTAAACAAAGTAAAACATGTGACCTGTCACTTCTAGGGTCAATCACATGAGTGTCAGTACCTTCATTTTTCCATGTGATCTTTCCTCAGAAAAGTTTGCTGACCTCAGTGTAGCTGTTGTGATATGCGCGTGTATACCAGCGATATCAACAAAAGTCCGTCTGATCACAAGGGGGCACACTCTATTGCAGAGATGACACAATACACCGGGAAGAAATTATTCTTAATAAAGGGAAAGTTTACTTTCTGATTCAATGCAACAGCAGACCTGTTTTGTCACTTGTCTGATATATGTTAAATTCGTTATCGTTTTTCTGTAAAACTTCGGGTACTATCACCGAGCGGAAACTACACGAACGTCTACAGTACGACAACTTGATACACCCCTTGCAATCCTGTCGAATATATAGAATATAGTATTCGACAGCAGTCCGATGAGTAAAAGCTTTAAGCGGTATGTTAATACCGTAATGGGTACAAGATGATATTGATGGGAATTACAATTATGGTGTCATGTTTCACATTTCGGGCAGATTCTCTCAACCTCTGTATCTATATATTTGAACCTCCCTGATTGGAATGGTACCCGGATGTCAAGCATGCATTACCGGTGAGGCTTTGTCGATTGGTGCTAGCAACTAAGCTTGGCTGACATTATGTATCTTGTTTTATAGGGACGATAAGAAGTAGCTATAACAATTCAGTTAGTTTTGTTCCACAAAAACAATACCTTCTCGATCATTGTGAATTATGTTGACATATCGGCCTTGCCGATACGATGCATTCTTTTACAGTGAGCAATGCCATCTTTGACGGATGAATCGGGTCAGCACGAGTAATTCTCCCGTCGAAATAGAATCTGGCTTATACAGGCTGTACCGACAAGATATGATTACTGGATATCTTTACATGATTCTGGGACTAGTAAAAGTAAACTAAGGGGAAAAGTGATTAGGTGAAACAGATTAACTTATTTGGGGGCAAGGGCAACAGATTACCAATGTTACAGTAGCTTTTGAAACAAATACATGATCGCCACATAGTTTGTCTTATCATATCAGCGCCAATAAAAGGAAAAAAAGCAGGTTACTGTGACATGAGAGCAGGTCCCATTTACAATATCGACCTTGTCATTACTTTGTCAACGTAACAGCAATTTCCTTGACACTCTCTTTGCCTTTGGTGACCCACTCTTGGTGACTGTCTCGCACAGACCTTCAAGTGGTTTCGGCGTTTTTTTTTATCAACGTACAGATTGGCAAACTACTTGCGGCATTGTGAAACATTAAGTCTTCGGCTTTTTAACATGTCGTGTCACGTGTGTTGAGAGCGCACAACTATGTCAGCGCGTGAGTTCAGTTGTTAACAAAAGAAGTAGTTACACATTTACAGGCTTTGTTAACAAGCTTGAGGGTATCTAAACTCGACGCGAGATAAGTACTATTGGTAAAGCTTTTAAATGGTAATTTCCAACGATAACCGACCCTCGACCGTTGAATACATAAGGGCAGAAGTGTTGCCCCATTATATTGATCTTTTTGATGTATTTACATTTCTCACAAAGTAAAGATTAGATTTAGCCGTCGTCGACGTTCAACAGTGGAAAACTCTGACGGACTATCTGTGGTTTGATAAGAGGACGTGGGAAACTACAGCTGTGTGCGGTTAAGCCTAATTTGAAAACAAGTGACTCATTAGAGAATTTAGAATCAAGAATCGCCCTACTGTTGGCATTTGGTTCCCCGGTGGTGACACTCTCAGCGAGCATGGGCATCCGTGCTCGTTCCACAAAATTTCAAGATACCCCTAATCTTGGATTTTTCAACAAAATAGACCCCCTTATTTTGAGAAATATGGGAGAAAATACGACCAAAAATACCCCCTTACTTACAAAATCCAGGAGAGGGACATGTAATATTAGAGTCAGGTCAATGCTGAATTATGATATTGTTTTCACATAATTATATTAACACATCAGAGTCTGAAAGAAACTATTAACTTTGGAACAGTCATAAAATTCATTATGTTTCGAATCACAGTTTTAAACCAGATCAAAGCATAGGGAAAAATGAAAATTTTGATGAAGTTTGAGTGTCTGATAGGTATTTATTGGGATATTTCAAACCTTTCTTAGGCCAGGTTTTGGAAAAGTAGGCTTTTTTCTCGATTTCATGGACCCGTGATAGGGAATAAAATACACTCCCGGGTGGCCCTAAAACGAAGGGGGAAGGGGGAAGGGGGCTACGAAGGGCTTATGACCCTAAAACGAAGGGGGAAGGGGGATTACGATGGGATTATGATATTCACATTCTAAGTAGATAAAACTTGGGTAAAACTATGCAAAAATAAAATATTGTCCTGACTATGATAAATATGAAAATAAAGAAATATTATGCATAATATAGAGCCACCACCACCACATACTAAAGACGGGGCCTATAACTTTAACTAATGCAAAGAAGGGGGACATGATATTCTTAGTGTCAGTAGAGAACACTTTGATAATAATATACAAAAAGAATATTGTCCTCAGGCTTAAGGGACTGATGTTATAAGACGAAGGGGGAGGGCTCTGTGTACAATGTATAATATACAGGCACCTCCACCATACTGAAGACATGGCCTATAACTTTAGCTGATGACACGAAGGGGACATGATATTCTCAGAGTCAGTAGAGAACACTTTGATAAAATGATGCAAAAAAGAAATATTGTAGTCAGGCTTAAGGGACTGATGTTATAGGGCGAAGGGGGAGGGTTTTGTGTATAATGTATAATATACAGGCACCACCACCATACTACAATTTGGGCTTACAACTTTCACTGATGCCACAAAGGGGGACATGATATTCTCAGTGTCAGTAGAGAACACTTTGATAAAAAGATGCAAAAAAGAAATATTGTAGTCAGGCTCAAGGGAATGATGTTATAGGGCAAAGGGGAGGGCTTTGTGTATAATGTATAATATACAGGCACCACCATCATACTTAAAATTGGGCGTACAATTTTCACTGATGCCACAAAGGGGGAAATGATATTCTCAGTGTCAGTAGAGAACACTTTGATAATAATATACAAAAAAGAAATCTTGTCCTCAGGCTGAAGGGAATGATGTTATAAGACGAGGGGGCTCTGTGCACAATGTATATAATATTTAAAATACAGACACCTCCACCATACTAAAGACAGGGCTTATAACTTTAACAGATGGCATGTAGGGGACATGATATACTCAGGGTAAGTAGACAACACTTTGATAATTATATGCAAAAAGGATTATTGTACTCAGGCTTAAGGCACTGATGTCATAGGTAGTAGGGGAGGGCTTTGTGTATAATGCATAATATACAGGCAAGAACACAATACTAAAATGGGGCCTATAACTTTCACTGATGCCCCGAAGGGGAACATGATATTCTTAGTGTCAGTAGAGAACACTTTGATAATAATATACAAAAAAGAAATATTGTCCACAGGCTTAAGGGACTGATGTTATAAGACGAAGGGGGAGGGCTCTGTGTACAATGTATAATATACAGGCACCTCCACCATGCTGAAGACATGGCCTATAACTTTAACTGATGACACGAAGGGGACATGATATTCTCAGAGTCAGTAGAGAACACTTTGATAAAATGATGCAAAAAAGAAATATTGTAGTCAGGCTTAAGGGACTGATGTTATAGGGCGAAGGGGGAGGGTTTTGTGTATAATGTAAAATATACAGGCACCACCACCATACTACAATTTGGGCTTACAACTTTCACTGATGCCACAAATTGGGACATGATATTCTCATTGTCAGTAGAGAACACTTTGATAATAATATACAAAAAAGAAATCTTGTCCTCAGGCTGAAGGGAATGATGTTATAAGACGAGGGGGCTCTGTGCACAATGTATATAATATTTAAAATACAGACACCTCCACCATACTAAAGACAGAGCTTATAACTTTAACAGATGGCATGTAGGGGACGTGATATACTCAGGGTAAGTAGACAACACTTTGATAATTATATGCAAAAAGGATTATTGTACTCAGGCTTAAGGCACTGATGTCATAGGTAGTAGGGGAGGGCTTTGTGTATAAGGCCAAAAAAAAAAAAGAAATGTTTCTGGTCAGCGCGCGCGTCACTTGAACAACAGCGCGTCACCCTTTTTTTTCCTGGTTTGAGGCCGGCGGCTGTGGCAAACTAGTACATACTGATTACTATAACACCAAACCAAAACCAGCAAAACGGCTGAAGAGAAAGAAAATTCTTTGGGCACATGATCAGTGACTGCATGAACAGTTTAAATGTTACTATATTGATAAAACTACAAAACTCAGTGTTATCCCCAGGCCATAGCGGTCCCGCTACGCTTTCTCCTCCCCCCCCCCCCCTACGCTTCGATTCTCCCCGCTACGCTTTAAAATATTCCCGCCATCCTTTAGTTCACACGCTCTGCGTAGCTACCAGCTGATTGCATTGTCTACACATAAGCGCTCACTGCAACTTTTAACCTGGTGAAAGAGTGGAAGGTGTGAAGTATGGTATGCATCAGATAAGTTGTCCGGAAGTGTTGAGAGGAACGTTAAAACAATAGAAGAATCGGCTGGGTTGTTCACAAATTTTCATTCCAGAACGACTATTACGACCAACAAAGACATCGCGGACAAGTGTTCACAGAGGTAGGCGGTGTAGCACTAGCAGGGCCTTTGATCACATTCCCATGCTTTGATCAACGAAATGGACCGCAAAAGAAACAAGAGTTGACTGGTGAGGTTGATTATGATTGTACAACGATGAGTTTTGTCTGAGTACGATCACGATCGCGATCGAGTTCACATTGCATAAATTTCAATATGGCGGCGGCCATGTTGGTCGACAGGTTCATAACGTGTTGACATTGATCCTGGCGTCGCGTGTGGTAACTGGTTCCACTCTGACACGTTCTCTGAAAGATTTTACACCTGATTTTCGAGGGATTCTAGTCGTACTTAGTTCATGTCTTGTGATCATCTTGGTGGTATTTTTAAAATCAAGAATCGAACGACGGATGTTCAGTTGAAGTAGACGTTATGCGGGGGGGGGGGGGGGGGGGGGGGGCGCTGGTTGAAATCTATCCCCGTGATGAAAAATTATTCGCGGTGTTTGTCGTTCAAAAATGATATAAAACTCAATTGCATTTGAATTGAGTAAAGCTTAAACTTGTGAATTTTCCTCTTTGTTGGCAAGTTTTGACAATTTATTAGCAATATATGTATTAATGAAACTCCAATCAGACGAACCATTTCTTGCTCTCAAAGTTTCAATCTGAATCTTCTGTTTTAATTGCAATTGTAATTACAATACTGTGATGATTTATTTAAGTGTAATAAAGAGTTTCCATGATGTTCAAACTGCACACTTGTGTGTTACCATTGCATTTTGTTGTGAGTGTACATGTATGTGTGGATGCATGTGCAAGCTTACATCCATATGCAAATATAAATTAATGATATGCAAATGATTATGCAAATTAGCCGCTAAGCTTTGGCGCTTTAACTGACCCTGCTCCCTCCCTTGAGGAGGAAAAAAAAAAAAAAAAAAGCCGCGTCGCCGCACCATTTTTTAAAGAAAGGCCTGACCAGAAAAACATTTCTTTTTTTTTGGCCAAATGCATAATATACAGGCAAGAACACAATACTAAAATGGGGCCTATAACTTTAACTGATGCCACGAAGGGACATGATATTCTCAGTGTCAGTAGAGAACACTTTGATAAAAAGATGCAAAAAAGAATATGAAATAATAAATGAAATATTGCGCTCGCGCTTAAGGGATTTATCTTATAGGACGAAGGGGGAGGGCTTTGTGTATAATGTATAATATAGAGGAAGCACATCCATACCAAAGGCAGGACCTATAACTATCACTTATGCCATAAAGGGGGACAAGATATTCTCAATGTCAGACGAGAACATATTGATAACAAGATTCAATACAGAAATACCCATTTCTCCCGACAGTCACACCACCGGGTTTGGTTCACGTTCTCATCAATGACGTTGACCTGTACCAGAGCATCCATAACTGTTCTCTCTTACAGAGTTTCCGTTTGAAAATGAAAAGAATAACCCTTTTCATGTGTCGTTTCTCAAGGAATGACGAGACAACACAAGAAATGATATTATAGAAAAAAACTTTGTCAAACATTATAGTTTCCAACATGAAAAGCCAAAATGATATCATATCATCGGCATCAATACCAATTTGATTATACCAAGGTATTGCACAAAATTCAGCTTCAAGAAGGTGAACATCACTAACATCCATCATCAGTTTTATTTTAGCTAGGTCAAGGGAACAGGGATAAAGTGATTTGATGTCCTTGGAACAGTAAATTCTGCTGCTTTCCACTAAGATACTTTGACCTAGGCCAAAAAAAACTGGCCATGCAAAATGAATGAGTGAGGTAACTGGTATATAACATACAGCTTGCCACCAATAATAGAAATATTGTAGTGTATAGGGATCTCTTCAAGTTTATAATTTGACTCAAACACGGGGAAACAGAATGATTAATATCTGTGAACTGAGGCAAGATTTGTCGGTAGAGCTCGAGGATATAAGAAATGATCTGAACTTAATGTGAATCTGATGCTAATATCAGTGTGATTCTATTCTTGATATGCCGATTCTCAAATTTGGCTTACCACAGCTCAGTGGACAAACGATTCTTTGGAAATACGTGTTGTTATTACGAAGACTCGATTTGGTGTTAGGGCTCCCGAGTCATCTGAATATACAGGTTGAAAATAGTGAAAGGTTGGTTGAGAGCTGTGCAGACATCATTTTCATGTAGGGAACGTACATTTGCATTAGCGCCCGGGCTGTGCTTATTGTTGGGTCGACCCTGAATCGTTTTACACGTCCCTCAAATTCCATTGCCCTTGAATGTGGACAGGAAGATCATTTTTCTTAAAAGGGGGTTCTTGAGTAGACTTGCCCCAAGTCTATGGGCATATAAATATCAAAACAGCAAACTGAAGCAGTATATTTCAGCAGACTGTAGCGTAGATCGTTGGATGAACGCAATGACCCATGGTCATCCAGTTAAAGAAACTCTCCGACGTCAACGATATGTGTCGAAAACTCCTGTCGCTATCGTCAAATATTTACTCTCGGCAGAATGGATACAATCAAACTAACGATTAAGTTTATAACAAACAACTTTCAATGAACCGGTCTTCTCGAGTGGGTTTGCATTTGTTGTGCCTGAGCCCGGCAGGTAGATATTTCCATATCTTTTCATTCGGTCATCTGATAGCTGTCGAACGCGTGGCGTCAAGAGCCTCGTTGTCCTGTAGGACTGGCAAAATCAAGGGAGCTAACTTAAACTTGAAGAGCTCCTGATATATTTTTAACATTGATCAGTCAAAACCTTGCTGCAAAGTGCATTTCCTGGAATTAACATCTTTCACAAATGTTTTCATTCTCTCGTGTCATTTCGCCACCTTTTCTTATAACATTTCGCCATGGTAAATCCATAAATTAAGGCTTGTCTCACTATATTATACCGACAGAGTCGATATGACTAGCTCTTGACTGGCTTTAGCCGACAGGAATCAAGCCACAGGAGCAATTTGTTGGAGTTTGGCTGGTGAGAAGTTCTTTACGTGTAGCTGTGCTGTCATGTACTGTTGATATTTAACCGTTGGTCGGAAAAAACGAAGATGTACAGAACCCAGGTACCTTGAGAAATAAAAGCAAAAGAAAGTTTAATAACAAACATCCTTGACTTTGTGTTTGATGACTTGAATTTGCATTGTGGACGATAATAATCCATATTGCGTATATTGAGGGCTCACTTTATACCGCTGATTTCTTTAAAATGGAAAGTAAAGTTTATTCACAAATAACTACTTTGATGGTACGTATGAAAAGCCGACCAAATCAACAGCGCCCTCTGACATATCAGGTACCTGTCTTTCGGAGCTACTGCCTCCTCGTCAACAGCTTCTTCGGACTCTGGTTGTTTATCCTCTGACGTCGACTATGCTGTTTAATTTAAAAGATCGTCGTTTTAGTGAGGTTATGACCTGTTTATGTCTTAGACTTGAGTGTCAACATGAATTTACAATCACTTGTCCACACGTTAACGACCTAGACTTGGTTCAAGTCGGTGAATTTCTATAAACAAATCTTTTGTAATAGTTTCTCTTGTGTCTCTCCTATTTCATACAAACCTATTTGGACTTTGACAGCCTAGGCCAGGTTTTCCTTGCGATTGATTGAACGCGTTACCTTTGAGTCTGCGCAGTAGTGAGTTAGTTTCTGCCGGATATGTGTGATTACGGGAGAAACTCCCCTGTATAGTGTTCACCCCACCCCTTGCGTTCACCCCACTCGCGCGTTTCACATGAAAACAGACCACAAATTATCGCGTTCTCCCCACTCAAACATTCACAAATCACAGACTCGAACCAAGTCTAGTTAACGACCGTTCAGGAGGAAATCCCATGACAGCAGCCTAATACAATGTGAAATGGCGTAGCGTGGTGCTGGGACGGAGAGGAAGGAATTGGGGGAGAATTTATATGTACTTCAAGTTGTTGAAAATACTATCCCAAAACTAATAGCAATGTTAGTACATTGCAAAGCTTACAGTGTATTAAGAAAAATTCATATCGCTCGTGATTTTTACCGACTTCACAGCTATTTTACTTTCCTACGTTTCGCCAAACGTCGCCCTCTTCGTCAATTGTCGGGAACTGCTACAGTCGTTGTGAATGTAAATATTGGAATTTTACCAGTGTAAAATGGGGCAGTCTGATCACTCTGGTCACAGCTCACAGATCACAATGATGGAGGGATTGTAGTCTGATCAAGCGTTTAAAGATTTGGAACAGGTTGTTGTTAACGTATCCGTAAAAAGTGTATAAAAACGACCCCAAAAACAAATTAGAAATGTTTTGATACAGATAAACAAGTCTGTGATAATTTGAATGATAAGAAATGTCAGATTGTTTTGAAATATTTATCTATTTTAAAAACAATGGAAAGGTCGTTATAGGATTATACTAATTCCATGTAGTGAATACAGTTCTTCGATTCGCTGTTCAGCTATGAGACGTGTTACGCCTTAAAAGTGTCCCTATATGTATCTTGTTCAGTCTCTATGGAAATCCGGTCACGACATGCGACCTGCGACTTCAAAACTGTGACCTGCGTCTTGCGTGTTTGTCAAACTGCAACCTGCGACTTCCGGGTGCTCTGGCCTAGCTGCCACCTGCGAGTTTGAAACTGCGACTTGCGAGATCACGACCTGATCCATGATTTTAGGTATTTGGTATTTATTGAGAGTATGAAAAGCAGTCACAAGTTATATCACTGATAGGTGTTTTAGTAACAGTGCACAAATGTGCACTTTTATTTGCGTTCAAAGGCCTCCGGCCCATATGCAAAGGGGGTACAATGGCTGGTATATTACAAAAAAATGTACAGAGCTAGCTATCTGAAGTTTTAAGTAAATTACTACAAAAAAGTTCTATTCTGGCAACAACTGCCTTCAGAAATTACAATTTAGAGCTAGTTTCCGTTCTAATTTTGAAAGCTTGAAATACAAAGTGACAAATCTTAAGTGTTATTTCTATATCTGAAATATTCATTAGTGTCTGAAATTTACAAAAGTTTGGTTCTCGAATAAATGCACTTGGCAGATATTTTTCTCGTAATTCATTATATAATGGACATACTGAAAGAAAATGATACTCGTCTTCCACGTCACCCTGCTTACAAAAATTACAAAATCTGGCTGATGATTCAATGTTTTTGTGTCTACCATCTTCAATAGCTAGTGGAAGTACAGAACACCGAAACCGTGCAAACATTTGCATAACTCTCCAGTTACAATTTGACAACATATATTTTTCCGGTTCAAGTAGAGTTTTAAAGCAATTGTAAGTTCTTAATTTTGGTTTACCCATAGCATTAGCTTTCCATTGTTGTTTTAAAATATCTGAAACACGTGTTTTGAAAGCTGATATAAAACTTAGCGTACTGCCAACTTCTTGGGTAAGCCATACATGACCGAACCCATAGGAAAACAAAATGTGTTTTACAGAAGTTGCCCATGTGTGCCGTCCAAGGCTGTCAAGATTACACAGCATAATGTAGGCCTGCTTTGGGAGACGTTCCTGTGGCATTTCTATGAGTTTAACCAATAACTGATACAATAACTGATAGGTGGTGTCATTTAGGAAAGAGATGAGCTTCGATGACACAGTTGTTTTGGCCTACGTGCTGTTCGGTTGCTTTCAAAGTCCGGTTTCAAAGGGACAATGTTTATAAATATGAAGGAAAATGAAGGCAACTCCACTCATCGGCTCTACCAATATTGTTTAATATTACGATATGGTGAATAAAAGGATCATTGCATGTATTTTGTGTGGAATACATGGCGAGACACCGGTGACGCAGGTCGCAGTTTTGAAGTCGCAGGTCGCATGTCGCATGTCGTGACCGGATTTCCATAAGTCTCTCTATAGAGAGACTGAACGAGATACATAGCTGTTTGCTCTTCCGTAGTCTTACTATCTTTCCCTATTTGTCTATTGTCTGTCTCTCTGTCTGTCTGCATGCCTGTATGTCTGTCCATGCTTCGCTATATGTACCTAAATCATTCTCAAGTCAGTTCGGTTGTCTCTGCCTATCGGTACATCGGTTTCTTTTGCACGAAATTGCATGAACACAAATACAAAATAACGAACGCCACCTTTTCTAAAAACATGAATATAAGATAGTTAAAACTTTGCCGTGATCGCTAGAAAGGCCGGCGTGTGAGAAGTTGAAAAGTTGACAATATGATAATAACCCGACCAACGATTTTTAAATATGAAAGTGAGTCCACAATCAGTATGCCACGCCCAATATGACTAAACCTGGGTATGAAAAATGTATCCGTGAAGTTAAATCAAATTCTGTGTTCACGAGTTTTTTGTATATCGCCAGAGTACAATAAATCGTTAAGTACGCAAATGAGCTTATAATAGGTGCTCATCACTCGTCAAACATTCTACATCAGTAAACGTAAGTACGAGTATTTATTCTGAAGTCTAATCAAATGAAAATGAGTCTGAAATTGATGTATGGATAGCTTAATTATAATAATCCATTTAATATGCAAATGATCAAATAATCGATTTGTCACGCACATTACTCTGTCGGTATGATACCGAACTAAACTATGATAATAGTACATTGTGCGTTCAATGGCATAGAGTGCCTTCAACACTTTAGATCTATAGCCTCAGTAATTACCAACATTCAGATTATAGCCAATGCTTCATGCTCGCCAAATCGCAACCGTAATAGTACTACACTATACCGTCAGCATCTGTAGAAATCAAATCCTGTTTCGTCAACTACTTCAAGTGATACTACATGTGAGCCACACTCACTATTAAGGTAGACAGATATTCGGACCCTTGAACTTGTTCAATTCTTTTCTGATATACCACTTGAGGGTATTCATTTTAAAGTTCTTGGTGTAAGAAAACTTTTCACCGGCTTAGTTTTTCGAAAATCAAAACTTTTATTTTTCTCCATAGAGTTAACACAGGGATAACGGCCATTTTGAATTTTAAATATCGGTAAATCTTGGGCAATTTGTTTCTCTAGTACCAACATCTGCACTGTGACCCCCGTTTTTTCTTCTTGATTTTGAAAGAGAATGTTTAAAAGATTTCTTAAGGAAAGTTTGAGCAAAAGTTTAAGTCTTTTGCATTCGAGGTGCATACTACCTTAATGAAAACAAATCATATCGATGGAAGATACAGCGTCCCAATCAGACTGAGATCCTTCCAGAGTACATGTATATCAGATGCGTAACTACCCTGACCCAGGCAAAAGTTAGGTCAAGGATCAAAGGCAAAAGCACATGCACAGACACACAACACTAAAACAGCTATGACGTCGAAATGGGCCCGCTCCAACGCCCATACACGGGCCACAAACCATACAACTGCCTTTGCGATGATGTTCTTTCGCCCAAGATTATCTCAATATCAAACGTTATCATGTCGAATCGTTGAGTGCATAACTGTTGCGTCGGCTGCTAAATGTCTTTTGAAAAACTCACTCGCTTCTCTTAACACTTGCTGTAAAAATCAAAGCGAACGACTTTGTGAAACAACATGTACGTGTAATGTCTTCTGTGTTTTTATTGATGTGAAGTAACCTAATTGACGAGTGGAGATCGATAGTGATTGAATCGTTCAATAGCATGTGTTTTATACAATTCTCGAGAAATCGTCTTTGGCAATACGTGACATATTGTTCTGATAGGAAATTGGCAAGTTCCGAAATCTAACAAACAAGTGCAGGCAGTTGTGAGGCGTGTATGAAATATGCATACAACGCTTCAACCGGTTCGTTACTGGTTCGAAATTGCAATCACATAGCAACTGCCTTGAACAGTGCATTGAAATCTGCAACCTGTTCGCTGATGCTATTTCTCCCGGCATCAGCTGGCTTAATTTTAAGCTAGCCTTTTCCGTTGAAAAAAATTATATGCTATTTTGTTGGGCAAAATAATTAAAATATCCCATTTCCTCGTGTAATATGATTTCACTCTCAGCGTAAACGTTCTAATTGAAATGTTATAAATGTTTGCATATTTCAGCGCCATCGACGTTAATTCGTAAATTTACCTGTCGTGCATGACTGCGCAGTTTCAGCAGCCCTGTTGCCAAGGGAACAGTAAACTAGCTTGAACTCCCTAGCGCAGCGACATCCGGAAAGTCGTCTCCGATATTGCATGATTATTGGTTCAGCTGCCTGTCATGGTTTGCGATGGATATTCCATTTGTCGAGTGAGAGTATACTGTGATACAGCTTGCGCAGCACGAACGGCAGAGAACGATCAGTTAATAGCGTGTATCAACTTCCCGCCTGCGGTGTTTCAAGGGCCACCGAATGCTCGTGGGAGAAGCCGCGAGCCTGTTTTATGTGGTGTATCTTCACTTTTGAAGTTTTCATTCACCAGTCTAGCAGCCTGTGCCGAGCCCAGTGTCGCCCAAGGGGACCGTCGACGCTTACGCGGAGTCGGTATCGGCAGGTACCGGTGTAATAGCAGCCTCTTCATCGCTCTTGATCTGACAACGGGCAAGGAGGACAGGTGGGTGATACGCTCCGTTTACGACAAACGTTTGTCTAGTTTTATCTTGATCGCTGTTGTTTCGGTTTGGATTTCGATCTAAAACATCTGCACATATAAATGCGCAGAGATGTACATTTTTTACGAATAGAAATCCTAACAACATATAAGACGCCTGGAACAAAAACGATTGGGTAAAGTGAACATTGATGCCAAACTACAATATAACTTGCTTGTATCCTGGATTCGTATAACCTGTTGAAAGAAATTAGTGACTACATTATTTAAAGCTAAATATTTAAAAAGTGCAAGTGAGTAGTCATATTGGAGATAATAGATTATTTTCCTATTTTCGCTCTTTGTTTTTATATCATTGACCTGTATTTTTATGATATTATGATATTGCACAGTTGTCTCAGTTAGGCTGCTTAGCCAGGCGCACCGGGCTATGATCAGCTTAGTAGGAACAATATCGAATATATTTATCATTCAGAGAGCGTGTCGCCAGGTCGGATCGCCCTGTAAGTATTAACGCGGGTAAAGCTAGACTGCGAGCGGAAATATTTCGCCGATATGATCTGTCATCCGGGTCATTGGTGAAACCGTGATAATGAGTCAGGACCAATGGTTGGTATTAAGCTGCTTGAGTAACAATCAGCAAAACGATATACGTAATAAACAAGAACAGAAAGTCGTGAAAACGGACGATAATTGATTTATAGTATTTCAGAAAGTTATATATTTCTAATCGAAAATTGTCATTTACAAGTTTGAACGTAAGTCAATTTCAAAAGAGTTTTGACATTCCTGTCTCTCATATCGGATATTCGTGCAAGAAAACGGCGCTCTCTGATCGACACGTTGACTAGACTCACACTGAGTTTGACGAGACACGGGATGTAAGTTTCCGTTGCCACTTTTGTGAAAACGACATCAACTAGAGGAAAGAAATAAACTTACAAAGTACAGCTTTTAATTTCCTGTGCCTCTCACCCGAGTGTGTCCAGCTTCCGCGACTAATGAATTGAAAATATAGCTGCAATGCGTTTGACTTCGGCATCGAAACACAAGAGATATCGCCACAGTTGGACAGAGATTGATGGTCAGATCGCATTGCAAACTATTGCTTTGCTATGCTCGAAGTGTTCTATTCGATCGTATTTCAATCTAATATATATATATATATATATATATATATATATATACATATATATATTTCAGTTATATCAAGTAAAATGAACTCGATTGGAACTAATTTGGGATAATTGGATGGTGAAGTAATGTCGGTTAGCAGAGTTCTATTGTTATGCAGGTTCAAGGTGAAGTTCGTGAGGTGGAATTTGTTCTCGTGGCGGCATTTTTACTGTTGTTCTGTCCTTTTGTCAAGTAACCTGTTTATTTCGGCATTGATTATGTCATATATATATATATATATATATATATATATATATATATATATATATATATATATATATATATATATATATATATATATATAATAACACACAATTACTTCAAGTACAAAGTAATGATACATATATATAATGCATTGTATGTATGTATGTATGTATGTATGTATGTATGTATGTATGTATGTATGTATGTATGTATGTATGTATGTATGTATGTATGTATGTATGTATGTATGTATGTATGTATGTATGTATGTATGTATGTATATTCTTATACATGTGCATATGCCTGTTTCGTGTTGCTATCTGTGTTAGGTAACCTTATGCATTACTTAATGTTTCTCAGCCCCTCTCCTGGTTCCTACCTCGAATGCTCTCCAATAATGCTTTGCCTCAAATACTGAAAGCTACCGTTTGTTTACGGATGCAGTCATCGTCATTAAGTCCAAAAAAACCCGACGATATTCTCCTGGGATGGTGTCTATTCATCTCTGCTCCTCCGACACTGCGTGGGCATCCAGCGATAACGGAAATCAAATCTCATTGCTCCAAATCATCATTGGGTTAGATGAAGATACTGGCGACGGTTTGTAACAAGCGTTTTGTGTGACAATTCTCTAGAGATTTGTAATTGTCGCCCGACTAGACTGCATGATAATGTAAGCAATAGTTGCCACTACCGTTTTCCATGTAATTATTATTTACTTAATTTGTATTTTGTTTGAATTAGGGAAAATTAGGATGATATATATAGTCAGTCAGTTAGCTTAGGACAGTCTAAAATACCGCGATGAAAAACGGGACGATTTGCACGCATCACATATACCACAGTGTTACAGTACTAGTGTTGGTTGTAGAAAGCTGTATGAGAATGGTGACGTCAATGAGAATGGTGACGTGAACAACGACAAAAGTACGTATTGAATTTGTGAAATTTGACGGGTTATATTGGTACTAATTATTCATTGTAATCCGAGCAACAGCTTTCCATTTTTTTCCGAAAACATAAAGGTGAAAGGTCATTGTGTATTAATTACTGAACTGACCAGAGAAAATTCGTGTCATTGGGAATACAACGATAAATGTAAAACATGTTTTGGGAGCATATGCAACGCGCCTATTCAAGAAACCCCAACAACGACAAAACAATAAAGTCGCCAACTCAAAAATGAACTGTTTTCCGTTACACGATCAATCCTCGTGCACAGGACACATCAAGGTGATCGTCTGGTTTTATGAAACGATACCGGGGCAAACTGAGAAGATATGAGAAGATCCCGTCACTTTTTGTTATTGAAAACTGACACACCGAGTAGCGTTATCCAGAACGGGTGTGGCCATCGAGAGCGAAGTGTCTTTGAATATTAATGAGGGCCTCTTATACATTGATGGCGTCCCATGTAAACTACAATAGATAATGTGTTGATACCGGACACTGTACTTTTTGTAAAATAGTCAGCAACACAGCCGGTAATGGACAGTTTTGCCTCTGTAGTGTCACTGAAATCTTTTTCAAATCACTGTAGCGTAGACGACACTCGTCGGAAGCCCGTATTTAGGATAACTTCATCGACTCATTTTGCTTTTGTGACGGCCAAAATGAAGTGTGTATTCCCTTTTCATCGCACACCGTGTAACATATGGCCCTGCCATTGCCATATGCTTGCTCCCTGAAAGGACATTTTGTAAAATTAACCAAATATGCAGAAGCAACGGATCAACAGTGACTTTTCATGTGCCTATTTTCAATTTTGAATGGGCAGTGCAAATAACTTAAGCACCTCTTGTCAAGCACACAAGCCAAACCTAGTGGAATATGGATACCGAGTGTTGCGGGTGTTGTATCGTATTGTCTATGGTTGTACATTGTAGTAGACGCTGTCAGTCAAAAATCTGTATGCCGCAAAATCGATCAAAGAGTCTTTCAAAAATATTCAGTATTATACCAATAAAAGAGAACAGAATTCGTCATTTTTGTCGTTTGCTTATCAATGTCTCTCCCTTTCCATTCAGTGTATTTGGGTTCTTCTCTCCAGACATATTTATTAGACCAGTCTAACTTCGGATGACGGGTTTTTACGCGGTTGTATGACGTAGTATGACTTTAACTATCAATCAAACCTCAGCGCATCCATAAGATAACCAAGCAATGAGAAGCCCAAATCAGTACTTTGTCATGTCTGTCTTTTGTAAGCAGCCGACATTCGGGAAAACGTGATGACTATGTCGAGTTACACATTCATTAATTTTGGGCGCGAAAAATAGTGCGCCAATATGACAACGCTTTTACCGCCAAAAAAGAGAATCGCACTGCTATAAAAGATCTTCACAAAATCACCAGAATGACTATGGATCATTATCATGGGTATCTTTGACATTGGGACATAAATAATGTATCTGGTATTCCTTCGTCGCGAATTTTACTTTGCTTTTGGAAACCTATCGAAAGGAAATTCCCATCTTAAAATTGTGTGTAAAATATCCCCGCGATAAAAAAGTTCTTGTTTCCTGGCGTTTGTTTTCTGGTTTCCCAGTACAATTTGGCAAATTCTGTGCCGCTACTTAGCTCCATTATTGGCACGGTACCAAATTCAATACCGCTCAATACGTCTTGTCGTTTGGTGAGATGATAGTGCGAAAGGTCGAAAGGCCACGTTCCCCAGCATTGTGTACACAATTTCAGCTAAGAGTTCAAGAGGTGAAGGTATTCTCAACAGAAACTAACTAAAAAGCCACACATTGTAGATCAAGTGTATGTCTCAGTCTAGACAGAGCGGCTGCCCCATGCTGGTTTACTGTAATTGACCATCGAGTCAGTGACTTTCAAATGTGTTGTGATACCCAAGCTTATCGTTTGTTTTGTACGTGGATTGTGTCCGTCTCATACGCTGAGTTGCGGTACGTAGGTGAAACGCAGTGTAACTGTGTGAAGGATGCTTGGAGTCACGGAACTCCGAAGACTACTTCATTCTGCGTGCAGCGTAGGTCCAGGGATTTGCAGAACAACGTAACAGTATTACACTGCGCAGGTATCCATGTGGGTTTTACAGCAGATTAAGAAGCTTCAGAGTTTGGCGGATGGTGGATTGATTAATCTAAATTATAGGCTTGCCGACATGATGGCGAGCTGACACATAAATAAAAAAGATAAATATGTTAATGGAAATATAAATTTGAAAAAGAATAGGAATCCTTCGGTAATAATATGTACATGGAGTATGCAGGAAACGTTGGCTCCATCGATAAATGCATGTTGGTAATAATACGGGAAAAAATCGAGGCCGAATTTTGAATGAATAACAAAAGTCAATACGGGTACACTCTAAAGATTAGCATTTTAGCTGAATTGGGCTTTAGTGGCCGGGAGTGTTTTCATGTACACGAACATGTTGAACATAAATTATTGCAAAAACATGAATAAGATCATTACACAGACTACAGAATAAGTTATCCTTTAATGATCAAATAGGCCAGTTAATTATTTTGTAAACATATGGAAAACGCTTCGAATCTGTCCCATCATGTCTGGATATGATGGCCGTTTATTTTCTTTCCCATATTTCACGACCTTCCAGGTTTGACGTCTGAACACATTCCACATCAACTAATCAACATTATATATCGCTACGCCACTCATTGCATTCCGAAACTCGTTTTACGCGGGATATTGTGTTTTGATATATGACTATCTTTTTTGACGTGCTCCTGTGATACAGCAATTGCACCTATGAACGAATGACACCGCTTCATTAACAAAACAAACTCCACTATAAAACGTATCGTGACATCGTAAATCGAATCGGACAAAGCCCCGCTGAACAGGCTTGGATGGCAGAAAACTATAAACCGTCCCCTAAATGTACCCTTCTTCGCATTTATTTGCCTTGCTGAGATCACAGCAGTCATCTTACCAAGTTAGACGTATCTGTGACATGTTTAACCCTTAGAGTGTTGTAATTTTTCCCACCAAAAACTTTAGTGGAACATTTCACAAAAATGTTTTGAATTTTTCTGTAATTTGTTTTGATAATTTTGAACCAAATAGACATCACATTTCATAGTGAAAGTTTTTCATCAAAATTTTGGCGAAAATCTGAAAAAAAATTGACTTAATTTGTATATTTTTAAAAGTGACAAAAATTGACCTTGGCGCTCAGAGGGTTAAAGGCATTGACCTTGGCGCTCAAAGGGTTAAAGGCTGAAAACAGACATACCAGACTGTCAGTGCAAACTTTGCCTTTTAAAAATGTGACATAAAACTTTCATCACAAGCATTTTTATGACGTATTTCTATGACGTCAATGAATAGGGAACTGACAAAACAGGTATGGCTAGTAACAAATTCATACGTCACTGAGGAAAATACCAGCGCCATACGTTAGCAGTTACTATAGTTGCAGTCTGCACGTCGAAAAGTAGAGCCAAAGACGTTACTTTTTACTGAATTTTGCCCAAAGTAACTTAAGAGTTTCTATTGAAGAATCAATGACGAAAGCCAGTCATAGTGCAAAGATTCGCATTGCATCTACTTGGTGTTCTTCACTTTTGGGAGAATCTGTAAAATTTGAGCGGACACAATATCATGGAAATTCGATGATGAAAAAACGTATGGCCACGGAAACTCCGCTGAAGCTGCGGACATCAGGGGCATGCCGAGTGAAAGCATAACAATGCACTAAACAACACTGATCCCCTTCTGAAGGTATATCAAAACACCACCAGCAAAGTTGACAGTGTGAAGAGTTGGCAGGCAACACAGATGTTGCAATTTCAAATATGATATTTGTACTGGTAGGTACAAGTTACAGGGATGTCATATCAACAACGGTACAGATTACACTGATAAAATGAAGTACTTTTGAGCGAGTGTAAACGATATTTGTGAAAGTAAAATACAAAAGGATGCTGCTTCTGGGACTCAATATGTAAGATGAATAACACTAGCTCTTCGACTAATCAATTCATCAATCAACCAAAAGAAAAATGCATTTGTATGGTGCAAAAATCAATAATTTGTTTTTTTCAAAAGGGTACCATGACCTACTTTGTGATTAGATAGTAAGCATTTGGAAGTGATGGAGATAATTTCGTATGCTTTGTCGAGTCTTTTGAACGTCAGATGGACGGGAAGCCAACGTCGTTGAGCTGCAGTTCAAAATGCGCGATCACCGTGCCATGGCTTTATTTATTAAGTCCGTGCAAGCGGTGAAAAGTTTATAAGGATTCTTCGGCTGATTCTGTATATGGACAGGAGCAATGTCTGTCAGTAACTGCATCTCATGAAGTCAATCCCAGACAATTGGTAATCGATGGAAACTTAGAGGGAAAATGCATGGCCATAGCCTATAAAATGGTTAACAATATCCCTACTCTTCGTGCTATTCACGTTATTCCTAAAATACATGGTTTTTCAATTTAAACTGTAATTTATCCTATTGATATCGTATTCCATTTGCATCGCCAATTTCATACATCGCTGTGCGACCATTAATAACAGTTTGCATTTTTATTATCTGAACATTTTGATTCACGTCCTATCAACAAAAATGACATATTTTAGCATACTACATCACAGCTTTCAAGGAATCTGCCAATATTGAGTTTAACATGTATTGAGTAAAACAAAATTCCTGTAACGTCCTGTCATAAATAAATTCATATCTTACAATCCATACGCTCAAGACCGTTCCCAGAAGGTGTGTGTGTGTGTGTTCAATCCATTTGTTTTATTCAATCCGTCATCCAACAGGCGAACAACCAATTACAGGATGAGTTACCCAGAACCCACTACCCAATGGAGCAACGAGGACCAAAGTGCCTCGCTCAAGGGCACAGCACCGTGCTTAAGTCTCGAACTCACTATCTGTCCGACACTAAGTCCGTTACCACGGTCTCAAACTCACATCCTCTGATAGTGAGACCGGTACCCTATACATACTGCCCCACAGTGCCTCCTTATATGTATTTCAAATATGTAACGTTTTGACAACTTTAAGGGGTACAACGATGAAAATCTGGGCTGATCTGCAGACAACCACAGGGGACCATTTCCAAACCTATTTCGAAAATTTGTCACGAAGAATTTTAACACAACCTGCGCACGGAGCAAGCGCTAGGCTCACCGAAATGAACTAAAATTCGCATGCTTGATTTTTCACATACCAATTCATAATACCTTTATATATGTACTGAAAAGTGATTTGCGATCTTTCACGACACTGTATTCATCGATGTTATATTTTTTTTCGAGATAATCTTCATCGGCACGCAACATGTGAACTCGAACACATGGTCGCCATGGCACCTACATTCGTAACTCAAGCTACACACACCAACCAACCTTGCGCCGCACCATACACCGTTTGCAGTGTGAAGGGGCAATTATAATATTTAAAAATGCCCGAAATTAATTGTCGGAGACTGATGATTTGCATGGGCAGATAATTGAATATTTTAACCAATTCACTCTAATTCTTCGTCAATAAGATGACAAACATAAAATTAACACTTTTCTGTAGCATATCTAAAAGGGTTGGTTTTTCTGTTTAATTGTGTCAGTCTACACGTCGTGTTTGTCAGTTTATTGTCTCGTTCGCTGTGCGTAAAACCTGCGCTACCGTAACAAGTTTGTTTGACATTTCGACTCTATTCCTTCAAAGGTAAATGGTAGATTTAAGAGCGGGTAATAACGTAACGTGTGTAATGTTAACAGTCATCACCTGCATATCATAGCCATGATGACAGCGTACATGTGAGTTATGAGCCAAGTGTGACAGTGATGGGAGTGAAATATCTTGCTGTTTTGGTTGTAGGTAATAGTGTATTTGTTGGGGTGTGTGGACATGGTTCTAATATCTATAAGGCCATGTTAACCCCTTTGGTATCTCTATTTCGGTATTTGGTCTTGTTCTGGGTTTGTTCTGGTGGTGTACCCGGTGTTAACCTTAATGTTTGTGAGTTGTCAATGCTTTTGTTAGTGTTCTTGTGATACTAACGTCTTCTTGGCGTCTTGGATAGCTGGAGATGAAACAAGACAGCTAAGATGCATACATACACTCACAAAATCGCTGCCGCCCCGTCACTTCATCTCAGAAGACAGTAACTTTGTTCTGATGATCGACTTTAAGTTGAGACCTTTTCACTGCTTTACACAGTGAATATAATACCTAAGTATGCAGTATTTACTTTTAAAACAACTTGCTATAACTTTTGGAAGTCACTTAAATCTCATTTAACAGGTTCACCAATGAAAGGAGAGAAAAAAACAACAATAAGAGCCGAGTATGTACACGGATTTTGAGTGATCGAATGATTAAAACCAACCCGATACCACTTAAAAAGGAAAATAAACGGTCAATACCACACCAATATAATGTGTCACTACATATTCTTGATTATTTCAACCGAAAGAATTAATTTCCTCGCACTCGCTACCATAAAGACGCTTCCTGACAAATCTATCGATCCGGTTCTTTCACTTAACGAACAAACTCAGGCAACGATCCAAATTAGTCGCTAGACAATGCTTACATCTCTTAGAGTAATTGTAGTTGAGTCTTGATTCAGTGGCCCTCGAAAACGCTAGTATTACTTCAATACGGAGTGGTTTGTATGGCGCGCCGCTGTACCTGTCTTCGGTCGTTTGATGGACAACGCAGTACGAGAAAGTGGTCTCTCCTGCTCGCTTTCTCAGTACGAATAATTGAAAACATGTTGTTCTGATGGCGTTTTCTATATAAAGACGTAGCATAATCACACTTTTTGTTCAATTTTATTCCTTAATTCCCATGTGACTGATACAAAAAGTGGATTTTCCGTTAATATTTTCACTGATTGTCCAAGGGTCGAAGGCGGTGAGCATAGTCTGCGTGCAATAATCGAAAGCACGGTATCCATCCTGTTCGATATCCCATCACAACGTATTTTGTCAATATGATTAATTGGGTCTGCCTGAGATCACGAGTGATATTAATCTTGCATATAATAGGCAGTATTAATCAAATGTGAGCTGTGACATTTACGTCTCGTAATTATTAGTAATTTTCTGAAATTGCTTGGTCGCTGTCGCTGTCCCAGACAATTAAAAATTTCCTCCAAACGTAAGTTCAGGTATCAAGAGAACTACTACGCATGCGTAACTTGCACCCTGTTTAATTCACAGTTATTCCTCTCAGAATATTTCCCTAAACAAGAAAATTTGAAATCTGACAATGTTTCGGTTTTTGATAATCATACTGGCAGCTTCTACAAAATTTGTCTCAAATCTGTAAAGTTACCTTTGTTTACGCTCGTTTTTGTTGACTATTAGGTTTGTGATACAAATGTTGTGATGTTACAAAACTTTCAATAATTAGTGAAGGCAAAATATCCTACCGGGACGAATGACGTCATCAATATCTGTTCACATCGTGTCTCATCGACTGATATTGTGCGACAATCTTTTATCGAATGTTTTATAACCTTTTCATTATAACCTTTTTCATTTATACTGTATTTCCGATAATGTAAGCACAGGACTTCAAAAATTCTAAACTCGGACACGAGGTGCCGATGAATAACAAACATTTAGATGTGCAAATTGTATCTTCAGTTGTGTACACATGTAAGTGAATCCACAGTTTTTAGGCGACATATGGTAGAGGGGCATTGATAAAACCACCCCTGAAGACCTAAATATCATATTGATACCAATATGACAAAAGTTGAAGGAGTCTATGGACATTGACGATTATTTTGCCATTAGTGATTACACTAGGCCGAAAATTTAATAATTTACGGAACCTTTACTCCACTTGTGAAAGCTATTGGACAAGTTTTTTTAGAGGAGATGTTTTGAACAAAATTGAGGGAAAATGCTACAAAATACAATTATGTACATTAAGATCTCTGGAACAAAACTAAATGAGGCCGTTCTCATAAGTTAGGTCAAACACCAATTTTCAAAAGTTATCGGACAAACACTATCAAGGAGTGTTTTGAAGAAAGATGACAAAAAGTAGTGAGAAAGTTACATAGATATATTTACGCTGATTTGGAAAAGAACTGCACACGTCATCAGTATCTATATCGAAGAAATTGAAAAAATCTAGTGGAACAGATCATGTGAAAGTCTTGCCTTAAATTTGCAATCTTACAATTTGCACCAAATCCCATTGAATTCTGGGTAAACATGACCTGCCAATTTATTGACAAAAGCCTCAAACTGATCATTAAATACGCAAAATTAACTGTCACTCTGCAAGCCTCACCTACAACACTGTTTTCATTTCTTCTTCTCGATAACTACACCACACAATCCCTCTATCCACAACAGTTCACCAAAGCGCAGTTGCATCTTGTCAGCCGTTCTTTATATATTGTGCGAACAGACAAACACGGACAAACACACAGCAGGCAGACGGACAGACAGACAGACACTCTGAGTTCAATATGACATTAACTCCCTGTTTAGACATAGGCGCTAACAAATTTGGTTTGAAGATTTGAGATTTCAGGGAAAATGCCTAATTCAATAATACTGGTCACTTATCTAAACATTCCCCTTTACGAGACGCAAACCTTCATGCGGCTGGTCACCATGGTAACAATACTATAGTCCCATCATCATGAGGCGATCGATAGTCATGTGATATGGCAATTAAACACTGAACAAAAAAATCAGAAACGCTGAAAGGAAACGCCATCTTCTGCCCACTCATGAATATAATAGCCCGATTTGCATAAATAGGAAATTAGGTGTATGCGTTGTTGGAGCGGTGGAACGCAAGTAAATTGATAAGTTTTGCCCTGTTGCGTCAATCAATTATCCGGAGTAGGTCAACGGAAATTGCCAACTAACTCAATATTGTAAAACTGTTGATAGAGATTCGTCCGAAAGCTAAGGTAAACACATCAAAACGTTATAAACACAATTATAATAGTAGCGTCTCAGTGTTGGACAAGTCTAGACGACTGATACGTGACGGCAGATGGTATGATATTAAAACCAGCTAGTGGGGCAACTTCCATCAAGGGAGCCGGACGAATTCAACGTAAAAGACTCTTTTCAGAAAAACATGCATGGTAATGCTAAAGACGTTGCCAATGTAGGTTGGTGATAATGATAATGATATAGATGATCATAATTAGGATGATTTGGTGGGTGGTGGTGGTGGTAGTGATAGGGTGGTGGTGGTTGTGGTGATGGTTGAGGTGCTGATGGATGGTGCCACCGACAATGATGATAATTTGATTGACGTGGATGTGTGCTATATGTTCTGACCACAATTTAACATATTCAAGTAAATTACGACAAATTTTCAAAATGATGATAAAATTGAGCTTATTACAATAGTAAATGCAAATTACCGTAACATTTGGGATGGGATGAATGCCGACCGATTAAACAGACTTCTGACCGTTTGCGTAAAAGCAAGTGTTTGAATTTCTGAACAAATTGGAGAGCTAGCTGAATGAGCACACGTAAGCTTACATCACTTTAGATTGAATACTCAAGTGACAGATGTGAAGCATTCAAGCAGCACTTGAAAACCAGACGATTTGAAGGGGGTTTGGTTGATACTCCAGTTTGACAGCGTGACGCGATCATGTCGATGACCTCACTATGATCCCGAGAGAATTGGCATTTTGACTTTCCGAATTTTGGAGCAGAGCATTGTTAATCGATACCGAAATAGTGGACTTGAAAAATCTGGCTGAGTCACTGATTCGATCTTCTCCTCATTACCCTGTGGTCAATATGACATCAGAAAACGTACACAAGAGTTGAAATCATGAAGACATAACCATGTATGTATGTACATGTATGTATGTATGTATGTATGTATGTATGTATGTATGTATGTATGTATGTATGTATGTATGTATGTATGTGTATATATATATATATATATATATATATATATATATATATATATATATATATATATATATATATATATATGACTATAATATGACTGTATGTATATATCACAAGTGCGTGATACTCGAGTAATGGAAATCTATTGAAAGTTGCCATCATACCGATTTATACCTTAATAAAATTACACACCCACAGTAGTAAAAGCTTTCTTTGGAAATGTTAAACTATGGCGTTACGAGCTGCAGAATCGTTAAGAATTCGATACAATTGGATTGCATTAACTTTTATTGAATTATTCTTCGCTGGTATTGAAAAGCATTCACCCAATCAGACGCATTGGTTTCTAAAATATGATTACATCATGACCGCAAAGCTGAATGATGACGTTTCCAGGGCTGTAACTCGACACAAGTAACTGAGGTACACTGCTTTCATCGCGGCGCTAAAGTGACTGCGTTAACAAAAGATGAAAGCAAACGCCAGGCGGCTAGTTTTTTTTGAATACAGTCCTGCAGATTACATTATTGACTTCCGAATTTTGAATTGCTAATCACACATTCAAAATTATAGAGCATTTACCATTGGTGAACCCCTAATTGAATGCCAACTAGACGTGTAATAGTTTTCTAATCGCGGATATGGCAACGTTAGCATCGTTCTACGGCCGTGAAGCGTAATTGCTTCTGACGCTCAAATTATTCCCATTGAAGCTTGTTGGTCGCAATAAATTGGTTTGCACACTTTTTAAGTATGTTATTAAACCAAACGGCAACCAGTTGGCACTGCATTGTTCAGAAAGGGAATTTGAATGACAAGCCACAAAGAATAAATATTTAGGATTGGATGTTTGGGCTAATTGTTGACTTTTCTTCAATTAATCATCGTCAATTATCGGTTAACGGAACTGTTTACCCTGGCTTCTTTTATGTTCGAAGGTCGCTTAATATTTATCGAAACACCATTTGAAAGAAAAATATAATGTGAAAACAACACTGCAAAATTATATAAAATATTACTGACAGGTGGCGGATTTTGTGAGTGTTATAATAGCGGTCTGGCGAGTGAGCTGTTCTTATGTGCCAGTCATTGATATATACAGAACGATTTTTTTAAACGTTACCCATCAAGAAAATTGTGTATTTTTTTTGCTATTCAATCGGTATAATGCTTCTTTTTACCTGTTTGGTGAAGAAATTCTAAAATATCCAACACCCGAAGTGAATTAAAGCAGCGAAATCATTTGTTGGGAACGACTGACATGCTGAGTCGGTGAAGACGTTATGTCAAATGGATCTTCTTTTTCAAAAAGTGCGTTCAATTTCCAATTCTTCGGTATTTACGCAGTTTCTAAAATTGGACAAGTTTGAGCTACAAAATAGATTTGTATATGGTTCCTTTATTCTGAGTTCCAAATTGCAGCTAGGTCTCATTTGAGCTTTGACCTCTTGCTGACAGATTTCTCTCACAAGTGGCTGGCTCTTGCGAGAAAAAAAATCGATTGAAACGGTAAACATGTATACGCTACCTACACACCCAATCTCGCGACAGAAATGTGCCATTTATATGGATCCGAAGATATTAATGGTTAATAGTGTGACAACGGAATGAGAAACATCAGAGATGCATTAGCAATGCTAGGTCAATTGAAAGGGATAAAAATTGAAATGCTAACGCCATCGTATTCGACTGGTAACAACATTCCATCTCCTCTAAACTGTATCGTTAGCGGTATATATATACGGGTTTCATATTTCTATATAATATCCCTTGAATTCACGTACGTTGGGTAAGAAGATCGTTATTACCGCCAACAAATAGATCTTGCTGCAAACATCCCTAGTTTGCTGTTTTTGCCATTGTTGTCTGGTTCGTTATCCACGTGGTCTGCTATATGACGTCTACAAATTAATTATCTGTCCCTATGCAAGTCGCGCTCCCCGAGTCATCTTTCTGTGTTCAGATTGAAATGTCCCTGAAGTAGGTCCAGTGAGATAGCGATCTCGCGGCAAATGGAAGTTTCTCATTTGCGAACAAAGAGATAAAAATCATATGAGAATTTCCAAAATTATTTTATGACAATTAAAACAGCATTTCATTAATTTACGCAATTCATGTTACTATGTATTTTTGAAACTCTGCAGAATTGCTCGCGGTCTTCGCACATCGAAGGCAGACAAAACCTCGAGCTGTTCACACAATGACTTGCATTATTCGTCGAGTAATGAATTCAAAAAGTAGCATGGGCATTGAAGTCTGAACAATGCCTCCTCCGCAAACATTTGATGAGCAATTATTGAAATTAATTTGACGAGTGAAATCATTCATCCATTCTTTGTGATGACAGTGCAGTTCTAGGCTTTTGTTGTGATCATCCGTCACTAAAGGTAAACCCACCGTTTAATATGTTTAAACGACCTTCCTGCTCCCAAAGGTGCGACGATCGGCAAGGGCTCGGCAAAGCCACGCTGCAGATAAATGAACAAGTTAGCCAAATTATGATCTTGTACTGTGGAATGAGAGAGAGAGAGAGAGAGAGAGAGAGAGAGAGAGAGAGAGAGAGAGAGAGAGAGAGAGAGAGAGAGAGAGAGAGAGAGAGAGAGAGAGAGAGAGAGAGAGAGAGAGAGAATGTTCAAGGACGTCTCTGAAATATTACTTTTCATTTTGTCCTTTCACACATCCATTTGTGAATTGCAAATTTTCTTTTCTTAATTCATAGGCTAAAACCTCAAAAACCAGACTGTACTAATCTCTTTCTCTCTGTATAAAAGGAACATGTGTTGAGGAACATCCGATTAACTGTTAGTGCCAGAATCCTACAGAACGCATATGACATGTAATTTGGGACAAAGTACTTACACGAAGTTGGAAATACAGCCAAGTGTTCATTTCATGAATTTTCAAAACTACATCACATCTTTCTCCGGCTCAGAGACCGTACATGAAATCTAAATAGTCAGAGTTCAAAGCCATGAAGTAGAAAATGCCCTCCTGAATTATTCTTTTACCTTTGTTATATTGAAATATATAGAGCTTTCTTTGAATTTTTGTGATCGTGCGCTCATATTTGAATCTTTATGGCTTTCCTGTTCACCGAAAACTTATGTTTTATATTTCAGTCCGAAATGATCTTTAAAAACAACATCTGTTGAAGATAGTTAAACGTCGAGAGGTTACTATGGCAACGGCGACGAAACGTGAGTACCGTTATACGCGTTACCGACCTTTCATGAACGCATACATCAATTCCGCCCGTCTAAACCGTGACAAACACTCCTGCGTAGTGGAAGAAACTCTCATTGCGAATGACTCTCGCTTGTTTTTCAGTATTCCCTTGTAGATGCCGACACGAAACAAATTTGTTCAAATACTGGCCTTTTCATCAACTCCTTCAGTGGAAAAGATCTCACCCCCTACTCTTTCATCGAAAACGCATTGAGCCGAACTCTGCTGTGAACTTGAAAATTAAGTGAATTCACAATGACTCGATCCATCATCTGCGTTTACCTGTCATACTGCGCCACTGAAGGTTTTTTTATGCACATTAGAATCAGTTGAACATCCAGGAACATTTTTGTCAGGTTCAAACTCGCAACCTACGATACCTGCTGACCTAACAAAAAATTCAGCGATGTAAACCACTCCCTGACTACCCATTTCTTGAAAAGGGTTGTTCCACAACTGAGTTAGGCTGTTGCATATTTGATTGCTATCCCTCCTCACATCAGAAGTTCAATTGATACACAAACACATTACACACAAGCTATCACGAAACGTAGAAAACTCAACCACAGCGATATTACATAGCTTTATGTATACTGGGCTTCCAATAGTAAGTAATTGGGTTGTGAAACTTTCTTTATCTAACCGAGTGTCCCATTTAAATGTCCATACAACATGTTATTTTTTTCGAAATGTGGGAAAAGGACACATAAATCAATTTCGTTAATTTTTGTAATGTTTTAGTTTCGCGAGTTGAACTGTTTTCAATCAGATGACATGAAGTTTTACTTTTTTCATCGTTTTTCACGTTTCATCACAAAATGTCAAATTCCGGAGTGCGATGACTGATAGATGCGATGACTGATAGATGCAGCCAAGAAGGCACGCGTCTGTCAATTAGCGCGTTCATCCATTCAAGTTATTGCTAACACGTTTAATTTCACCGTAACATCACAATCAAAGGCGATTTTATGGTTATTGACGAAACCAGACAATCAGGCCTTCTAATAAATTGAACAATAAACACTTTAATGTTCATTCATATGTTACAGTCGAGTAATATATACGTCACAGTTATATGAAAGTATTCCGGCCAACATGAAACGTAAGATGACTTTGACTTTTCAGCGTTATTCAAAAACGTATGTTGCCATGGACACAAATCAACATACCGATTGAATCAATGTCTATGTTGATAAGCGACACTGACAATTGGAAATGAACATCTTTTTTGATCTCATTACAAAATCATAAAGGACTAGTCTTTAATTAGTGAGTGAAACACAATAAAAACGAGATCTGCTTCGCTTCAGATATATGACAGGTACCAGTTGTAGGTAGTGAGTTTTGAAATTTCGGCACACAGTTATGCTGAGCGAAGCCTGGCATATATGAGCAACCTGGCGGCTCATTTCAAAAGGATCTCGGCCAATAGTGCTAGAGAGTGGATTATCGTACCTCCATATAGGGATTCCGCTCTTTCATCCCTATGTTGTACAAATCCAGGAGACGTGCTCGTCAACAATACAGGCAATAACAACTAAAAGAGGGTTTCAACGCTGTGTTGGAGAACTTCATGCTATTTTATTTATACTGGAAATTTGAATTTAAGGGACAAAGAGATCTCCGCAAAATATCAAGGAAAGTGGCGCATGTATCTTGTCGATGTTTGTAATATTCCATAGATTTGGGAAGAATTTATCTGGCAACGGATTAGTTGTAACAAAGGGAAGTGTTGGCATTGCAGATATAAGGTGATACGGAATGGATTATAAAACTTAAACCATACCGATCTAATTTAATAAAGCCCAAAAGTATTTACTGAATAAACCCTAAAATACAATTCTAAGTGTTTGCTGATAAGCCTTGTTCAAGATACTTCTATATGCATGATTGCCACGATCAAATAAAAGGCACATGACCTGTAAACTGAGATCCACGGAAGCCACGCCATTTGTCAACATCGTATAGCGAATGGAGCTGGGCAGCAAACGAAGAATATTTGTTCTTGTTTGTTCGTGTCAACTCGTACTGAAAGTGTCATATTGCCTTTCCCTTTGTTGATCGCCGACTTTTGTTGACCTTATTGGCGTTGGTGCGCAGTCTAGCGGCGTACTTCATGTTTCGGGGATCGTGGTCATGTCCACTCATTAATTGAGCTCTAGTGACTGTTACTTTCCAAGTATTTTCAAGCTGTGTTCCATTTGTGCAAAATACGCTTCCTCGTTCTACTCACCAAACCGCATCGAAATTGAGAGTGTTCACCTCGTCAATACAGACCACAGGCCACCCAGACAGTATTAATGAGCTTATTATTGAGTTTTTCTCACTGTTTTCTCTATCAGTTCCTCTCCTTTTCTTCATCACAGTCCCTCTATGGATATAGGGACTGTGTCTTCATGCTCTGACTGATCGGAGTAAATAAAATAAACTGTTATATAATCTAGGACGTTTATCTCTCATATACACATCTTGTAATTAATTAGTCAACACAACTAATTATGCTAATCCGTGGACTTATCAAGAGTTGATCAACATTGCAAAGATAGAGATGTAAATGAAATTAGTAACCTTTCCTATCTTTCGCGATGTTGACCAACCCGTAAAATCCCTGATAAGTCCACGGATTAGTATAATTAGTTGTGTTGACTAATTAATTACAACATGTGTGTATGAGAGATATACGTCCTTGTAATGGGGTGTAAAATAAATAAAGAGTCACAGAGGCTAGGTTAGGTTATATAACCATTTATTTTATTTACTCCGATCAGTCAGAGCATGAAGAAAAGGAGAGAAAATGATAGAGAAAACTGTGAGAAAAACTCAGTAATAATTTTTGGGCCGCCTGTGTAAAGACATGTTTCATATCGTTGACAACTGAATTGTAAAACGGAAGAGAATTCACTTGCCAACAGTAACGTGTTCCCCCAAAAAATGTCAGGATGCTCTGGGTTAGTAAGGCCAATACTTTTGCACGCATTTTCAAAATACTCAAAGGTGAAACAGACAATAAACTTGTTATCTGAAACGAAAACCGTGTCGATATTGTCAATATTTCAGTTGTCGCCCCTTGTCTATATTCTTCTTTAAAATTTTTGTGGACATGAATCGGAGTTTGTTTTCTTCTAGTATTTTTAGCAACACGACACCCTTAAAATGTCACCGAAACACAATAGCCTGGTCCTCTGCATTGCGCATAAATTTTGTGCACAGTTATTAAGACAATCTATAAAACTATAAACAGACTAAAAGACGTCATTAGAAAGTAACACAAAGGACGCGTCTCGATACAATTTTATAGTCTATCTCCACTGAACATGAACTTGTTAAAAAAAGTGGACGAAACAGGATAACTAAACTGAACATTACTTTGGTGGATTGTTGAATAGAACACGAGACAGAACGGAAATAACTGGAAAATAAACAACGAGAAATGAACATGGAGACAAATATTAATGTCATCCATATACGTCTGATAAACACAATGAAATGTACATGCATGACACATTTATTATTTATTAAAATCGATTAGTCATTGTATCGCGTGACGGAAAAATACTAATTCCGGTGGATTTTTTGAAGACATCCAATTTATTGACGTGACCAAAACGAGTGTCTGATGACAGTCCTTATACTTCTTTCCCTTCGCCGTACTCAGACATCGACCAGGTTCATTTTAATATAGAATATATTCGGACTGTGAAATTTTCACGATACCTGTTGTGATCGATATCTTGCGGAGGCTCAGTTTTAATCTCTTGGAGTAAATAAACTCTTCATCGTCTTCGTTTCATGAAAATCGAAAATTAGTATAAATCATTTATTAGCAGAGGTATGGCGGCCTTTTTGAATTTCAAATATCGGTAAATTTATGGTCATCTGTTCCCACAGTTCCAAAATTTGCACGGTGACCAAGATTTTTACTCTCAAATTTGAAAGAGAGTGGTTGAAAGTTTTCTTGCATAGAGTTTGAACGAAAATTTAAATCTTTCCATTCCAAGGCGCATTTTACCTTCACAACGCATTTCTACCGCTTATCAACACTGAAATATCGTGACGTCGTCTGCTCTTCTCGTTCACATCCGAGAGCTCAGACGGAAGGCAACGTTCCAGTCGAGTCACGTACGCCAGTTTATGGTGTTTGGATTTGTAGTCACGTGATTCGAAAGGGCCACTTCTCGAAAAGTCAGGGGGTATGCTCGATGTAATACTTTAAGTATTGTTATTCACTTTTCGAAAATATTAACGTCTGCGAATCGATCGTTAAATTCAAAACGCATTACAAATGACCTATTTAAATATTTACGAGCAATATTAGAGATCTTATATAAATCAACATTGCAGGATTATTTAAGAGCGTTGACTGCTGGGTTAGATTCTGGCAGATGAGGACGCTACACAACCGATCAATTTTATGTTAATTCTCTTCCTGACACATCATTTGTTTTAGACTAGTTGACTTTTGTCGACGGATTATTTTTACTTTTCTTTTTTCGAAAATGGACAAAGCTGGTGTTTCAGTGTTCTTGTATCTGGAAATGCCTTTTGCAACTCGCCCATTCGACTCTGATCTCGCACATGCGCAATATGAATTTCAAATACGATTTCTCCAGAAAATAATGATGTGATGAAAAGCGTTTTCTTAAAGGTAGAACGCGCCTCGGGGACAGATATTCGGACTCTCAAATTTTACAATTATTTTTTGATATAGGCCAACTACTTGTGGGGCTCATTTTAAAGCTCTTGTTATATGAAAACTTTTTACCGGCTTACTTTGTCAAAATTCGAAATTTTAGTTTTTTCCATCTAGTTAAGAAAGGGGTTCTCTAGTACTGAAATTTGCACGGTGACCCCCGATTTTAATTCTTGATTTTGAATAGAACGGTTAAAAGATTTCTTGAGTAAAGTTTGAGCAAAAGTCTTTCACTTTCGAGGCGCATACCACCTCAAGGAACCAAGCAGAGAGTTACACTTAAGCAGTGTAACATGCTGGAGTCGTTCAAAGCCAATGAAGCGAATAAGTAAAAGATTGCAGTATGCATGTTCAACTGTGAAGTATTTTGACCTATATGTAGCTGGATTCACACAGAAGTGAATTCAATAACTAACTGACATTCAGCAAAATTGATTATTTGAAGCTACTTGCTGATTCCAAGCAAACTGCGAGTCGGTCCTGTACCAGTGATCAAGCTGTCTAGCAAATATTCAAATTGCTTAGTATCGCTTGGTATGATAGATAGCTTCCTAGATATGGCAACAGGCATGGCTGTTGCCTGGTTCAAACTTGAAAAGTACAATTATTTCACATTAAACCTAGCACTACCTGGCTTTCTCTGGCAAATTTCCATTGTTTTTTGAATTGCGTGTTGCGATATTGCGATGCGGGATGCGCGATTGTCAGCTTCCCTGCTTGATAAAACGCAACACATCTTTTGTAAAATGCTATTTTGGTTGAAAATAAATGAATAGTGGAATGGTGGAATGAACATACCGATACTTCCCTGAGAAATATAGGACGTACTTCACTCATTTACGACACTGTACCCGATTGCGTGTTGCGATATTGCGATGCGGGATGCGCGATCGTCAGCTTCCCTGCTTGATAAAACGCAACACATCTTTTGTTAACTGCTATTTTGGTTGAAAATAAATGAATGGTGGAATGAACATACCGATACTTTGAGAAATATAGGACGTACTTCACTCATTTACGACATTGTACCCGATAAACGATACCATTTCGTGATGTTATTCCGGCAATTTCGGTACAAAACGTCTCTACAGTGATTCGCAGACAAGTATCTGGAATGTTTTCATAAATAATACATGACACAATTGGGCGGTATATTATGCATCTTTGACATTTTTCGCAATAACCTTACGTGTTTGTCTAGGACGAGCCGCCACATGTTTTGATATATGCATTGTGGAAATGGCTTTACGTCAGAACTAAAACAGTTCTAAAATTACGACTGAGGTAGAGTTTCAACATAGCATGGGTATCGAGTTTTCTTCTCTGCGTAACTGCATTGCACTTTTTTAGTCCAGTGCAGTTAATCAGCGTCTTGCGACAGATGGCACGTTAAGAGGGGTACTTCGTCACAATTCACTATTACTTTGATTCCCTGAAATGCGTTGTCGGCAACGACTGAGGTCTACAAAAGTTTGTACCTCGAACGAAAATATGTGCGCGTTATTAAGTGTTATCTTTGCAAATGATGCATTCAGATCGACAAAAGGCAAACTAATCCATGATATAGCTCTGCAAGTGTGCGGGGCTGCCCGTATTTCAATCCACTGTAACTCCGTTTGTTAAGGACGGATGAGACATACAAAGAAAAATGTCTTAAATTTTACCAGCGTACAGGGATTAACCCATCTCGTCTTGATATGAACAACTCTTTCATTCAATTAAACATTACATTTGCATAAAAATAACTGATGTGAAATGAGTTAGAATGTTATACCTGAATTTCTGATGTGACTGCCGTGTTGCCTTTTCCTTCTAGTATGTCAGTGAAAACTCATCCAATAAATGCCATAAAACATATCACAGCGGGCGACTCTTTTCAACAAATGGCCACAAATCGTTTTATTTACGTTCAGCGCAATACGCTCATAAATGTGCATGGTATTGAAACATTCACAGCTCTGACCAAAGTTCTTCCTGTGTATCGCTAACAATCTTTTTTGTACCATGCTGTTTGTTTAAATACTAGTATTTTTCGTGTAGTTTTGACAAAACGATTAAAATTTAGCTCGTCCATGATTCATTTCAGTAATACAATCGCGATATGCATGTAAATCCATGTAATACCAAATGAGGGCACATGCATATCCCAAAACATGTTCCACTTCTCTGAAAATTTTCCATTTTTTGATTTCACTGGTCAGGAGACGAAATGTCGGCAATTCAGATAGAGGAAGCGGGTAGACGATACTCAACGCAGTCGGAGTTCGAAGATGAGGCCGATGAGGACGACGTGTACAAAGTCTTCGTGCAGCTCAGAAAACGGAGGAAAACTCTGACCCAGGCAAACAACAAAAGCGTGAAGAAAAAGAAAAAATCCAAATGTGAAAACGCCGACGATACCTTTGATATCGATGATTTCAAGTAAGTACAGATTTCTCGTGAATCATGGCATTTTGTACTTTTGTGTAGTTTTAAGTATTCTACGACCTCGTATAATTATGAGGGATAATACGTCCCATCATTTATGATTACATCATAAAACAATGAATGATTATCACGCATCTTTTATTCATACATTGCCTAATCTTATCATGTCGGCAACATTTAGGCGTTTTATATATGATTTTCGGAGTGTTGTTTTCAATTTTGAAACTTAACGTTCCTTGAAGACGCTGTTTATAAAATGGTTCCACAGGAAGACAGTCAATGCAGGTCTTGTAGTTAATTTGTATGTGTGCAAATGGCTGTGGTCGGTGAACCTGAACAGCTACACTTTGGTAGCGCTGAACACTGAAGCGGAGAACACACCAAACGCGTTGGCCGAGCACGATGTGAACCTGAAAGAACACAAACTTAGCTATTAATAATAAAATTTCGCACGAGGCGACACGAATCAACAACATTACCTATTTGCGTTGTTATTTCTCTCCCCTTCAGCTTTGGTACGCAAAGGTTGAAATTAGGAAGTTTACCATTTTCAATCTTTTACTGATCATTTATTCAGCATAGTATTTGTCAACAGTCAATTTGCCTGTTTGTAGCTAGAATACTTTCTTTTTACATAGTAACTCGAATATTATAAACGATAAATCATCTCAGAAGCCAGCATAGATATTCAGAAGCCAGCATAGATATTTTATCACTAATTTTTGTTTCCGAGAAAGTCTGGCGTCTTCTAGCGAATGAAATCCAATAAAACGTAAAACGCTTCGTTATTCTTATTTTAGTCTGCTGCAAAAACTTTCATTTGACATTTACAATCTTCACGTAGTCACATGACGCCGGCAACCTGTCCCTGATGTTAGTGTTGCTATGTTTTGGGGCGCGGCTTCGTTCAATCAGAGATGAATTGCCCCTTGTGAATAGGATAAGTACGATCTCGCTATATTTTAGCTTCTTTTGTTACTATACTCAGGAGTCATTCAAAGTATGCGAAAAACACGATCGCATTGTATTTTTATATTTCTATAGCCTTCTTGAAAATGATCTCAAAGTTTCACTCACTTCACCTCATACATCGACTGATTTAACAAAGGTGTTTTGCAATGTAGGACAATCGCTTGTCTCCAAGATGATGTAGTTTAGACGATAATCGATGATGGCTCATTTTTGCCATGTGATCGTCTGCATCGATGACTGTAGAGCTCCGAAGACAAGGTTCAACGACACCATAGATCAACTCTATAGAAATGTTGGGGCTACCTTGTACTTTGATTAGTCCGACCTCGAAATCCACCATCTGGCGGGCGTTGCCTTGTCAACAAACTGTTTTTGTTTATTTTTGTCGAGGACATTAACTGAGATACTGACATTGTCCCGACACATTTATATAAATTTAACACAAACAATAAACGGCATTTAATTAGCGTTCACGATTAAATCTTTCAGTGCAATCATCACCACCCTTCCGAATTTCAATTTTATTATTAAAGGTCCTTTATCATTTTTCAAAAAGAGAATGGGCGGTCAATGCGTGCGTAGTATTCATAGCCAGACAATAGAAAGAATGTAACTAAGCATAAAATGTCGGGGTTTGTACTTCGAAAGCGCAGCTACAAATATTAATGGAACAAAAAATGAAAGAGTGCCGTCGATACAGCGCGTGTTTATAGTTTATACTTCTATGAATGAATGAATGTTATGCTTTCTCAAAAAGTGTTGAACGTTGCCTCTCCAAGTCTTAAAATTACAAAATCACCTTTCTTTGCTATGTGCCTTGTTAGTTAGTTAGTTAGATAGATAGATAGATAGATAGATAGATAGATAGATAGATAGATAGATAGATAGATAGATAGATAGATAGATAGATAGATACTATTGAGATCTGAAGTGGATCGGTAGGATCAATAAATGGACGCGATAAAACATGAACATACATAGATACATACATACATACATACATACATACATACATACATACATACATACATACATACATACATACGTACGTACGCGCGCACACACACATACACATATACATACATACATACATACATACATACATACATACATACATACATACATACATACATACATACATACATACATACATACATGCAGGTACAGTAGACAGACTATATGACATTGATATTTTTTTATCGCTAGAAATATGCAAGTTGAAGATGAAGCACCTGAACTTGAAAACCAGGCCCAAATTTTCCAGTATGTCCAGAAACAGAAAAGGATTCTTAAAGAGGTCAAGTACCAGCCATGGAAGATGAAAACAAAGAAAAACGTCATCCAGTAAGTTTTTAACAAAATAGATATTGTGTTTGTCATGTCGTAAAATATTTTGCACCATTTTTAGCTCTCAAGGTATTATATATCTTACATATCTCAAAACAAGTGTTTCAAGGCATTGTCATTATAAAACACTTTCTTCATTGCTATTATCACCGGGACTGCCGTGATGTCTGTCTGTCAGTAAAATGTGTCTGTTTAATTCTCTTTCCTAATATCTATGCGTGAGTATGTATGTGTGTATGTATGTACGTACGTACGTACGAACGTAAGTCTGTCTGTCTGTCTGTCTGTCTGTCTGTCTGTCTGTCTGTCTGTATGTATGTATGTATGTATGTATGTCTGTCTGTCTGTATGTATGTATGTATGTATGTATGTATGTATGTATGTATGTATGTATGTATGTATGTATGTATGTATGTATCTATCTATCTATCTATCTATCTATCTATCTATCTATCTATCTATGCAAGCAAGCATGCATGCATGCAAGATGCATGATGTGCACGCATACTCTGTTTTCCGAGTAATCTAATAAGTTTCCGAGGGTGCGACGTTGCTTTTGCTTATATGAAACATCTATATTGTATATTGGCTAACCAAGACAGGTTTATAACATCTGCGGACGTTCGATTGTTTCGGCGCCTAGCAACATTCACTACCCATCAGCGACACAGGGCCTTTCAAAGGGGATTAATAGTATCGCATGGCCACCTATAAAATCCCTGTTTAACAAACCTATGCATATGCCAAACGGTATGCAGGATTGAATAAATTGCATTGTTGTCTGCCCATATGTGCCGCTAGCCACTTTGTTCACTGATCAAAATATTGTTTTCGGGAAAATCGCACGAATGCCGCAGCTTGTAACAAACACATATTTTATAGTTTGTTTGTATTCCAACTCTTGTGATGTTGCTAGTCATTGTTGGATTATTTCAAGATTCCGAGTGATCTCTTGGGAGGGACATTTTACTGATTGCACAGTTTGGTACTTTTGTGTCGTTTGATGTCGCTCACTTTCTGATCAATGCATTTTCTCGACCACCACATTTCCACAGGCAGATTGTCGTGCTTCTTGTCGGTGTTAACGTCGAATATGCCGCTGGTTACCTTTTTTGATTCCGCACACACGTGGAAAATATATGCTTAAGTTGACTGACAGTCCTAGGTTGAGGTTGGCCTTTCGGTTAAGCGTTCCACATATCATTCGTTATGTGTCAATGCAAGTCAAAAGATTTGCTTTCAATGCCGTTTTGTGTGTACTCGTTAATTAAGGACAGCATCGTACAAAATAAGACTAAACCTAATAAACCTACTGAAGGTGAAAACATAATTAAAATGTACCTTTTCTTTATTTATGATCATTGATATCCGAGATCCATTATAATGTGTGGTCATTTGAGAAATAGCGCGCGCTGTTCTGTTAAATATTTTTAGAAGCAATTAACAAGCCGTCGCTGGTGCAACAGGTGAGATGCTGATAGCAACCGTTCACGCTAAACATCCACAAGGAATTAGTATATGCCAGTTTTGACAGTAATCTGCAAGTCGAACTAGATATCTTGAAAATGAGACGACAGCAAACAATTCAGGGATTTATTTTCGAGGTGAAAATAAATCCATTTTCCCACTACGAAATGCTGTGAAATGTTCACAGCCATTTTGAAAATATTATAGGATGACTTCATTTTCTTGATATGAGCTGACAAGTAGTTGTGCTCGTTTTTTAACTCATTAGAGCCGCCAAGACGTACGTGAGTCAATATGAAGGCCGACTCTCACGACGCCAAGGATATCTAGAGCAGGGTCAAAGGGTAAGTACTTAATTGGATCAAAATTAAAAGGTACAGTAGCTGCGACTTAAATACAATTTTCACTTTTTTTGTCGCTTAAGAATATTAAATGTTCTACTTTTTTCTATAAGGTATGTGAAATACAAAGTATTTGCCTAACCAACAGGATGCATTGTATATGATATGTAATGCTTTTGTTGAATATGCATTCTCGTCGGGACTGAAACTGCTTATCAAAGTTTGGCCGTGATGACTCAACAAAAGTGAATGGTCGCTTTCCAAAATAAATGGGCGGACATTCTGTTTTCATAAAAATGAAAGCATGTGTGTGTGACTGTTGTCAAACGTAACGAGTATCTTTAAGGGCCATAAGTGTAGATAGGACAACACTTCTAAGAGAGCCATCAATTGTTGCAAACTGTTGTATCGAAACGTATATCTATATTCGAGGGTGAATGAAACTTGCACACGATCGCTATCTATAGAGAACAATGGAAATATACTTCCTTGAAGGAGTTCTGTGTGTGTTTGAGTTAACATAAAACACACTGACAGATGTGTATGACAGGATAGCTTTTTAAGTGCACGTGTCTTTCGTATTTCTGAAAACCCACAGTACACGAGAAATGAGATTTCAGGGGACTCGATTCGGTTGGTTTTATAGTGTAATGAGTGCCTTAAAAATCGCTGGCGATCAGTTGATGTAAGATGTGAGTCTCTCGTGTCCATCTGTATTTTGTTTCACGAAAGCAGGTATTTGTAAAATTTACAAGTCAGAGCCGGGTACTCATAGACATATTGCACTGTTTTCCGACATTGACTCCTTTTTTGCTATAATGTTGATGAAAATGTTGGACAAATCAACTCTTGGTGATTTGTCCAACATTTTCATCAACATTATAGCAACGTGGTTTGCACATTGGTATCTGGCGATATAAGTGTGTCAGACACGTGTTCAAACTCTCCTAAATCTCAGAAAAAGCGTAAATATTGTCATAAAAATCCCCTTTCTGTCCAGAGTTATGTGGTTTTTGAAGGGTAAGCTTGTCTTCCTCCCATTGTTTGCAGTATTGGAGAAAGTTTCGACGGGACTGGGATAATTTTGTCATACTCTTTCTGCCATGGGAAGTTCGTATCAGGACTATTGAAAGTGAGTATCCAGTCATATTGATCCCCGAATCAACCATTTTAACCATTCAATAACTTTATGTTTTATAAAATGATGTGTATTTTTAACCAGGAAACCTTACCGCAGGAGAGTATTGTCCTTTTGCTAAGTGTATTAAAGGATTACAGTCGTTGGCACTTCGCGAAGTTGGAATGAGAAGTTTGCATCGATGGGGATCGAACGTTACAAAAAGTTGTATTTCATGTTATACACTCCTACATAGCTCATTTGACTTGCTTCAACCAAATGTTGTATAAGCAAAGTAAAGTGCTCGTGAAAGAGGAAGTGGCACATGCGCAGACAAGATTACCTCAACTCGGTAGGGATGAACGATACCAACCCGATAAATTTTCTTTGACGTTACTTAATGGGCAGGCGCGCAGCTTTATAGCAAAGTAGTCAGGTTTGTGGCTGCTTCGTAATTATTGTAAAATTTTAAGCACATGCTGATGGGAGTCTCTGCTATTACATCATCGTCGTTAAACTTTTGCTCTACTAGAATCTCGCCTTTACGACCGTATGCTCCTTTTATCTGTAGACTGTACGTTAGAGGCGTTGTCCTAAGATTTTGTCCAGTTTCCCTACATGCCTTTCGTCCTTACAGGTCATTTTGGGTCATCAGTAGCATCATACTTCGTCTTTTTACGATGGTTGCTGGCGGTGAACGTTTTGTACGGGTTACTTTGGTTGCTGGTGGTATTGCCTGAGGTAAGATAGATCAGAGTTTCATCACTTTTATAGCTGTTAATCCTTGTTAATTCAGACATTACGCAGACGTCGACACAAACTCATTTCGCAATGGACGGGGCCGCCTTCCATCAAAGTCACCGCAACTTACGAAGTGAAAGTTCAACAACTTAGTTATTGATGTGTCCTGTCTCAACTTTTGTCACTTCAATTATCAAAGGAATTTAGACGGCGCCGTTGACTTTCGCTGACGTTGAAAATAAAATCGCGCGCATGCGTATAGCAAACGAAACATAGCGTTTTTATCACAATCCACTCACACTCCCAAAACGAAATTATGGGACTTCAAAAAGTTTATCTGACGATGACATTTATATTTGGCAATTCTTCCATAGACGATATAATTTGCTGAAACAGGTGATGATGGAAGTTTAATTGCTTACAGATTTGTGGACGACAAACATATCAAAACAACATCCATGATCGGGTTCAATGGTGATTGTGGATTGCGCAGTCACGATTTCGTGGCTGAAAACCGTGGCATACTATACATCGTGTGAATTTGTGCACGATAATCGAAATACAGCAGGATCCCAAACCCCTTAGACGCAATGACTTTAGTTATCATGCCAATGTTTTTACTGTCCGCTACCGCTTATGAGAGTCTTCAACTGTTTGTTGCTATCTTGTTTTTCTATTTACAGATATTTGTTGGAGAGTCTGGCACTTCTCGTAAGACGGTGCCTGAATCGGAAAGGGGGAACGCCATGGATTTCGACACCGTATTAGACTTTAATGTGAGAAAGCCTTAGTCATTCTCTTCGAAAACTGATATTATCTTTATTTTGTAAATTAGACCGTGTTGTTAGTTTCCGCCTTCTGTTGTACAGTATTTAATCCATTTTTCAATGTATACTAGTATTTAAGCAATAAGGCACACCCAACGACGTTATACCACTCGATTTTCACCAGCTCACGACATATATGCACGAGCGATAGCGAGTGGCTACATGAAGTGAAATGGTCAAAATCGAGTGGTATACGTTCGCTGGGTGTGATTTATTGCTATTATATCATAACAGTATATTGGTATTCTGGCTTGGAAGGCCAAAAAAAGGATTTTTGCTCTTGCCGAGAGCTCGCGTGTGTACCAGTCGTGGTATATCGCGAATACACTACGGTTCTCTTCGCGTCTCGACCAATCAGATCGATGTATTTGCGCCACCACTATACTGATATGATAAAATTTACATAACATTGCTTTGTGTTTTGTTTTTGCATTGTTCTATACTGTACTAACTAGAATTACCTCGCGTCGTATGCGTCCACGCTTCGTTGTAACGTTTCATTTCTACTGTGAATGAGTTGAGTTTGGAAAGCTTATTATGATATTTATAACTCGCTGTTGTTTGTCTGGTTTTATTTTCTTGGGTTGTCTCGTGTCGTCTCGTGCTATGTTGTACCAATGCACTATTGCAATGTTTATGTCATGCAGTATTGTATAGCGCTTTGTCACTGTACGATTGATTGATTGCTGTGCATTATGTTTCGCTGCGACATGACGCGCCACGTATAGTCGCGTCTGCTGTTGTAACGCCCGGGGCAAGGGTCTTATAAGCGACTGCATAACATTGCCATGTAGATAGATTTGTTGGGCAAAAGAAAAGTAGTTATGTGAGGATGTTGTTACATATTTAGTGAGTTCAGTTGACATTTGAAAGCGTAACTTAGCAACGACTATTGTCACGTGCTGTCAACGTCATCTAGGGTACTTAATATTTACTGGAACTGAACGGCAAGTACAAGTTAAAGATTGATCATCTATCTGTTTCTTTTCTAAGGGTTACTTAAAATATTCAGTATTATTCTACGGTTACTATGGCAACAGCAAATCCATTGGCAACGGATACCAATTGCCATTAGCATATTTACTGGTTGGTATAGCTACGTATGCTGTGACTTTTATCATCATCTTAAGAAAGTGAGTTAACATTTAGTGATTCAGAATTGTATCCGTGCAACGGCAGTTTGTGCCAATATTTTACTCTAGAGCTGAACTTCTTACGCAAGACAGGAGCAAAGCTCTTTGTTATCATGTCATACAAACGTCACACAATTGCACTATGACTGGAACTCTGCGCTTTGCCGAAATGTGCTATTGTTTTTGCAATATAATGTGGCTTATCTCTATAAAATATGCATCTATCCGCCTGTGCACCCAGTGACTCGAGCCTCTTCTTATTCCCAGAGACTGAGCAATAAAAACACCATTTCAATCGCTTGGTCTTGGGTGGCTTTAAACTTCGCTATTAAATGACCTTTGTCGTTTGCACTTTGCTAAAAACAATGAAGGCATCGATGATTACAAAAATCGTTCTCGCTGAGCACTCTAACATTAAATCATTAAATTTGACCCACTACAAACAAATGTTGTAGAAGAAAAGCATAATAAAACATACAAACATTCGCATGAGCAGACCTACCCGAACTCTAACTGTCGCCTAAAAATTCCATTTGCAGGATGGCAAAGAACGCACGAATGAGTAAGATGACCAGCCCACAGGATCAGTTTACGTTTTCATGGAAGTTATTCACCGGCTGGGACTTCATGATAGGAAATGCTGAAACAGCGGACAAAACAGTCATCGCAAACGCTACCTCATTCAGGGTGAGTTTTTGAAGGCTTTTGATTCCTTCATATGAGAGAGAGAGAGAGAGAGAGAGAGAGAGAGAGAGAGAGAGAGAGAGAGAGAGAGAGAAGGAGAGAGAGAGAGAGAGAGAGAGAGAGAGAGAGAGAGAGAGAGAGAGAGAGAGAGAGACAGACAGACAGACAGACAGACAGACAGACAGACAGACAGACAGAGTAGGTTTCCTGCATCTAAGCTTTTGTCTCACATTTACGATGTTCACACTAATGGAGCAAAGCTACTTTGCGTTGGTACACTGACCATAGCCAGCATGACGATCGATCTTCAAATGGTAGTGAAGTCAAATAGAGCCCTGTACATCTTTGCTTTGTAAGAAAACTCAGATCTTCATATTACGGTTGCCGATTTTAATTCGCAGTTTGATGTAAACAGTTATACGTAAAGTTTCTTCAATGTACTTTTTATCGATTTTGATTTTTTTCTGCAGGAAGTAATAATAGAACAACAGGAAAAAGAGAAAGACGATGACAGGTACCATAGTTTTGTTATCATGATTCACAGTCATAGTGCATGATGGGTAAAATGCACAGCACAATAGAACGCCTTTTCAAAGCTATATGTAGCGACATAGCCACTATTTGTGATGTGACCGGGGTTGAGAAAATAGGCAACGACTACAGAAATTTTTCGACTCCAAGCCTGTATTTTTATTCATAATGACTAACGCGATAAAATGCAAAAGTACGGGCTTTTAATTTTCAGTTAACTATAGATGACTCATACAAATACACTGGTATAACTCTTGTTGCGGTAAAAAGTGCTCAAGATAGTAGGTATACATAGATTGGAAGACTTAAACCTTTGCTCAAACTCTCTCAGAAAAATCTTTTAACTTTTCTTTTTCAAAATCTATAAAAATCAGAGTTAACCGCGCAAAGTTTGGTACTAGAGACACAAACTACCTACAACTTACCGATATATGAAATTCAAAATGGCCGCTATCACAGGAAAAATGAAATTTCGATTTTCATAAACTAGAGCGGTGAAAACTTTTCCTAGAGTGACTGCAAAACATTCAAAACGAGCCCCAATAAGCGGTAGATCAAAAAAGTATTGTAAAATAAAAGAAAACACAAAAAAACTTGAGAGTCCAAATATATGTTCCCGAGGTCCGCTCTACCTTGAGAATTGTGTTGAGATTCGCTTTTTCTTATCTGCAGGAAACTACTAACAATATTTCTTCGAATACTGGCAAACGTGCTTGTGGTTGGAATACTGTGCGGTAGCGGCTTTGCCATCTACAAAGTTGTACTGAGATCAGAGGAATTTGAAAAGGTTGCCGACAAGTCGACGCTCAGCTGGTGGGAAACAAACGAGGTGTGTGGAAAGTGATGTTGCCGATTGTAACCTGAACGCCGGTGTCTTTTTGGACACGGGACAACTCATAGATTAGACGACGCGATATGAATCATCAAGCGTTGGAACAATGTCGCTATTTTGTATAAGTTGTGTGATAATGTCAAAATAAATTTATATTCGTGCTCATATACACACGCAATATACATCTACACCCAAGCAGTATACCAGTAAAGCGCGGCCAGTCAATGTGTTTAAACCAACTTGAAAATAGAATTACCTACCAAGACATCCAAATATACATTAGAAAGAGACGGAAATAGGAACAGGAATTCACTCACTTTGCTGAAAGCGTTATTTTAAATCACTATTGACGAAAATGAATTGAAATTGCTAAAATTCATAACTTATATTTCTATATTTACAAGGTATCTATAGTGGTCACGCTGATAACTTTGATTTGTCCAAGTGTCTTTGAGATTATCGGCGCCATGGAAGGGTACCATCCGCGTGTGACGTTGCAGTGGCAACTGGCAAGGTATGTATGCGTGGACTGTAATCCATTGATTAGGGACTGGTCAGTTTCTTCGGCCTGGGGGGGGGGGGCGGTGGATTATTTTTTGCCGACGTCAAAAAGTGGCTGAGCCCCCCTATTCCAAATTTTGAAAACAGGGTGACCCCCCTATTCCAAATTTTGAAAACAGGGTGACCCCCCTGCACGCACGTCACGCGACAACTGTAATATGTAATAATATAATACTGTAATATATATATTATAATATATATATTATAATATATATTATAATATATATATATATATATATATATATATATATATATATATATATATATATATATGTTATATTTTACATACATTTATATTTTAAGTCATTCTGTGTTTTAATGAAATTGTTGGCATGTCAGTTGTAAGATAGGAATTTCAAAGTATCAATCTCAAAGTTGAATACAGTACATTTTGAATGAGCTGTGAATGTATTTCACACTTTCTATGCTTAACCAGATGTCCTGAACTGTTGTACAGAAATGGATGTCAATCATTAATATCAAACAGGAAAAAAGCAGTAAATCAAAAACTTTGATGGGTGTTAAGACTTGCCAGCCATCCAATTAAATCTCCTGAGGAACCATAGAGAGGCATTTTAGCCAAATCTGATGTGTGCAGAGTCTGAGATGACCTTTTCTTGTAACATTGATATTTGTGCATGTTGCTTTCTCGTACTGAATTCTCATAGAGAGAACAGAAAAGTATCAGGAATTTGTCATGCTTTTCATACGAAATGCAGATTTCATAATAGTACACTTTCACTTAGCAACATCAAGATATCTCTGGCATATATCTCTGATTAGTATGGCGCCCGAAGGGCGCGGAGAAAAATATGAAACATCCTGATATCTCTGATATATATGTCTTGTATATTAAAGTAATGCGCTTGAAGAGCACGCTGAAAAATATTGAACATACATATATCTCTGATATATGTATGCCTGATATGTTAAAGTTGGGCGTGCTGAAAAATATGTCTGATTATTAAAGTTACGCGAAAAATGCAACTGGATGAAATTTGTGGCTGACACGATGCATTTTAGGCAATGATGAGCCTGTGTCGAAATTCAAAAACACACTGACCCCCCCTATTGGGCATTTCAAAAACATGGTGACCCCCCTATCACCAAAGTCAAAAACAGGGTGACCCCCCATGAATCCACCGCCCCCCCAGGCCGAAGAAACTGACCAGTCCCTTATATGCATAGATTGTATGCTTGAGCTAGATTAGAAATGTTAAAGTGTAGAACCTTATCTGACCTAATGTGGGAGCAATCGTAGTGGAAGTCATGCATAGCTGATTATACCTCTCAAAAAGAATTGAAAAATTTCGGTGAAATGAAATCTTTCTCAGGGATTCACACCCAAAATCTATACTAATTCAACCTGAAATTTTGATTGCAGCAAAACAGCATATCCATTTCAGCATACCTCACTGAAGAAAAAAGACTTTACTATTTATTTCTGTATAAACAAAAACCACATCTTATTTATGTGTGTTTGTATTTGTGTTTAGCATACCTTGGGTTGTCGGTTCGACATAAGAGAGATGTGATCGCAGGCATCCATTCGTATACCACTAGGTTGTCTGACATACCATCATCGAAAAGTTCATGTTAGGTTAACATTTTAAGGCAATTCTTACATTTCAGAATCATGGTGCTTTACATGGGTAACCTCTATACCTTGATAATTGCATTGTTAGGACGTGTATCCGATCTCGTAAGTATAGGTCATGTTTTTTTGTTCTACCTATACTTTTTTTTTCTGAAAAGGGGAAAATTTCGCCAACTGAAAACTGTATCGCTTTGCAATAGTCTGTGCTGTCGCTGAGCCGACGGGACTGAAACAAAATATTGATAAGTGTCCCAGTGGATTCCTTAAGGTATAGGCGTGTGGCGTTATCGCCAGGAAATTTTGTTTCGTTTTTGTATGCCTGCAAGCCAATGTGGCTATAGTTGATCAAAAGCTTTGTATCAGAGGTATTGCATTGCGTCTTGTCTTCGGGACATGAGTCCATAAAAGTTTGTTAATGAGCTCAATGTGAAATCCTAACATAAAGTCAGCATTTCCACAGTATGTTTCTTGCACAGTATCCCAGATCAGTACAAACACTGGGAATTTTTAGAGTTTTAATCATATTAGTTAAGGCTTATTTGTTTTTACACTTCTGAGTTGATCAAATGGCACAAAATTGCAAAAATATTTCTGTGAGAAGAGCACTATAACAACATCGTCTGCGTGTCCAGGCCGTGCGGACAGATGGTCATATGGCAATCAAAACTTCGGGAATCAATGAGATCAGCGAAGAAAGGGCTGTACATTGTCTTGGTTAGAAATAAAATTGACTTTGATAAAAAAGTCAGTCCACTAGCTTCTAATAGACATCCTTGCTTCCTCTTGCTTCTGTCGGCGTGGTATTCTGTACATTTCCTTAATTCTTTTAAATATTTCTCAGATGCTAAGTTCTTCCATCTGCCTGTTCTTGCTAATATTTCAATCCTCTATCTACCTTTCTAACTTGGATTTCACTAGGCACATCAGGTAAGCTATTCGGCTAATCTTAGTCTGGTCCGCGCATGCATTTTGGACGTGCAGTGCCCCTGCCCAGCAACTATTCAAGTCCCGTGCCGAGACCAAGGGCCAAGGTCGTAACAACTTTCGTGTTTATTATCATGGCATTTCCTCGACAGATTTTGACTTTAGCCACAAAATTTTAGTTGTTTATGTCGGAAAACAATAGAAATAATGTGTACTCTTTGATTTTTTTCCAACCTCTCGACGAAATATGGACGACCGTAGCCCTTTAAAATCATGATTTGAAACTTTTGATTGCGAACTTCAAACTCCCCTATCCTTTCTTCAACCCTCTATCATGTTCTGATAAGTAAGACCTGCTCATTGCGTTCTCTCGACTTCTCCCTCTAAGCATAAGTACCAACTCACTGCACACACAAATTACAAAACGCACGAAAAGGGTAGCCACAAGGAAAACATAAATGTCTCATTCTGCCCGGGGGGTTTTTTGCCTATATTCTGTGTGAGCAAGTCATATTTCATAGTAATTGAATAAAATGTCATTAAGATGCCAACTCGGCTGCAGACATTGTGAAATTTTGACATACTTGGACACAAATTATACAAAGACTAGTGTCTCAGCTAGGACTACACAAGGTTCAATGTGTGACAAGTGCGACACTAGTCCTACGTGTATTTATGTCTTTTGATCCGACGGTTCCACGCAACAATGAGAGGCGTTATCCTAAAGGCGGCGTTGACAAGTCTAGACTGGTAACCATTCTAGATTATGCAGTCAGGTAGACGCCGCAAACTGATAAAAGTATGAATTATGGCGCAAAATCCATTTCTATAATTAAGACGCCCGTTTCAATTGAGGAGTTGCTTATTTTAATATTTAGACGTTAGCAGCGGTGATAGACTTGAATGCTTTCAAAATACTGCTATTCTCTTTACTAATAGTTTTAATATATTTTTGATTAACTAGACGGAAAATTCTGGGGCAGAGTTCGAGGGAAGCGAAGGCAATATCGAAGCCTTGAAACGATCGCTGAATCATACCGGGGACGCGGTGATGGGAAATGCGTCCTTCGCAGCACCGCTGTTCGGTAATAACACATACGGCAATATGACAACGCGGGGACGCGATGGATGCTGGGAAACTTTTGTCGGGCAGGTCAGTATACTAACGAGTCACATAGATTTGATCTAACCAGCTTACAGTGATTATATGACTTTATTGAGGCATTGGTTATTATAAAAAAACAACGTTCAAGACACCATCAAAGCGTTTCGCTTATTATACACACATACACTCTACCTACACTATGACGGGCGATCGAAATTAAATTGAAGTCATAATGCAAAGGACAGCAGTCTGTACTTATACATTCAAGTGGAACGCGCCTCTGAGACAGATGTTCAAACTCTCAAATTTTACCATTTTTTCAGATCTACCGCTTGTGCTTGCTTATTATAGAGCTCTTGGAGCAAAGGAACTTTAAACCGTCTTATTTTTTTTTGAAAACCGACAATTTCATTTGTCCCCACATGCTTAACGCATCGATGGCGGCCATTTTCAATTTCAAATATCGGTACAGTTCGAGTTCCACTGTACCAAAATTTGTACGGTGATCCCCCATAGTTTTGAAAGAAAATTATTGAAAGATTCCTCGAGGTAAATAAGCTTCAGCAAAAGTTTAAATATTTTGATTCCGTTGCACATACTACCTTTGTATTACCCCTATTTGTAACAATCAACCCTATTTGTAACAAAATTTAATTTTCAAAAAAACTTTGCCGTATATGTTGAAATATTAATAAAATATGCATATTTGTATGTTTGAGGGCAATTTTCTTTTTTTTCCTTGTCAAAACTCATTTTTCCGAAACTGCTTTTGTTACAAATTGGGTTGATTGTTACAAATAGGGTTGACGTGTCAACCCTATTTGTAACAATTAACCCTATTTGTAACAAAACCTAAATTTCAAAGAAACTTGGCCGTATTTGATGAAATCTTGATGAAATATACATATTAGTATGTTCGGGGGCAATTTTCTTTGTTTTCCTTGTTGAAACTCATTTTTCCGAAAATGCTCGTGAGATTAAATTTCGTTGTGCAGGTTCCTAGGGATAAGAGCCCTACTCGTAAGATATAATCAAGTCGTGCAAATACATGCCAAAGGTTTGTTTCGGGGCAATTTGCACCATTTTCGGTCAAAAATGTTAAAAATCTTGTTTTCTGACCGAAATCATACTAAACCTATATTGGGTTAACTTTTGTTACAAATTGGGTTGATTGTTACAAATAGGGTTGACGTGTCAACCCTATTTGTAACAATCAACCCTATTTGTAACAAAACCTAAATTTCAAAGAAACTTGGCCGTATTTGATGAAATCTTGATGAAATATACATATTAGTATGTTCGGGGGCAATTTTCTTTGTTTTCCTTGTTGAAACTCATTTTTCCGAAAATGCTCGTGAGATTAAATTTCGATGTGCAGGTTCCTAGGGATAAGAGCCCTACTCGTAAGATATAATCAAGTCGTGCAGATACATGCCAAAGGTTTGTTTCGGGGCAATTGTCCCCATTTTCGGTCAAAAATGTTAAAAATCTTCTTTTCTGTCCGAAATCATACTAAACCTATATGGGGTTAACTTTTGTTACAAATTGGGTTAATTGTTACAAATAGGGTTGACATGTCAACCCTATTTGTTACAATCAACCCTATTTGTAACAAAATTTAACCAACTTGAAACAAAACCTAATTTTCTACAAAACTTGGCCGTATTTGATGAAATCTTGATGAAATGTACATATTAGTATGTTTTTGGCAATTTTTATTTTTTCCTTGTCGAAACTCATTTTTTCCGAAAATGCCCGTTAGATTAACTTACGTTGTGCAGGTTGCCTAGTATAAGAGGCCTACTCGTAAGATATAATCGAGTTGTGCAGATAGGTTTGTTTCGGGGCAATTTTCACCATTTTCGGTCAAAAATGTTAAAAATCTTGTTTTCCGACCGAAATCATACTAAACCTATATTGGGTTAACTTTTGTTACAAATTGGGTTGATTGTTACAAATAGGGTTGACGTGTCAACCCTATTTGTAACAATCAACCCTATTTGTAACAAAATGTAAAAAACTTGAAACTAAACCTAATTTTCTACAAAACTTGGCCGTATTTGATGAAATCTTGATGAAATGTACATATTAGTATGTTTTGGGGCAATTTTTATTTTTCCTTGTCAAAACTCATTTTATTCCGAAAATGCTTGTTAAATTAACTTTCGTTGTGCGGGTTGCCTAGTATAAGAGGCCTACTCGTAAGATATAATCGAGTTGTGCAGATAGATTTGTTTCGGGGCAATTTTCCCCAATTTTGGTCGAAAATGGTAAAAATCTTATTTTCTGACCGAAATCATACTAAACCTATATGGGGTTAACTTTTGTTACAAATTGGGTTGATTGTTACAAATAGGGTTGACGTGTCAACCCTATTTGTAACAATCAACCCTATTTGTAACAAAATTTAACCAACTTGAAACAAAACCTAATTTTCAAAAAAAACTTGGCCGTATTTGATGAAATCTTGATGACATATACATATTAGTATGTTTTGGGGCAATTTTTATTTTTTCCTTGTCGAAACTCATTTTTTCCGGAAATGCTCGTTAGATTAACTTTCGTTGTGCAGGTTGCCTAGTATAAGAGGCCTACTCGTAAGATATAATCGAGTTGTGCAGATACATGCCAAAGGTTTGTTTCGGGGCAATTTTCACCATTTTCGGTCAAAAATGTTAAAAATCTTGTTTTCTGACCGAAATCATACTAAACCTATATGGGGTTAACTTTTGTTACAAATTGGGTTGATTGTTACAAATAGGGTTGACGTGTCAACCCTATTTGTAACAATCAACCCTATTTGTAACAAAATTTAACCAACTTGAAACTAAACCTAATTTTCTACAAAACTTGGCCGTATTTGATGAAATCTTGATGAAATGTACATATTAGTATGTTTTGGGGCAATTTTTATTTTTTCCTTGTCGAAACTCATTTTTTCCGAAAATGCTTGTTAGATTAACTTTCGTTGTGCGGGTTGCCTAGTATAAGAGGCCTACTCGTAAGATATAATCGAGTTGTGCAGATAGATTTGTTTCGGGGCAATTTTCCCCAATTTTGGTCGAAAATGGTAAAAATCTTATTTTCTGACCGAAATCATACTAAACCTATATGGGGTTAACTTTTGTTACAAATTGGGTTGATTGTTACAAATAGGGTTGACGTGTCAACCCTATTTGTAACAATCAACCCTATTTGTAACAAAATTTAACCAACTTGAAACAAAACCTAATTTTCAAAAAAACTTGGCCGTATTTGATGAAATCTTGATGACATATACATATTAGTATGTTTTGGGGCAATTTTTATTTTTTCCTTGTCGAAACTCATTTTTTCCGGAAATGCTCGTTAGATTAACTTTCGTTGTGCAGGTTGCCTAGTATAAGAGGCCTACTCGTAAGATATAATCGAGTTGTGCAGATACATGCCAAAGGTTTGTTTCGGGGCAATTTTCACCATTTTCGGTCTAAAATGCAAAACAAATCTTCTTTTCTAACAGAAATCATACTAAACCTATATGGGGTTAACTTTTGTTACAAATTGAGTTGATTGTTACAAATAGGGTTGACGTGTCAACCCTATTTGTAACAATCAACCCTATTTGTAACAATCAAACCGTATTTGTAACAAAATTTAATAATTTTGTAAAAAAAACCCTAATTTTCAAAAAACTTGGCCGTATTTGATGAAATCTTGATGAAATATTCGTATTTAGGTCTATATTTTGGGGAAATATGTCGTTTTTCAAAAAAATATGTTTTCTAAAATTGCGAGATGGTTTGTTTTGAAATTTGGTATACAGGTTTCTGGAGATAATTCCTTCAAGACGTATTGAATTGTGCTGATCTATGTACGACTCTTTTTGGCAATTTCGCCATTTTTGCTAAAAAAACGGGTCAAAAATCTTCTTCTTAGAATCTACTCGTCCTATTGCTTTGACATTTTGTATGAAGGTTCCTTGTGGTGACGTTTTACCTAATTTTCAGATAATTCATCACAGATACGGCCTTGGCATTTGTTTGGATTCATTTGAACCCTCAATGCCGCTGCTTTAATTTATACACTTGTTGTTTATTGTAGGCTCTTGTTGGTTGTTTCGGCAAAAGGGTTTTATTGCTTCCCACTTATCAAGTTCTTCCAAATATTTTGACGGGCTTTCTTTTTTATCCTTTGTTTTGATATGTGTTGAGCCTAAATGTTGTTGTGAAGATCAAGTCATTTTATGTTGTGAATGTTTGTTGTTTGTTTTTTCTATTTACGGTTTTGAGTATGGTTTCTGTTTGGTTTATGTTGCCGTGCATTCTCTGTCTATTAATTTGCTTGTGAAGAATGCTACATTTTTTCTTGAAATCGATTGGGTATTGCATGTAGGCGAGTATCTAAGAATTTTGCCTTTGATGGGTCCCTTAAAGGTTGGTTTTGGTTGATCCTCTGAGCAGGCATTGGAACGTTCCAGTTGGTTTTGCATTTGTTTTAATATCAAGAATGATTTCTTAGTTTTGCTTTTAGCCCTGAAATATTTCAACGTCGGAAAATGTTGTTCTTTTAGGTATTTCTCAACTGTAAATTCAAATGTTGAATGCATTTCCAGTGTCAGTAGTGTCATGAAGTCTACAACCATTTTAAAATTCAAATTGAATATTCGTCAGTTTGTATAACCTGCTGTAGGGAGATTTTCACTGACAATTAACTGGAGACAGAGACACAAGGGTAATTTCCCACTCGATGTTGCTGCCGAGCGCTGATGGATAAGTAACCCTATGACCTTTGATGAAGGGATGAGTCAAGTGCATGGCATATTTCGTATCATAAACCTCAAGAGGTAGACTATCATAAACGATGTTATTATCTGCATCGGCCGCACCACTTCTTAGATTCGGAGATTTTCATTCTGAATACTCTTCAGAATCACGTTTCATCTCTACTTTTTATGTTCATAGGGATCACGATAACATTCAATAACATTATGATTACTAAGATCGAGAAGTATCTGTCCCTCGAATTCTAAAACAATGCACTTGATTATATTTTTATGATATTCTGAACTACTCGGTTATTTGGGTGACCGATACTATAAGGTCAAATACCAGATCGAAGGTATCTGGAACATAAACGACTCCACTCTCTAACTTTGGACACCGTATGTGTAGTGTCTCACCTATCTGTGCCTGGCTTGGGTTATGAGTAACTACATGATGGGTCCTTTCTGCCTTAATTCCATATGTTTTTCGGCTGCTGAAGCTTGATAAAATTATCGATTTTACGGCATTGTCATGCTGTACGGTATTATTAGTGGAGTAATACAGAGAAAAATACGACTGAAGGAGGAAAAAAATATAGAACTCGAGGGCGACGTGATTGAAAGTTTTTAAAATTTAAGTTTGATGATGATTTAAGTTACTATGAAGCATCCTTTACAGAGGCCGACCAAAGTCTCGGTGGCCTGCAGATGGATAGGATAGGCAAAAGAAAAAATTTGTCCTGTTCCGATAACCCGACCTACCCTATTTTTTAGACTGCGACCCTAAACGTTTTAGCAACGTAAACACGGAAGAAACAAAAAGACAGAAAAACCCCGTAAAATCACGTGTTCGTCACCTGATATTTGATTTTTGCTTGGGACGTCGACGTCTTTTATGTAATTAGTCCTTTAATATGAATGATACGCTTTTTCTGGAAATGTTGTGGTAAGTGTTAGATCGCCCTGAACCCCTGAAAAGTGCATATTTAAAAAAAATATAGGGGAAAAGAAAACCAGCCGACCTAACTGCCCTATTTTGAAACCATGTTATTGGAAGAGCAAAATTTATGTTTTAAGTGTTACAAATAGCGTTAACTTTTGATACAAATAGGGTTAGTATGACTTCTGTCAGAAAAGAAGATTTGTTTTGCATTTTAGACCAAAATTAGTGACTGATGCCCCCACCAAATTTTGGCATGTATCTGAAAAACATGATTACCTCTTAGATGGAGGCCTTTTATCCCTAGAAACCTGCACGCCGAAATTTTATCTAATGAGTAGTTTAAGAAAAAATGAGTTTCGACAAGGAAAAAATAAAAATTGCCCCAAAACATACTAATATGTATATGTCATGAAGATTTCATCAAATACGGCCAAGTTTTTTGAAAATTAGGTTTTGTTTCAAGTTGGTTAAATTTTGTTACAAATAGGGTTGATTGTTACAAATAGGGTTGACACGTCAACCCTATTTGTAACAATCAACCCAATTTGTAACAAAAGTTAACCCCATATAGGTTTAGTATGATTTCGGTCAGAAAACAAGATTATTAACATTTTCGACCAGATTGGGGAAAATTGCCCCGAAACAAACCTATCTGCACAACTCGATTATATCTTACGAGTAGGCCTCTTATACTAGGCAACCTGCACAACGAAAGTTAATCTAACGAGCATTTTCGGAAAAAATGAGTTTCGACAAGGAAAAAATAAAAATTGCCCCAAAACATACTAATATGTATATGTCATGAAGATTTCATCAAATACGGCCAAGTTTTTTTGAAAATTAGGTTTTGTTTCAAGTTGGTTAAATTTTGTTACAAATAGGGTTGATTGTTACAAATAGGGTTGACACGTCAACCCTATTTGTAACAATCAACCCTATTTGTAACAAAAGTTAACCCCATATAGGTTTAGTATGATTTCGGTCAGAAAACAAGATTATTAACATTTTCGACCGAATTAGGGAAAATTGCCCCGAAAAAAATCTATCTGCACAACTCGATTATATCTTACGAGTAGGCCTCTTATACTAGGCAACCTGCACAACGAAAGTTCATCTAACGAGCATTTTCGGAAAAAATGAGTTTCGACAAGGAAAAAATAAAAATTGCCAAAAACATACTAATATATACATTTCATCAAGATTTCATCAAATACGGCCAAGTTTTGTAGAAAATTAGGTTTAGTTTCAAGTTGGTTAAATTTTGTTACAAATAGGGTTGATTGTTACAAATAGGGTTGACACGTCAACCCTATTTGTAACAATCAACCCAATTTGTAACAAAAGTTAACCCCATATAGGTTTAGTATGATTTTGGTCAGAAAACAAGATTTTTAACATTTTTGACCGAAAATGGTGAAAATTGCCCTAAAACAAACCTTTGGCATGTATCTGCACGACTTGATTATATCTTACGAGTAGGGCTCTTATCCCTAGGAACCTGCACAACGAAATTTAATCTCACGAGCATTTTCGGAAAAATGAGTTTCAACAAGGAAATCAAAGAAAATTGCCCCCGAACATACTAATATGTATATTTCATCAAGATTTCATCAAATACGGCCAAGTTTCTTTGAAATTTAGGTTTTGTTACAAATAGGGTTGATTGTTACAAATAGGGTTGACACATGTCACCCCTATTTGTAACAATCAACCCAATTTGTAACAAAAGCAGTTTCGGAAAAATGAGTTTTGACAAGGAAAAAAAAAGAAAATTGCCCTCAAACATACAAATATGCATATTTTATTAATATTTCAACATATACGGCAAAGTTTTTTTGAAAATTAAATTTTGTTACAAATAGGGTTGATTGTTACAAATAGGGGTAATACAACCTTAATATTTTTTGAAACAGAAGTCTATGATGTTTCCATAACTTAGTGAGCACGTTCAGTTTAGGTAGTCATATGTTCATACCAGAGTGTCTGTACTATGATACACACATAATAATCGAAAATGGAATTTACCGTCATGACAAAAAACACCGAAAAAGGCAATTAACCGCGTTTTCTAGTAGGGAGATTTGGTGGCAAACGGTATAATGTAAGTGTTTTCATTTTTCTTTGAATGTTTTAAATTTAAAGGAGTTTTTCAAATTGGTCTTCTTCGACTTAGTGGCCGTAGTCCTTGGCACGCTTGGCGGCGACTTCTTACGGGCTGTATTAGTGCGTTACATGAATTACTGCTGGTGCTGGGACCTTGAGAAACAATTCGTAAGTTGTTATCAAGTATCAATTTTCTCCTCAATTCCCGATGATATTTCCAATTCTATTTTTTCTTATGTATAAGCTTACTCGGTTATTCTAGTACGACAATGACATACTGCTAAAATTGCAGGAAGGCAAATAATAATGTTATTAATGATAACTGTCCTTTGTCTTGATGGGTATACTGTCAGGGAAAGTATCACACGTATAGAGGTACTTTAAAGGGAAGCAGTCGTCGGAACTGCGCCTGTGCGAGTTTCTTGTTTACAAGCAATGTATTTCGTGCACGATATCTAGATGCGCTTCATCATCATAGCTGCAATATTTAAATTATACGATGTAGATTATGACAGACATGTTTTAACTTTCATCAATCACCATCGTACCTTGGATACAGTGTTTGTATTGGTCGTACATGGGTCCAATACTACCTTTGAGCACAGTTCCGACCACTGTATCCCTTTGAAAATCTGAAAGTATTGGCACATGAAACCATCAGTTTCGATCACAAACATGTATTTGGCCCTACGAGGAAACCTACAAACACAATGCCTATGACAAGACTCGTATATAGGCGTCCCAATGTGTCTGTGTATCGGAGTTGTGCGTCCACGTATTATGTGGTCGTACACGGTTAGGGCACGAAAGCGATGCTGTTACAGCATGGATTTTTAAGCACACTTTGAACTCGTAGTTTCATTCATATAATTCACATGAATACGAAGACATGCGATTGCTCGATTATGAATATCAATACGGCTCTTTAAGGCCTCAAATATCCTAATGTTACTTAAAGCCACCATCTTTTAATACGACCTTGCTCCGATCATGTGGAAAGACTTCAACCGAGAAGTAAACAAGCTTTACTAAATTGTGTTAATTTCCATATCAGCCGATGATGGAATAGTCTACTCTATTGTTGTTAGTTGATGAATTGCCAATCCTGGTATTATTGATGTAATAAATTGACTTGTTTGTCGATATTCTTAATTGACAAGATCATTTCCTGTTTTCCGACGTTATATTCAAATTTAGTTAATCGTTTGACGAACTTTCACATAGTTGATGTGTCAAAACGGTTTATGATTTATATCGTCACAGATAGGTAATATGAAGGACAACCGTAAAAAATTCAACGTCTTAATGCTGTTACCCATATCAGAAAGTACTTTGCACAGATCTCTGTTATTGAAAACCAGCACATTAAAAAGGGAAGCTGCTGTGGTAATTAGTTCTCACTCGTACATCTGATTCCGCTCCTGTGGCATTTTCTCCCCTTTTCATGTTTCAGCCTGAATATCCCGAGTTCAAAACCCCAGAAAATGTATTGCATCTCATTTACAACCAAGGCATGGTTTGGTAAGAGAACTATAATACAATTAGGGATATTTTTGTCTCTTATGATACCAATGCATGATTGGCGTATTGTCGTGCTTTGAAGATACCAGATTGTGATTGTACTGAACTTATAGAGGAAATCGCCGCATTGAATCGTACATCAAGGAAAAATTTTATGAATAAAATTATTTTACAATGAATTTATCCTTGCTTCCTTTATCGATATTTTTATGGAGCCATTATATTTTATACTTTTTTCGAATTAAACTTTATGCCTTGTCCCATTTAGCGAACAAAGATGGGTAATGATATTTTGATACGCTAGATCCATATTATTTGAATTTATGGAAACACAAATCTGTGTAAACATTAAAGAAAGTATCACCAAAATGTCAAGCTCAGAACTGCCTTGAAAATGTAATTGGCTGACAACATGTTTGCTATTTCAGGATGGGTTGTTTCTTCTCGCCGTTGCTGGCAGCATTCAATGTTCTCAAGCTCGTTATAACGCTCTACACCCGGGCATGGGCAGTGATGACGTGTAACACTCCACATGACCGGATATTCCGAGCTTCGAGATCAAACAATTTCTTCTTGACGCTACTGCTAGTGATGTTGTTCCTCTGTGTGTTAGCATTTGGATATTCAGTGGTTGCCTTGCCCCCGTCTGAGAGTTGTGGCCCATTCAGGTATGATGATGATGATGATGATGATGATGATGATGATGATGATGATGATGATGATGATGATTAACAGTAGTAATATAGTAATACTAGTGGTAGTATTGTTGTTGTTTTTGATTTTGGCGTTGTTGTTGTTGTTCTTGTGGCTACTACTACTACTACGACGATGACGAGAAAAATATGCCTTTAAAGTACCCTATGTATTTCATCATATACCGATTGCGAACATACTTTTGCATATGATCACAAACCAGCGAAAGGGAAGGGAATATTCTGCCAAACTTCTCACTTGGACAGTGGAAACTCGATTCGTTGACCTTATGCGAGGAGTACCTCAATCTGTCAGATTCTGCGAGATACAAGATGTAGTCTTTGGTCAATGTTGACAGATTGAAGTCATCTTTTGATAAGGTTAATACATTGGACAAAGTGAGAGGGCTACAGCTATTAAATTAACAGCTGATCAAGGGTTCAGTTATTAGACCTTTCATAGCTAATAAATGCTTTCTTGGGGCGTTACAGACTTAAAACGGAAACTAAACCATTTCCACCCTCAAAATTATATTTCCACCGTCCCCTGTGGCTTCATTCACACCAAGCTATCATCAGATGCTACATCAAACAGATGTGTCCTCAGCGTCCATTATTTCAATGGATGTTTCATATTCATATTCACAGCGATCAAGATAGCATACTTGATGTCATAGGTCACAGCATGGATGAAAGTTTTCCTTCTTGGCTCAGTTCGATAGTGGACTACATGAACACTGCCGGTGTGGTTGTGCCTTTGCTGTTGTTCTTAATGTAAGTAAACTCTTATAGTAACCGTAGCTTTAGTAGACATTTCTTCCAGCGTTTTGCTTTTATTCGGTGTTTTAACACTCTCTGAAAGTTATTGAAGTAATCATCATTCGACCTGTATGTGTGGCCTGCACGACTATTTTCAATTCCCATTGCAATTTTCAACAACAACTATGTATGTGCAGTTGAGCTGTACACTTAGTATAACGTCATTGTGCATGCTTTCGCATTGGAACCAATAACAATATCTGCATATTGATGCAGAGAGAAAAATCGAAAACAAAAAACGTCAAACATTTAGTGTTGAGTGTAAGTGTTGACACCTAATCATAAATTTGATTCAAACATTGACAGCAGAGCTTCCACTTCACTGTCTATGGTACAAAGAGATTGTGCCTTCACAGTGGCACCGAAAGTCTTCGTTGAAATAGGCGAAACTGGTGTTCAAACGTTTGGAGTTTAAAGCCAACGGAACATTTCAGGTTAAAGGTCACCTTATCGCAGGATTCTTCTCCAAATACCTGCAATAAATCTACACAGTACACAGAAGATATTAACCACTGTTATTGTTATTTATGTGGTCCGACTTGAGACTATGACCTACATGTTTATTTGACAACATACATATCAAAAATTTGGTTATTAATTATAACTTGTGTCGGCTGCCAACATAACGAACAAAGTCGTTAGATAACGTCGTCATCTTGTACATTGAGTGACTTTAGGCAAGTACATGTATATTCTATGTTTTTTTAATATAACAAAAAAGGTAAAAAAGAGCGACTCTGTCCCTTTAACAGAAACATGCTGAGTTATTAATATGTATCAGCTGTAAGACTAGTCCGAGAACACTCTCATGGGATCCTATCGAGCCTTCTTATCAGTTCGGAACCTGCACCTCTGGACCCAATTAATGCACGATTTCTAACGTTATTGTTTTTCACATTAAAACCTTCCAGGATGATCATATATTACTTGCTAGCTCTATCTGGATCATACAAGGACGCAAATAACGATCTGAGAATACAGCTACAACATGTGAGTTATTATCCGAGTATAAGCCCGAAGAAAAATAAATTTGACAGAGGGACGGCATCGGAAATTTAGCTTCAATAGATGGACCAAAGACAGTTGAATATCGGCTCTTGGACAGTATTCCAGTGGGACGATTTTACAAGTTGTACTGACTCACTATTGATTAAAAATGATTTTATCATATGTTTCGGGAACAAAATTGATTGGTGAAATACGTACATTATTCCTTTACGCCCTTCACTGAAAAGACATGACTGAAATTTACACTTGATCACACGTAATTTTGAACTCGAGGGATTTGCACTATAGTTGAGGAACCGTAACAACAACCGTATTCGAACTTGGCACGCCCCCACCCCCGGACGTAAACTAGGTCTATACCGACTTATTTGAACACACATTTTTTACCTACTTGAAACTCTAATACTGTATTATGGATTTTGCAGGAAAGAACGGCAAACAGAAGGAAACACTACCTTATGTTAACAAGTAAGTTTGGAGATCACCTGCACTGAGATTGTTATATTTGTCATTGTCCTGTATTTGGCACTTCAAATCCTTTATGACGTCTGTCGAAGATTCTAAAAAGACATCTAGTAAATACTAAAACAAAAGCACTTCTTTTGTTTACATTGACTTCTAGTCCGAACCAGAAATGACTTGTCAACCATTACAATGATCTGAGTTAACACATGTAAAGACTGATGAGTTTACAAGCTGAATACTGTGTATCTCAACTTGAACATGCTTTGGGGAGTAGAATAAGAATCTGTAGCTGGCACTTAAAGAAAAAAATATTGCTGTCAGGAAAAAGGATTGAAAAATAGTCCTTAATTCATTGCCAGTCCCGAGGGGCATAGCAAATTCGAATGTTTTCTGGGCTAGTTCAGTGCACGAAAACCTTACTCTGGTGCACTAAAAGGCATGCTCAGCGCCAAATGCGCAGAAGTTCTAAATATGCAAGGCAGTACAAATATTTTGCTCATGCAATCCCAATATATTTTCTCTCTGTAGCGGAAACCACTGTGAAGAAGCCGAAACCGAAACGCCGCCCTAAGAATGGTATTGCCGTGTTGCCATCCATTCCGGTCGACCACAAACTGAGAAAAGTCTCTGACATGGATCAAAGTGGACAGACAGAAAGAAGCAGGACCGTTGACATTAAAAACAGTCTTCAAAATGGCATAGCATCTGCGCAGTCTCCAGGTATCCGCTACGTGCCCTTGCCGACCGGACAACAAATCACGGTGGTCAGGAGGTCGGCGCCTTTTGAACGGCAGCCGGTTCGAATTAACCTGGCCGCGGACGAAGATGTAGTCATACCAGAAGGAATGAGGGCGCGCTATTACTACAGAGGACAACCTGTCAGCCAGGATGTGTGGATGCATCTGAAAGCGAGGCTAGTATCTTAACACTCAGCATATACGTAAACTTTCTGACACCTCACTTTTCTGAATTCACTACCAAAGGATAAATAGCGTTGTTATGTTTATGAATGGCATACAAACTTAAAAGACAACTTTGAGTATTTTGTACTGTACAAGATTGAAGAATAAACATTAAAGGACTAGTGTTGTTGTCATTGTCACTTTTCGCAGAAGTCATTTGCAAAAAACACCCATTTAAAAATAACAAATGATAAAGATGTTTAGAGCAGGTGCACTGTTTGAAAAGGTTACGAGTCCATGGTTTTCAGAGGACAAATGCGGAACGTGTGCAGCAACGACGCTGGTGTTGTTTTGAAAGCTTAAACTAAAATAACTTTTATATGTGATGAATTCGGAAATTAAATCATCACACTGCTATAGTTGTAATTGATAGACAGGTCTAGTGATTTGTTTTATGTGATTGTTCTGATGTATGTAAATACAACATAGATCGGCTAAAATCACCGTGCCAAATTCGCTACGCGATCGTACCAGCACCCTCTTTCGGCTTGACAGAAGTGCATCAGTGAACGCAAGAATATAGAAGCTGTGTTGTAAAGGAAAGGTTGTGAGAAAGTCTAGTACTTATTTTATGGGGGTCCAAGGACTCGATATTAGCTTAAGCCTAGAAAACAGTATCTCAAGTAACCCAACCTTTTTTCAAACGCGCTGACACAGAGAGTTGTCAGCTCATTAGCAAAACATTATAAAATAGTTAAGATTTCGCACGTGATAGTGGGTCGTAAATGCCGCAAAATGGCGTAAAAATGATACTGACCTCGTGTTTTTAGGTAACTCGACTGGCCATAATTGGCGTCTCAAAATTATGGCTTAATATATCAAATTTTTTCATATTTGAACGAAAATTTTGATTAAATGTCAGTTGTTTGTTTTCTTTGCTAAAGTTGTTGAAACAAAGCAAAATAAAATATACAATTATCCTTTGATATGAAACTTTTTCTTCGTTCCGGACAATATCAACCCACATAAGTATTTCTTTATGTTACGCACCTTAACAACTTGCATTGAATATCTCTTGTCTCCGCATGAAGCCAGACATGTACAAATTATTAATTTTTTTCCTGCTTCCGAAACTTTAATTCTTCACGCCAGCAGCACATACCGAGCATGTTCAAGAGGTTTGTCGTCCACTCCCTTCTGTGAGTTTATCAACCCTCTACCGCTCTTCCCTTTGTAATAATTTACTGGTTGAGGTTTGAGGGGTGACATTGATGTTAATCTTGGTTCCTTTTGCAATTCTGCTTTACAGTTTGCTGTACATAATTTGTGCCACTTCCAAAAAGTGACAAAAAGGCATTTTCGTTTGATATAGGGCTATGGACAAACACAACCGCAGGAGAGCACACATCAGCGTCATTCCGGCTGCTGCTTCGCCCGGCGTCGCGCCAGAAAGCCCGGTGATGAGACGATACACCTCGTCCCATGCTCGCAAGACCAAAGAAGAACAGACAGAAGAAAACACTGACGCTATGGCAGGGTCTAAAACCATCCCACTGGTGATCCTGCATCAGCCAACCTTGGCGTCAGAGAGTGACACCCCGTCAGAAACTGATGACGAAGAACACCTTTCTTCAACCGACGGAAATCTACCAAACATTGAGAACGTCACAGACACAGGAATTGATGACGCTGCGAATGTCAGTGTTAGGGACAGGATAAGGCAGTGGGTTCAAGACAGCCAAGAAAAGGGGGTTACTTCTGATCATGAGGGCGCTAGAGATAAACCAAATGAAGATGAGCTCCGTTCAGGGGGCGCCACACCAAAAAAGAATGACCGAAGAGAGCCCGAAGGCCAGGAAAGCGCGAAGGAAAAATTGCAGAAACTGAATAATGGTTCAGATTTAAAGGAGAATAGAATGCGTGTAGGACAGAAAGAACACCCTCATATCTCGAAAACTGGCGTTAAACGATGGGAAAAACGGTCAGAAAACTTGAGGGATGCTACACGGGTCAGTGCCATGGCGCAGGGGATCGGTGAATCGTCTTCTGTCGCGAGTCATATTGATGTTCACGCACAAAATGCGGTTCTGGAAAACGAAGTTGGCGTTGGTGAAGAAAATGACACAGAGTCAGCTCATGAAAGTTACGCTGTTGAGTCGGTACAGGAAAGCGATGACGTGTTTGAGGAAAATGTTTCTGACCCAAGTGAGCGAAATCAACCGCGTCCGGTGAAGACGAGCGAGAGTTTGAGAAACGATCTGGCGATGGCTGACATCTTGGAGCGAGATAGGTACCTGGCACAGCAGCGTCAGAAGAAACGTCTCGGCCAGGGCGCTCAGAATGATAGCATCAACCCCCCTGAAACATGGGAAGTCAACAAAGTGAAACGTCTTAGTCAGGAAATAGAGATGGAATTGGATGAATTTCCACACGATTTTGAAGGCGCGGACACCACCGCTCTCATACAGGAAGACAGTCATGACGGCACGAGCTTTGTGAATCCACTCTATGCAAACAGGTTACACGAGAACGTGAAAGAGGGCAAGTCCGCCTTTTCTGACAGCTACATCTCCGGAGAAGTCAGGGTCGGGTTCGCCGAGAGAGACAACTTGCTGAAAAGCATCAGGGGACTGCGAAAGAGAGATGAGGATGACGTCAGTGACGATAACAGCGACCATTCTTTCGATGCAATAAAAACAACATTTGAAGCAATGAAGAAAACGAAGGGAGGTTCAAGTGGTCATTAGAAATATGCAGAACTTTAACGGTTGCGGTGCCTTATCTCAGACTCATATGATTCCATAGATGTTCTATCAGTAAACAATTGCAATATCAATTAAAACGACGCCGTTACTTAATATGCAAAGTGTTTTATATATTTTTATACGCGTACAGTTCTCTTGTTTCTAACCAGTTGTAATTAGGATCTTACATACGTGTATAATTGTTTGGTAAAATAAATTTACAATTGCTGTACGGGATATGCATCGGACAACATCGCTGTCTTTTGGCATAGGATACCCAGAAACGTCACTAGAAATCATCCACGCACTAAAATATTGTAAAAAGGGTGAATCGATTTGGAATCCAATTTTGCTCATCTCTACACTTTACAAAGATAGTGGTGAAGACTTGATACGGCTGCAGTAAGGTCATCAGCATACACAAGCTTCTTCCCTACCAGACCCCTGGTACCAGAAATTCGATTCCACCGCCAATATTTCCTTGTCAGTGCGTTGTCCGATACCGGTGCTGGAATTGCGTTTTGCCGATGGTTGCCATTATTTTAGAATATCAAAAGATGCTGAACATTGATAATTGCTATCGGAAACATTGCAGAATTATCGAATGCAATGCTAAGGAAAGCGATTTTGTCCTTTTAAACGCCTGTAACATTCGGTAAAACAATAGTTCAATCGGGTATAGCTGCTTTTATAGTTTTTGTTGACCAATTGTACTTTCAGCTCACGGTTCTCTTTACAGACATGTGTGATCTATTTATATTTTTGACTCTTTCTTTATAACAATCGTTTCGTGAGTATTGCTTAATTTGATGTCGGCAAGGACATCAAAGTAAAAAGCAGTTACCGTGAGGAATGCTGTGCCATTATATTTGGCAGCCTAGGGGTAGACGGACAGAATAACTGTGTATACATGCAATTCCCCTTTTCAAGATTTGACAATTTTATGATTTTTCAAAATAGCAAAGCATCCATAAGGTTACTTTTTCACAAAAATTCCGCACATTTTTCTGCTTCCAGTCACGTGAATGTGTTTTATCAAAATGAGTAAAGTTCCCTTTTATAACAATCTTTTTTCCCGCAATGTAAATTAAATTATCAAGATTTGAGGGTCAAGTTCAAACACATTACGACATCTCCACCTAGTCAAATATTGTTAAAGTTATACACGCTACGAAATGAAAGTTTTAAAATCCCCCTCATAAAGTTGTTAAACGTTTTAACCCTTTGAATCTTATGAAAAGTGACTGGGTAAATTTTGATCAGAGAACCACGGGATATCAAAATGGCGGACAAACTTGTCATCGTGGGTCGAGTATGACATCGGAAAAGGGATGTGCGTGCCTAACTTCATCAAGTATAATTGACATTATAACTTAATAATCAGATTGAATTTACCTCAGCTCATCCCAAAAAACTGTAAGATCGTATTGCTCTGTAAGATTTCGAGAGCTTTACGTTTTCTGTTCGATCATTACGGGGTTCAAAATTCATGTTTCTTGGAAGAATTAGTTTAAAAATGTTGAGACTTCATTGAAAGTATTGCAGTGTGGATACGTGCAGGACAAATACAAACACGGGTATAATATAATGCATCTCATTTAATATTTTAAATTTTCAGATGAGTTCTATACATTTCAATATTCTTGATTGGAGATACATAGTGTCGTTCAAGTTAACGTGGAATTTGCTTTTGCATATGTAATCATGCCCTCTGAAAGTGCAAGATTTTCTCGACGCACATTGACAATTTACAGGAACCCCTTAAATTTGTTATATTACTCACGTACTCTAAGTTATCACGGACAGATCAGTTTTATCATGATACAAGACTCACAAATTACTTGTGGTGTCAATGGCGAAGAAAATCGAAGATGGGTATATTTGTAGCTGTTGTCGTTTATGTTAATGTTTATGTTTGATGTTTCAATATAAGTGTCGTTCCGAGTACTTATACAAGAAATTAAATAAAGCTTCATATATTAGGGCTCCCTTGAGCAAGCCTTTGGATGCAGAACCTTAACTAAAAGACGCCAATGCGAAAGGTTGTGTGCCAATAATTTCCATTCTTGTCGTTCATGTATACACCGCCTTGTCGAAGTCACATTCCTGATACGGGGTAGTACGAGCATGTGTTCAACGAGATTTTGTGAAAGCAGAAAGAAAGTCGGCGAGGTGGACAAATTACAGTGCTCTTGTACATGTAATCGCAATGGCAACAACACTGAAACAGCCCCTTTAAACAACAACAAGCAAGTATCCAACCTTCCATTTTATTCGCCACACACCAAAATCAGTAACGCTGGTAATGCTTGTGTTTTATTCAACATGCAAAGGATGCCAGTGGACTTGTCACTTTTACTGGTTTGACATCAGTATCCTACAGTTGATAAGACATGTATTCTCGTTTACGGGTGTGTTGGTTTTATGGTAAAATAAAATTTGTTGTCGCCAACAGATACAGACGCTATTGGCATACTTAACAGTGCAGGTACAAGAATGGCTAGTATTCCCTGAGGCACCGTCTATGTTGCCTGATAAATATCACTGTAAATTCAACATATCTGAGAAGATGTGCAGAATAGTGATCATTTTATCAGAGAGTCATCAGAACTTTGTTGTTGAATACACGACACCAAAAACCCGGGGCGTTCTCATTTGTTCCCTTTAAAGCATCTGTGCATTGTCTTCTTTCAGGTGATGTTTTTTTCTCCGACAGTATGATGACGATAAGTAAGGATGACGATAAAGTTAATACCAGGAAACTGCCATTAGTCGATGTTTCAATGGTTCAGATCGGAAACGCATTCATTATAAGTAAATTCCGTATGAGTGACACTCAACAGTGATCAGAAGTCGATCAAACAAACTGTACCCCCCCCCTCCGCCACACCCAATGCTCTTCTGCTTTGCGATAATTGGGAAAATCGAAACTGCTAGGCGCATTGTACAACCCTCAAGATGAGCTGTAGTAAAGTTAACCCTCCCCCACCTCTCCCCTGGATATTCATCAGGAAGAGCAAGGAACTTGACTTTGAATGTAGTATGGATCCAGCGCCCTCATGCTGCGGCGAGGCAAACTTTGTGTTCTGAGAACGATTCTCTTCGTCGATTGGGAACTACAGGCTCTATCATGTTTGACAGAATGCTGGAAATATTGTCAAATTTGTGAAGTTCAACGTCTGGGGAGTTTCACATATACTGACAGTTCAGATCTAGATTCTCTCATAACAATGAAAAACACCGCATAGACAAAATCTTACTCGGCTGCACGTGACAACAATTTTAATCTTGAATTACTTTGTACAGTTCATTGATTGTTGTGATTGACAGTATCAGTGTAAACTACTGATCAACCAGAAGTCAAAGTTTGGAGTGTATCAACGACATAAATAGCCTTCACTTCACCTGAAATGTCAAAAAACTTTCTTCAAAAGAAATGCTGACACACACAAAAGGCACATATATCAGAGAACAGTACTGAAAATCAAGGTTTAGAATACTCCGCATACAACTGTTGCTGGCCTGACATACACAACAGTACAATGCCCATGTAGTTTCATAGCTCTCCTATTGTTGCTTACATCATCTTTCAATTTATTCTACAGTGCAAAAAATAAATGAATAAAATAACAGGTAGAGATGATATCATTTGACAAACTAAAAATTCATATCCACATAAAAATATCAAATGCCCTTGTCACTGCAATATTGGCATTAACAACAGGTTTAATCAAATGAGACAATTTTTCAAAGTCAATGTGTATGTTATCTTAAGTGACAATGAGAATGCCTACTGAAATATTCACAATACTAGGTCTAATCTCGGTTGTGTTTCTGAAACAAAATGAGAAGAACTCTACAATTCATTCTTTACACATGATATGTACATATTCAAGCAAATGCCCAAGTCTCTAAAATGAACCATTCAGAAATTTTGAGACGGGAGTAGCTGCAGCATGCAACAAGGCCTCCAACTTTTGGTATCACTGTGTAATGACCAAGACACTGAAGGAGATAACATATTAATCCATTTTCATCCAAAGACTTTAGTACATCTCCATTGTTTTCAATAGGTTAAGTGGAACTACCTAAATGGAAAGGGGGATGGCAGGGTTTGTGTTATGAGCTAACGTGCACTTTGAAAATACATAGAAAATATAATTGGTCCCACTCTTTTCGGTTTAAGGTAATATGCACCTCGAAAGTGAAAGACTTAAACTTTTGCTCTAACTTTCCTCAAGGAATCTGTCAATCATTCTCTTTCAAAATCAAGAATAAAAATAGGGGGTCACCGTGCAAATTTTGGTACTAGAGAAACAAATAACCCAAGATTTACCGATATTAGAAATTCAAAATGGCCGCCATCCCTGTGTTAACTCTATGGCAAAAAATAAAAATTTTCGAATTTCAAAAAACTAAGCCGGTGAAAAGTTTTCTTTCACCAAGAGCTTTAAAATGAACCCCCACATGTGGTATATCAGAAGAGAATTGTAAAAGTTTGAGAGTCCGAATGTCTGTCCCCGAGGTGCGTTCTACGTTAAGTAAAGTAACAGTGACACATTTCTAACACGTTTCATTTGTTCTCTACGTTGCATTATTGTTTTACATTGAAGTAACTATTTCTTTGATATCTTATATCTGCCAATGGTAAATATTTGACCCTGTAATTATGTGTGGAAGTGGCACACTTGAGGAAGAAGACAAGTTTCTGAGTGAAACATAACAAACATGTTTTGTGGAGTTTCCTCGTTTCAGCGGACACACTGAGGTTTTGTTACTATTTTCATTGACACTATTTTAGGGAGCTAGAGTCACAGTAAAAAGAAAGTACATGCCGCTACCCTGTATCACATATAGCTGTACCGGTATATGCCTACTTTTTTCCAAGTTTATCTGAAATCCATGTCTAAGATTACAACTGTGCCAGTGGCAAATGTTTGAACTTCGAAACTTTAAATTCAATGAGCCATCCACATACTAACTTGTATGAAAAAGCCATTGTTTTCGACCAAAATCCAGGCATAATTTTAAGGTCAAATATCCAGTTGGTATTAACCCTTTGCACCCTAACCCCTTGGTGACCTATGGCATCATGCGGACATTTTTGTCAGAGTCGGGTTCAAAGGGTTAAAGTATCATTTTAAACATTTAACCAAAACACAAGGTAACTTTGGAGTACTGTACTCATGTTTTGGTCACTGTACATGTATTCAACAAATGAAACATTTCATTTCATATGTGCATTACAAATTCCACTTGCAGTATGTATATTTCAGGTATTGTCAAAAAACAATTTGGAATTATGAGAACCTGAGAGACACCGTAGATTTCTTGAGATGCTTCCTCCTAATTAATGAAGAGTTGAAGTTGCTGACTTGAGTGCCTGTTGGCGGACCTTGCAGAGCTCTCCCAGTTTGGATTTTAGGAAAACAATAGATACTGGTGTCATATTGTTATGCAAATTATCATGTCAAATGCTAATGTAAAATGCAAATTAGCATGCTTCTTCAATCGAAATTTCAACAGAGAATATTTCCCTTGCAGCTTAATGGATGTTTTTTCTGCAGAAATGCAATCTCACACAAATAAGGCAATATATACATTATTCACATGACAGGAAAAGGCAGTAGATATATTATAACGGTGAAACAGGCTTGGGAAATTGTAATTGCCACATGAAAAGTAAAAATAAACATAAGTTTAAAGAGGCCGGTAATGCTAACTTTTTATGATTTTTTCACTATTTTCATTTTTTTATGTCAACCGTGATTTCTCGTCCTACTCCCCAAAGCATGTGGAGAAACACAGTATTCAGCTTGTCAACTCAGCCTGTACATGTGTAAACTGCGTTGTTATTGTCGACAGATGATTTCTGGTCAGGACCAGAAGTCGAATATAGACAATAACAGTGAATTTTACACAGAGGCATTATAGTGAGGGTATCAACATTCTTAAGGGAGTAGAACAAGAACTCTCAATCGAAATACCAAATAAAACAGTGAAAAATTATCAAAAGGTGGCATTATTGGCAATTTAATATTAGCACACTGATCAGCCACGGTTTCTTAGTCTTCAATGTGACTTCAACCATGTTGAAGACCATCACATATTGCCATGATGTGGCTTTACATAATTCATACTACATTCTGTTAAACTTAAAAAAAAAACAAAACTCATCACTGATGTGCCCCAGATTACTCCAATTGCATGGCATGAGTTTTGTACCCATAAGCCACTGAAATCAGAACGTTCTCTGTACAATTTTGTTTGGCTACAAGATTAGTTGAAAAAGTTATTAATGAAACCAATTACAACAAATTTTACAGTGGCCTGACTTTTTGGCTGATGCGTGCAATTCTCTAAACTCGGTAGTGGCAATTTGAAAACGAAATACTCATCTATATGAATACACATTATTATAAACATCAACGAGAGTCATTGAATGGAAGATCTGTCACTGGAAGGTGCACTGCTATTCAAGAAAGTAGTTTGGAAAATTGCATTCCCATAGAAAGTATTGCATCTGTCATTGTATGCTAACAGTAAAACTGACCAGACACAAAAGATTTGCCATTTGATAATACTGCCATTACCAGGTGTATGTCTGCTTACATGTAACTTAAGGCAGTATGCACCTCGAAAGTTAAAGACTTAAACTTTTGCTCTGACTTTCCTCAAGGAATCTTTCAATCATTCTCTTTCAAAATCAAGAATAAAAATAGGGGTCATCATGCAAATTTTGGTACTAGAGAAACAACTTCTATCGATATGCTTATAAGGATGTCGCTCGTTCGAACGTGAACAGCGTGACGGGCGGTCAGATCCTATTAGCATATCAATAGAAGTCAAAGTTCCCTGCTGGAGTGAAAATCTTTAGTACTCCTTGGAAAATCGGCCGAATTACGTATAACGAACCAGAAATTTTGTTCACAAAAGGAGTTAGGTAATGAGCAATAATCAGAGTTCAGGCAGGTATAGGTCATTTTATGCATTACGCTCACTTTGGTTTATTTTGCTGTTCAAAGTTCGATACATGTTGTGTCGTCGTAATAGACCCACTTTCGATGGCAGTTGGCCCACAGCTATCCGTGGCGGGGTTGACCTTTGACCCGCATAGCGATCCCCGCTACCCTGCCAACAGATAGCTGTGTTTCCACAGCTAGTCCCCGAGGTGCGTTCTACCTTAAACAAGATACAATACTGGAAGCAGCAAAGTTACTTGTTGCAAGTTAAATTCATGAGTTTAATGAGTTGAACATGACAACTGGTAATTGCAATGGATATTAAATTATCATCTGAATGGATCTCAGTGCTGGACGCACATCATTGTCAATGATTTATAAAATAAGTATTCATAATGAAAGAACATTTTGATTGGCTAAAGTATTGCAATTGTCTGTGAGCATGGACTCACACACTTTTTCTTGTCATAGAAACATCTGTAGCCCGGAACTTATATACAGCTGCAAGAGCCAGGATAGACCTCAAGGTGTCTAAACAAATGAAACAAAACGGTAAGATCTAACCACTGGGGGCGCTATTTCATAAACCTGTAATGGTGCTGCTGCATGTACACTCTCAGTACACAAAACATTTCCACACACAAGATGAAGACATTCCAAGCCACATGATCTCTTCTGATATAAAATACTATGGAACATAGACTGAGGCTTATTCTGAACTCTGTATACAACAAACATACCTGCATGGACAAAACCTGCAATTCACATTTCCATCACAATTCTTCCTGAATAATATTTTGATCATTTCTGGGTTTTACCCTTCCAGGCCCGAACCCCTGCAGAAAGGGCCAACCAAGGCAGGTACATTCACAGCAATCAAACCAGATATGCATCCTTCACATCACTCAGCAAAGCCCTCTCAACATTACCACTGAATCATCCCCAATGACAGTCTCTACTTGGTTTAGCCCTCAATGTTGCCTTACACATCCCTGGACTAGTCCACCTTCAAATGGTGAAGAGAGTACTCATCGTTTCTCACTGCTCTGCTTGCATCAACATGACAAGAACTGGGAATGCTTAGCTTTTGAAAATAACACAGATATCCTAGTAGGGTGTCATAGGAGCTGGTGTTGGCATTGGTAATGTATTCAGAGTGTCATCATTTGTGGAAGTTTCAGGGCTGGCAGTGTGTGACTCTATCTTCTCTGTCAGTGATCGATACATCTCATGTACAGTCTGACCATGCTGTAAGATGAACAAAAATACAATGTTCGCTTGAGAATCAACAATACATGCAATAGGAAGGTAAGAAGGAAACTTTACACCAAAATCTGCAGGCACAGAATATACATTTTAGATATCCCTGCAAATCTCAGACTGGACGATGATAATCAACTTGACCTGATGGTGACAGATGAACTTGGCAGGGTAAGGGTTAACCACTACCACAATAAATGCTGAAAAAGTGCAGAGGAATGCTTGTTTCTTCATATACCCCTTTACTAAAGTGTTTTCCGCTGAAGTTCATTAACTCTCTGCCCACTAAAACATTTGCACCAAGCTCTTGAGACGAGAGCTGAGGTACTCAGCAAAAGTCTGAAGATGGGTAACAAGTCGTTTTAAAGGGGTAAAATCTCACCTCAGAGTTTGGCTCCAGTTTTTCAACTAACTTGTTCAGGACTGATGTCGGCAACTTGTGATAAACAAAATGGACAAGCCTCATTAAATGTCTCCGGGCAGATTCAACACTCATTGCTGGAAGAAAGAACTCATCAAAGATAACATTACAGAACTCTTCAGAACTGAACTCCTCCGACAACAGCAGCAACGACGACACTAAGGAATGAAGGTAGGTGTCTTCTAGCGCCCTCTCATTGTCACCTTTGAGGAGAGACGGCAGAACGCGACAGACCGCCGTGCGATTGCGCTGCTTGGCAGCATAGAGTACGTAATAGACAGCAGTGATGTACGCCACCTGGCTTCTCTTCATACATTTAAAGTAGATGGCTGGCAGTGAGTTGGTGTTGGTGTCTCCATCTCCCATCCGTCGATTGATATTCCGCATGTGGTCGTCCACAATGAAACTCACAACTCCCGGTAAGTATTTCAGCATCAGTTCATTGTCCTATCAAGATGCAGAAATTAAGACTACATTTGCATATGGCCTTTAAAGCAACATATATGTCACAATATGGTGATACGGATAACATATTGCATTGGTATGGCATTAAACTGTTTCAAAAAATTAACAATCTGTTATTCCTTACTTGAGTAATCTTGTAATGTTTTTCAACACCAGAAGTAATCCTTATTACAGTAATGGCAAAGATGTCTACCCTAATCTTGCGATTTGTAATATTATGGTATCAGGAAAGATAATAGCCAATGCAGGAATTATTGACCTTTGACCTTATTTCTGAATCCCCTATAATCAGCATTTGAGTTTGGAAATTTGTGCATTTGAAATGTGACTCTAAGCTGCATTTCAAATCTGTAGTTGTAACTGGTCTTGTTTTCACAGGGTAAATCAATAGCTAGATCTGAAAGGTAATATAAACATGGCAGGGTTTAGGAAGGGATGGTGCAGCATCTCACTTACCATTTTAGGTTCTTTGAACTGTTGATTTTCAATCATATGCCAGGCACCTAATCCTAGTGTCAACATTCTAACCAGCAATACGAGGTCTGGATTTTCCTGCAATGAAAGGTATAGGGGAGGATTAGAGTGGTGTTCACAAATACTGTACTTAACTGAAACCACTTTCAAGAAAGATCTTTGAATCTTATGGGTTTATTACTACCAAAGTATGCATGATGACATTAGTGTATATACGCATATGCAATGTCAGGTGCTAACATCTAATCCAAGTGCATAATTTGCATTAGCTTCATTATAACATTAGGCCAAAAATGAAAGGTTTTGTTTTCTCATTATCGCTCATGCACGTTGATCTAGACTAGCCTTTGTCTGTATGTTTAACGAACAGACAAGTGTGAAATAAGTCTAAACTTGACCAGAACAGGATTCAGTTTCTAAATCATTTACATGTTCATGTACGGGTATGTATACATTACAGGAATGCTAAATATTGTACAGAGAGTTGCAGTTCAATTATTAATTATTTATGATCATTTCAACATATTGGTTCAGTTGAAATAGTGAATGCTTTCATGCAGCATTTTACTCACTTTTCAAAGACATAAGACTTTACTCACACTGTACAAACCACCTGTTGATAGTTTTGAGAATTATTGAACATGTACATGATAAATATCGCTTTTCTGTGTATGTCTTAGTTATAATTATATCTGAACACTGCTGTGGATAAGCAATAAAATGTCAACTACATATTTACAAATTATTGAATGAACTACCCCGAAGAGTAAACTATTTTGCAAAGTTTTGAACTTACTCTTGGCAAAGAATCGGTGTTGACAAGTTGGTGAAGTATCTTCATTGTACTGGACGCAAGGGTATGTATGGCAAAGGGATCACACAGTATCATGGACAAATCCCTGAAAAATAGACAAAAATAATCATTGGAGGATTTTATATCATATATTTGATCAAGGTCTATGCTTGTATTTATTTATTTACTGCAAGCCTGGCTATAGCTGAAATCTTACAGCTGCTTCAATGTAAATGAGTTTGACAGTAAACTGCAACCTAATACTTCCATCAATGTGGACTGATGTGTGGTTTGTTTGAAGCTTGCATACATGTAGCATTGGATCTTTCAATCTAACGATATAAAATTACATTTTATCGAAAGTTTTGAACTGATGTTGCAAAACACTGTTTCACGATAACGTTTCTACAATTTTATTTTGAACCCTTTCCTGAATTCATTGCCATCTACCTATATATAGCAAGGTGAACTCATATTTCATCATTTTTTTGATACTTGAATAAATTAAGAGATGTTAAATACTGAAATCTATGAGAAAACTGAGTATATTTCAACTGCTCATGGAGGTAGCACAATTTCTCCACCAACCGATCAGTGTTATTATGAATTCAAATTCATAATAATAATGGGTTCTGAATTCATAATAAAACTGATGAAGTTCTTTGTGTTATAAATTCAAATTGCTGGGCAACATTTTTTCTGCGAGTCACATACCCTAAAACTTGTTCTTGCCCTCTCTTCACACCATCCAAGAAACCTTGCAGTTCTCGTGACCGCTTTTCATCCACAAATCTCTCTCTGATGCACGCATCGAGACACCAAGTAAATTTATGACAGGGATCCACAGAACAAATCTCGTGCACTTCTAAATCGTGGAGGGACATCAAAAGTTCCGCCCTCAACGTGCAATAGTGGATATTTCGTGTCCTCAGGTACAACGTCCTCAAGAACTGAAGGACCATATCGTACAGTTTGATGTTCTTCCCGACCATATCGGTTAATTTCACAACGACTTCGCCCTGTCTGCGCTGCTTCGGCGACGACGAAAAGAAAGAATGGGTGTTGATGCTTTCCATTCCGACGAGGTGCTTCTCCTTGCTTCGTATGTAATCCGACAGCAACGGCGACACCTCGTCCCCGAAGAGCGACTGGTTGTCTTGCCAAATCTGTCGCTTCACCTCGACGGAAGCTTTCTTGTACAATTCTGTATCCTCGACCAGAACCTGGAGGTACTTGTCCGGGACTTGTGGCAGGTATTTCATAAGTGTCATGACAATGGGCTGAACAGCGGCAATCTTGATCAGTGGAAAGCTCTTCTCCAGCAGTTCCTCGATCTTCTCCTTGGTTTCTTTCCCTTCCCTCTTGGAGAGGTCGTCGATTCTCTCTATAAGCTTCTCCCTCAGTTCCTCCATTACCGATTGGTGGAATTCGAGTCTGTTGATATTGTGCAGGTCAAGCAGCGGCAGGGCAGGCTGCAGTGTCGGCAGAAGGATTCCATTTTCCACCTGGAATTCTTCGATCGCGGCCAAAGGATCCGTACAGTTTGTGAGGGCTTCGCGGAGATAATCGCTACCTGCAATACCAACTTCTTCGAGACCGGACATATTGCGAGGTAACTAGAGCAGGAAACGGGCGAACTACGTCACCAAAACCCCGCCTTACTCACTAGGTCTTGTAATTCAACAATATTAATTGAGGCCAGATGGAACTGAAATCGTGAGAGATGGAAATATTCAATATTTACCACGAGCGCGCGTCTCCCACATGGGTTTCGGCGGCTAAGATGGCTTCCTTTGTTCAGACCCCTTGGAATATCTGTCAGAAGTAAGGCATTGACACCTAAACATCGGTGTTTCTTTAACAATCATTCTTCCGATTCAGAAATATCAACAGTATGGTAATTTGTGTATGTTTTGGTAACACTAAGTCAATTCAATGCGCTTTCTTCCCGTTTGTTGAAAATTTGCCAATTTTGTTTACGATGAGTTTTATTTTCTTTATTAACCTAGGCAGTTTTTTGAGGAAAGAAATAACGCACTGTGTAAGTGCACAACATCCGGAACCATCGCGCAGTCTGGGTACGGTTCGGAGATGTGATATCTCACTAGAAATGTGGATCTATATTTTCGATATGCAAGGCTCCAAATACGTTAGATTGTTACCAACTGTGGTAACTTGTAGCGTGAATCGTAGATTTCACCTTGTGAGAAGGTTCCAAAGCAAGTTTTTGTGCGACAGCACGCACGAAATCGACGTAAGTAGTAACATTCTTCCACTTCGAAGCTTCGCATAAACGCAGTGTAAATGTAATGGGGGTTGGTTCGATTGCTACCATAGCAATCCCTTGGCAAGGTTGTGTCATTTTGGTTGACAGTGGCAGGTAGTTTGGCGTATAATTTACTTCAAGGTGTAGGGAAAATGAGAGGAGAGCAATGTCTGTCAGTGCTACCTTTTCATGGAAAAATAAATTTGTTTTTGATAGTTGTGATTTGACACCGCGGCCCGATGAGTGACGTGAGTGAGAGAGAACTCAGTCACAGATGGAATATAAGGTCATATACTATTGTACATGATTTCTGTCAAAATGTCTGCAGCTGTCGTTTATGAGAAGTATCTTTGCACATAGTCAAAGATGGAATATAAGGTCATACAGTATACTATTGTACATGATGTCTGTCAAATGTCTGCAGCTGTTGTTTACATATCGTTGTTTATGGCAAGTATCTTTGCATTTTGGCCAGTGTTTTCTGGCGCTTTGTCAAGTTCGCATTCCGCTTTGAAAATCGTAGATATGTATCAATGAATATCACTGCTGTTGTTGCAGTGTTTGCGTGATTCCACCCATCGTACCCCAAGTATGAACCACTGCACTGCACTCTCTCTCTGTGGAGGGATTATGATTGAACTTGCCTCTGTGTCTGAAACTAGATTCAACAAGCTGGTAATGGAAGACCAGTTAGATAGTCCATCCTTTGTTTAGCAAACGTAAAACAAGACATAATAATAATAAATGTTGTGATAATTTGTTCATTTTGTATTTGTTTTTGACCTTTACTCCAAGGGTGCAAGATGCACAGTCGCAAGTAGCCACTTTACTGTGAATGACGTGTTCTCAAAGCAACAGAAATCACGATGCAGGCATGGCCAGTCATCATCTAGGACAATTCTGTGTGAAGGAACTGGCCAGAAAGCTACAAACAAAGCTGCAAAGAATGACTTTACTGACAGTGATTGCATCTTACCTGTTGTGTATGTGCACCGGAAATCAGACTTAATTTACCATACTGGTGCAATACCAGCCATGGAATTATATTTACCCTCTGTGTACAGAAAGACTGAAAGCAATTCTTTGATGGAGCCACCAGGATCCGACAAGTTAAAAGATGCTGCGCAAAAGTTAACAGACTTGACCCAATGGCTGCATGTTCAAGAGATTGTGAACAGTGCGGGTAAGCTTCGACATGCTTGCTCTGATGATATCATAATAAGACATCACCCACGAGACTGTTTCTACGGTGAGCAGAGCATCATCAGTCGACAAAATTACCCTGTGACATTTCTGGACTCAAACCTTTTCAAAGTTTCCCCGGTCACTTGCTGGGATGTATGGACAGACCATGAGCTCAAAACGTCAAGTTGCAACATGGACCGCAAGAGACCCATCTTGGCTGCAGATGGTGTGAAGTTACAGGCTCAGCCTGCTGATGAGGACAATAATAACCTTGGGAAGCCTTCAAAGGAGCAGTTGGCAATCATGTACCACAAATTGTGTGATGAGGTGATGAGTATGGCGCATTTCTGTGGCGCATTTTGTAACCTTTGACCTTCATAACTCCCGTACATGCCCACTTTCCAGCATTCTTTCTCAGAAATATTTTCCTGCATGATTGCTTGCATGTTGTTGAGTGTAGTTTGTTGAAAGAGAAACTGAGATGCAGGCATGATGTGATGGAGAAAGTATTCTAAAACTTTGCAAAATTTCTTAAGTGCCATACTAGTATGTGTTCTGAAAAATGCAAATGTCTCAATTTGTGAATGTACAATCGTGGAATTTTCAGTAATTTTTTAATTTGAATGCTACCTGTAGAAATTCTCAATGATTTGATTGATATAGTACCTAGCCTGTATCACAGACTGATTCAAGCATGGTTTTATAGCTTCTGAGATATGGATATCAAGGAATTGTTCTGTTGCCAGTCTCTTTCATGTAACATTTCTGAGAAAGAATGCTTGACAAGTCCCTGCAACGGCTCGTTTAACAAAATTTCCCTTGAAAGGCAAGGTGGTAGGGTTCATGCATCTAACTTCTAAAGCATGTCATTATGATGTAAATAGACCATAGACAGCAGAAGAATGAAGGCTCACTTCTACTGTCTAAGAGTTAACCTATCCATGTAAAAAGTATGGTGTTCTTGCTTATGCTCAGCAGGGTGTGGTCTACATGTACATGTTGTTTTGATTTTGACCTACTATAGACTATAGTCTATAGAAGCTATTGGGATTGGGTATCCGTCCGGCGTCCAGCGTCAGTCTGTATGTATGTATGTATGCATGTATGTCCGTTTGTGAGGCGTCCGTCCACTCAAATATCTTGAGAACTTCAGTACTTACTGATTTGATATTTGTTGTGTAGATGAAAAATATGATTTTGAGAAACCGTATTTTTTAATTTTTGATATTGTTGAAAATATGCAAATTAGCGCCAAAAAAGGTGTTTTTGGTAAAAAATCTTATTCTTCATAACCGCTGGACAGACAGCTTTGTTATTTGGTATACAGGTCCCTAGGGATAACCCAATTTAGATTTGTTCAAATGGTGATGAAATATGCAAATCTGTATTTCTAAGGAATTTTTTGTCATTTTTAATCAAAACTTTATTCCATCAAAACCGCTCGTCTGACAGCTTTGATATTTGGTATACAGGTTCCTACAGATGAACTAAATGTGATATATTGAATATATGACGAAATCTGCAATTTTGTATTTTTGATGCATTTTTTGTCATTTTTGGTCAAAAAATGTCTTTCTCAAAAGCTACTTCTCTGATGCCTTTCTATTTGGTATACAGGTTCCTAGGGGTTGTCTTAGTGTGATATATTGAAATTTGATGAAATCTTGAATTTTTGTATTTTTGGGTCAATTTTTGCCATTTTTGGTCAAAATATTTGTGTCTCACAAGTTACTCATCTTATAGATTTGATATTTGGTAAACAGGTTCCTAGGCTTTATCTTAATGTAATATATTGAAATTATAATGAAATCGTCATTTTGTATTTTGCAACTAATTTCGCCATTTTTGGTCAGGCCAATCTGAAATGAGCTATCAAAGATATCAACCTTCTTCATCAATGCATGTGTCACATAAAGTTATTCACTACATAATACAGCAGAGCTCTGTCGACTGTTTGGTCGCTTGTTTTTCAAAACCGTTGGTCAGACAGCTTTAATATTTGGTTTACAGGTCCCCAGGATGACCTTAGTGAGATAATTTCATACAGTCAGGAAATACTTAATTTTGTATCCATGTGATGTCTATAGTAGCTTCAGGGACTTTGGCCCTATGTTTACATAACAAAATTAGAATGTTAAAGCCTATCTTGTCAAATTGACAAAATCGCCCATTTTTGTTAGCTCCGCTGTCAGCGACGCGGAGCTTATCAAATAGGTTGATTATCCGTCGTCGTCCGGCGTCCGTCGTCCGTCGTCGTCCGGCGTCCGTCGTCGTCCGTCAACAATTGCCTTCTCCTCTAAAACCACAAGTCCAATTGCTTTGAAATTTTATATGCAGTTCACTTGGGGTGACCTCACTTCAGTTTGTTCAAATCATGGTGAAATTTGCATATTTGTATTTTTGGGGCATTTTTTGGTGTTTTTGGTAAAAAAAATCTTCTTCTCTGAAACCGCTCGTCTGATTGCTTTGAAATTTGATATGCAGTTTGCTTAGGGTGACTGAAACCAGATTTGTAAAAATGGTGGTGAAATTTGCATATTTGTATTTGTAAGGCAATTTTTGTCATTTTTGGTAAAAAAATCTTTAAAAATCTTCTTCTTCAAAACTACTGGTCAGATAGCTTTTATATTTGGTACATATGTCCCTAGGGATGATCTATTTCAGATTTGTTCAAATTGTGCAGAAATATGCAAATTTGCATTTTTAAGGCAATTTTTGCCATTTTTGGTCAAAAAATGTATTTCTCAAAAAGTACTGGTCTGATAGTTTTGAAATTTGGTATACAGGTTTCTATAGACGAACTAAGTAATATATATTGAATTTCTGATGAAATCTGTAATTTTGTAGTTTTGGGGCAATTTTTGCCATTTTTGGTCAAAAAATGTGTATTTCCAAAACTACTCATCTGATAGCTTTGAAATTTAGTATACAGGTTCCTACAGATGAACTAAATGATATTTATGGAAATAATGATGAAATCTGCAATTTTGTAATTTTGGGGCAATTTTTGCCATTTTTGGTCAAAAAATGTGTTTCTCAAAAAGTACTGGTCTAACAGCTTTGAAATTTGGTACACAGGTTTCTACAGATAAGCTACGTAATATATTTTGAATTTCTGATGAAATCTGTAATTTTGTATTTTTTGGGCAATTTTTGCCATTTTTGGACAAAAAATGTGTATTTCCAAAACTACTTATCTGATAGCTTTGAAATTTGGTATACAGGTTTCCATAGATGAACTAAATGATATTTATTGAAATAATGATGACATCTGCAATTTTGAATTTTAGGGCAATTTTTCTCATTTTTGGTCAAAAAATTTTAGCCACTTTTTTCTGGCCACTGCATTGAGTTATCAAAGATTTCCACCTTCTTCATCAACATGTGTCAAAAATAGTTATTCTGTACATAAACACAGCGGAGCTATATCGGCCGCTAGGTCGCTTGTTTGTTTTTTCATGTTAATGCACTGAAAAAATGAAATGCACTGTGAAAATTGACCAGTAACACAAATGAATGTGAATGCATAAACACATTTCACATACAGTTTAACTTGACTTTCCAATAAGGGTTTTGGTCTGGTAGGATGTCTGTTTGCTTGTTACATGTTTATCTTGAATGCACAAGAAATTATTTCAGTGCTTTATTACTTTGTTAAACACCATTACCCTATCTTCATTTCTCAAGACAATCGACATTTTGTCCCATTTGGCTTTCCTTGCTGAAAAAACGACTTCTGCCTAATCTACTTCTGACAACCACCATCAACCACATTCAGAGTATGCAGAATATGTTTTACCAGGAAGCTTTTGCTTAAAAGCTAACTGTACCCAATTAACAAGTTACCATACATTCTACCAAGACTATCGAATTTCATTGAAATTTTTACCACAATCTTAGTTTAGATTTCACTTTTGTAATTTGTTGGCTTCAGCATTGCTAATTCCCCCCCCCCCCGACATAAAAATGAGCTTTTCCCGGTCATTTAACAGATTTCCTGTAATTTAGCTTAGTCATTGTAGCATTTTAGCACCAGTGTCATAGTACACACTGTAGGTATTTTTGTAAATAATTGATATGTATCCTTTAAAAAGTTCATTGCCTGCATTTTCAAATCATACATCATCAGTAATGGCACATCCACTCTAAATGAGATTGCATTTGAATAATTTTTAAGTTCTCAACTGATTGCACTACACAGATAAATTTTAACATACATGTATGAACCACAAAGCAGCATCAATATTTTGATTTCATACAGTATCTCATCCACAGAATGGTGTTTTCCTTGTGGCTGTGATTGCTTGCGATAATCGTTCATCTGCTGATTATTTTATAATGTAACAGCAACTTATTTGCTTGACTCAAAGACAAGAAAGCAAAAGACTCAGAAAGCATGATAACAAATCTTGAAAGGTGTGCAATTTGACATCCATAACTGGCATGAGAACACTGAAATGTACATGTAACATATATACATTGCAGTTCCATGACGCTTGTTACCAGTGAATGTGCTGGTATCTAATTTGTTTTGGTGATTAAGTGTGAAGTTGCAGCTAGTGGGGCTTAAAATACGTGTACATGTACCTTCCGCGCCATAGCCTGATTGTGATTCAGTATGCAGTAACCGTCTTACCCTTTCTACTCTCACTTCCACTTTCACATTCTTATCAGTATGTGTACTGTTTGGCGTGTCCTGAGCCAGATTAGCAAAATATAAATAATCATGTTGTTATTTCAACGCATCAGTCAAACAGATGGTCACTGTTTCATCAGAGTCATTTCCATAAAAGAGTTACAAATGTAAAAAGAATGTGTAATTGAATTTCATGCTTAGCGCTGTTGTTTGTGTCTTTGCTATGAAAATGGAGCCCATCAATAAGACATTTTCTCAATCTTTATGCGTTCATCCTCAATCTTTACGCGTTCATCCTCACTTTCAAATCCTACTTACAGCAAATTTCACTTGACCTTGCCAATATGGTATCTGGTATACATGGATTGTGTGCATTGAACCCTTTATGAGTTTATCTGGCAAAAAGAGTGGGGTGGGTCTCGTAAAAGTGATGCCTACTCAATAGACTAATGAATGTGAATACTGTGGTCATTTATTTTGAACTGTATTTTCCTGTAACATAAAGTGTCCAGCTTTTGTGTAAAGTGTACCTAATGTAGACCTTTTGACTTCATAGAGACAGATGTGTTGTTTGTGTTCTATAACACATTTTGGTTTCAGTGCTCCAAACGAGTGTATACCAAACACTCTATCGATGAGGTTGAGTGAAATCGGCTGTAACAAACTTAAAAGTCCATTTAGATGTAATGAACACGCATAATACTGCTATATTTTTTGAGGATATTTTATTATTTTTTGGGTCATTATTGGTCAAAATTCTTTGAGACACTGCATAATTGCTTCAATATGGAAGAGTAGCACCTCAAGGACCCTTGCCCCAGTAATCAATTTTTCTGCTATTTTATATTTGTCATTGTTGTGTGCATCTATGCTTATGTGATTTAACTGAATACAATCCAATAATATCTCTATCAAGATGACTGTAATGTTTTCAGTAGATGACCTGACACAAATGCTTTGAAGAGGAAGTTGAGTTACACTACTAATATTTGTCTAAGCCACTCTCATTTCAGATGCCGAAGTTTTACATCAAACCACACGATTTTAGCATTTATTCTGATAACGTTGAATTTAATAACCAGTTTTTGGGACTGAAAACTCAGTAAGTGTAACATCTGCATACTTATTTGCATACACACTTTGTTGATGATGCATTTTATCGCCTATAGTGCAATTTGGCTCTATATGTCCACTGCAATCAAATCTCATTATAATATTGGTACCACAGGTAATCAATAAGTATGATATTATATCATATTTTAACTTACATGTCCCTTTATAAAATTTGAAAATTGCATTCTTAATCACAATTTTGCTAGCCAAGGGCAATTCTTCAGATAGAGACCCTCTTTCAAAAGAATAAAGACTTGAAATAAGATATATAAGTGATGTCAATCACTTACACATGTTTTATCTTTTAGCTACTGATATTTTTCGCCACTATGAATTTGTGTCAGGATTTTCATATAATATGGCCATTGAAACTTTGCCGGTGAAATAACTGGGTGCATCTTCACATATTTGTTACCTTTGATGTCAAATGAATTTGAAATTGCTTCCCTTTCTTCTCCCGCATCAATCCATTGATTGATCAATGGCAAATTGTTGCCAAAGTACAATAAAATATCATTTATCCTGTAGGTAATATTGATTCATTCTGCCTGATTATTACCACAGTCTTTATGATTTTCAGAGTGTGTGATATATCAGTCTTGATATCAGGTTATTCAAAAATCACATTGAGACACTGCCAGGCTACTGACATAGAATAAAATCCTGATTGTAGAGGATGATAACATTTACACTCAGTCTGATTGTTTATTGAACTGGCCAGTGGACTTCTTTGTATTTACTTGTAAGAATTTTGGTCTTTTTCACAGTTTGTATATAGAGTCAGAAAAAAGTACTGTCTAGCTTTGAATTGAACTGCTATATGCCGTCTACCATACATATAGCAAAACATAAATCACAGCCATGATGTAGTTTACAGGAAATCAAAGGTGAAATGGACGCAAATTCAAAATTCATTACATTTGCTTATGACAAAGTGTTTTTATGTCTCTCCCAACTTCCAATGAGAAAAGAGTTGGGTTGATGAATGCCTGTCTTCTTTTTATCAAGACCCAGGTAGCATATTTAAAAAATGCATACTCTTCTTCATCTTAGTGGGAGGATGACTTATGAAGGCTTGGTGAAAACTCTAAAATTTACCAGTTTACTGTACTTTATGGATGCTGAGCTTGAAGTGTTGAAGATCACAGTGCATCCGGAAGAGAGCAGTATTCAGGCGAGGTGGCGGATCAAGGCATTGCCATTTCATACCTGGTTGCTGAAACTTCACAAAAGAGATAAAAACCCATATTACAGGTACACATTTATGAAGATGTGCCCTACTGTGAAATTCTCACCGGAGATGCTGTATTTTGAAATTGACATCATTGATGCAATCTTATACTGGTATCAACCGATTTTGCGGATAACACAGTCTCATAGTGTTGATTTATGTTTGTAATGATATGCAACAGTGCATGCATGACATTCAATGGCTGCTCTTGATAGAAACTGCGTTATTTGTATCTGCTGCTTTTTGAGCTAATCTCCTGACGTAGATATTATGATTTAGATGAGTAACTTCCAAGTCTCAGAATATCAGACAAATATTTAGTTTTGATCATTAGTAATAGTAAAAAAATTGTGACACTTTTCACTTAAACTGTTGCCTATGTCCTTTGAACATTCCAGGTACTATGACGCGTATTCTACATTTTACATAGGAACCGATGGGCTGATCCATGTCCATAAGATTGACAAGGTAAGTGTGTTCAAAGAATACAAACCATGAGTTATACATTCAAGTGAATGGGGAAAGCCAGGGAAATGATTACATGAACATGGTGTCAGTAACTTCTCAATTTAGACATATTGATCCGTCCATTCACAACTCAGTTTTCTGCAAAAATCGTCCACTGTAATTTTTTTACTGTGGTCTTCCTCACAGGTCATGCCAGACTCTGATGCTAAGAAGGAACCAAACTGGCTGACAAGATTAACCTTGGCGCTGCGAGGATCCAGACCTGCCTATGGCTTACCACAGTGATTTTATCAAGTCTCCTAATCAACTGCTCTAATTCTATGATAGTGACATGTTGTCTTTTTAAGTGTGACTAGTGTATTGAAAAGTATAACATCATGCATTGAACATTTTACATTTTCGTACGAGTAATATTAAGAGAAATATTTTGTTTTGCACTATCTAGATGTAATCCAAACTCTCTGTATGAAATAATAACCATCTACTGTATTATAGAAAGCTGTGAAACTGTTGAGATTGTAACTAGTGCCAAGCTTTTAGACTTTTTATTCATTTGAATTACCTCACTGAGCGTTTACCACTGACTTCACAAGTCTTGAAGTGCCCTCTACGCCCATCAGATCCTCCCAATACGTAAGGTTAGATGTAAGCCTTCCTTGACTAACCCTTCCTTGACTAAAGGCTAATCTCAAAAAAGTGGTGAAGAAATTGAGGGAAGTAATGTTGATAATATTACGAATGCAACAAAAATATGAAATTAATACATTTGATGTATGTACCTATACTATAATGTATATGCCCATACCATAGCAGAGAAACTGGGGCATTAATTTTTAGTCACCAATGCCTGTGGGTGAGTCCATCCCCACAATTTCCTGTAGAGAGCAAACTGACCAGGCTCAGAGCCATACACTGGAAAGTTGTAGACAAAGGCTGAACGCATATCATGTAGGACAAGATACACATTATCAGTTTAGAGGTGAGATGGCCATCAAAGCAAAACACTTCACTTTTGTACGGCATTGTTTTCACACAGAACTGTAAGTTATTAACTTTCATTCAACTGGAGTTTATACGCTTTCAATACACAACACAAACAATACACTACACAAACATGTTCCTGTGTATTAAGTCCCAGGCAGATATTTAAGATGTTTGTCACAAGTAACTGTATCACTAATACCTACCACATGATAGTAAGTATATTCTAACTGTAATGTAAGCAATATGATCAAGAAAGTGTAAACCAATGAAATTGTCTTGTGTGATTCATATGATAAAAGAAATATCTCATAGAATTAGAAATCTTACAAAAATTACTCAAATAGTGTGTTCCAGAATAAGCTATGATGTACGTAACTTGAGAAATATCAATTGTTCTGCATAATGTCACGCCATGAATAATATTATAAGGTAGAAATCCTGATATTCAGACTAGACCTGTACCAAAGCCCTGCAACTTCCAATTCTCAGCATTGAGAAGAGAGATTTTTTTCCAGTGATGTCATTTGTAAAGGAATGTGGTAAACCATTGTTGTGGCTTGGTTTTTATGTCTTCACCTGTTTTCAAAAAATGATCCATACCAATGAAAAAACAAGACAATACAGGTTTGAATTTTAACGGTCAACTTCACTGTATCAAAGGAATTGTGAGAATCAAAATGTTGATTTGCAGCTGTGGATTTTGAGATAGCAGAGCTGGATGATTAATTAATTTAAAAACGGCTGTATTCACTTGTATCATTTGCATATTGTCCTTCATGAACAGTTCATTCATATGTACCTGTAAGCATGAAAGCCAAGCCATTTTATTGAAGCTACACTTCATAATCCAGCGATGGTACATCCATGAGGGTATTCACTCAATGGTCCAGAGACATGTGTACTGGGTGATAATACCATACAATGTATATGAAGCAAAATTTATTTTATGCAGTATCATTAAAAAGACAATAAAATTTTGGTGCTCGGACTTTGTGAACATAAGAGCTGTGTCTTGTTTTGCACTTCTAAGAGTTGTATGCACCACTGTCCAAAACTGGGTACAAGCTAGAATATGCCTCAGGTACCAGAGTTTTCTATCCCTTAAAATCAGACAATTAGATGCTTGTTCACAGCTAGTGGGGAAACATTATGTACCTTGTACAAGTTTCTTACATTTTGAAATGAATAGTATAGTTTTTTTGTGAGGATTGGAAATAAAAAATATTTTAATTTCAACCATTGGTCGATTTTGTGTTATGCATTATAGAAAGCTGATGTTGCTAGTCCAGATGGATATGCATAAAGACGAGATACAACTTCTTTTTAACCTCAACAGGTTTTCAAGTTGGTGTATGGAGATACTTCAGTAGTACTTATGCTGTTGTATTCAGGAACGTATACATATAACTGGGACTCCTCAACCTCATGTTTGTGCATCCTGGCCCTTGCACCACTGGTACAAAATATTCGCATACAAGTCGAAAATTTGGTTTTGTAAAATCTGTGAATGAGCGCCCACCTTACATCTGTGACTGTGCCAATTTGAGCTGCAGTGTTAAATGAACTTCAAAACAATGACTCAGCATTTTGCAATCATGGCTGTATGGCTGCAGAGACAAAACAAGGATCAAGGTGATTCGTTAACTCTCTCAAGCCTGACTTTCTGGTACTATCTTACAAGGACGGTCCATATGTGTAGGGATTTAGGCATGAAAGGGTTAAAACTGATTCCTAATAAATGAGTTTCAAACTTCAGTCATAATATGCGCAGGGAAACTTTTGGCTGATTCTCATTCTTAACAAAGAAAAATTGATGATAAACAATTGGGGATCATTTTAAAAATCTTTTCCGTATGAACGCAAATTTCCTATAATGTCAGTGTCTGTTCATATAACTACATGTAGATCAAATAAGTACAAATTGTACACTTTTTGGTCTGTGAACTTAAAATCATTCTCTTCCTATAAGCCAGAATTACTGCTGCATTCGAACACTTCTACAATGATGTATCTATATTACTGGTTAATTTTGTGAGCTCAAACGAAAAAGTGAAGATGAGTCTTTTTGTTTTAACAGACCTAAGATGAGAATCAAATCTGCCATTGTTGCCAGCTGCCATTTACCAACAAATACACTCTCCACAATGTAAAGACTACAGTAGGCATGGTAACTCTCACATGACTTTTGGGAGAACTCTCGATATCTTTCTTCTTCACGAACACATTGAAATAAAATATTTGTTTTTCCAACCGTCAACATTTTCTGTGCAACTGTTGATGTAAGCTATTGCCCAAATCTGAAAGCATTTTACGGAGGCAATGATGTAGAATGGCAATACAATATGAACATCCGTGGATTGTATATGGTGCATGATGTGATACGTTGTGTTTCAGATGCTGTTTACATGTAGTAATACTTGATAACATGTCGCATGAAGGATTTATGTATGTGTGCATCAAGCAATGTTATCAATGACAGTGGACTATTCATGAAATGTGTGTAAGAACACTCATATAGAGTAATGGTGCTATCTGCTAACTATGGAGGTGCTGTCATTGACACCTGTATCAACGATAACAAAAACTTCCTTTAGATATCTTTGACAACAATGAACCCGGGCTGTTTAAGTTTCACTAACATTCACTGCAGATACTTTCAGCAAAGCGGCTGGTTGCCATGATAACCTTTGTGTTCAGAGTTCCATTTAGAACAGTGCTTTCTCTTTACAATAAACTGTTGTTATCATCAGGCTCTGCATCAACCAGGGTTTTTTTGTCATAGATAAGATACCGTGTATGTGCAGACTGGAATATTCATCATATATCTTCTGGCTTGCATATCGTGTCATTTTCTGGCCTTCGTGGCATGCTCCCACACAAGTGTAATAAAACAAACAGTTAATCCTCTAAAATGTTAACAGGATTGTCATTGACTGTCGTGGTATGCACTCTACTGTTGTAAATTTTATCAGGATTGATTTAGTTCCATTTAATAGAATGACAAAATCTGGTTTTGAAAGTTTAGGGCAATGATGATGTTTCGTGACATGTAACACAAAAGGCCTGGTCAGTATGTGGCGTCCTCATAAAACATAGTTCGTTATGGTTTTATTTTTTTAAACCTTTCTATTGTATTGATAATAGGGTATTTGACTTCTGATAAAGCAATACAGACATGTGATCAACTATGTTTAGATGCAAAAATGGTCACTTTGAAAATGACAGTTTCTGATCTTGTACAATCCTTGATTGGCTATTGCCACCTTGCAAGTAGCATGAATTCTGCTTTGAACATATGACAACGTCTATTTTTCAGTGAAGTGTGAGGTATGGTGAGGTGTCAACATAGTTTTTCTAGTTATGGATATTGCTGCAATAACACAGTGACATTATTGATAAATGTAAACTAATCAAATGAATGACATTTCTTGCTTGGTAGTGATTGGTGCAGGATGTAGAATGTGCATTTTACAGGTATGATGCAAATGCAAACATGCTGTTATTTAAATAAAATATCTAAAAGTCACAATGACTTGCAATTACTTGTTTTATTTCTGGTAGGTTAAGTTCAGAACATCGAACTTGAAGATGACACCAAAATTAGGATATCAGCATCTGGATTGCTAAGATACAGGTGTTTACATTGAATATTTACACCTGTGTCATCTGCAGTTTGAGTTGCAGATTGCCGAGTCAACTGGCACCTACATTGACATGTATAAGCCTCAGGATCGCCCTACAGCATCTAAAACAAAATCACACCATGGATCAGATACCGTACTAGTTTGTCAACCATTTCACTTTCATGGAACTTCTCAAGTGTTTATACAATCTTATAACTTAGGTGCTACAATAAAATTCTATGTTTGCCGTCCACATGCTGGTAGGTTTTTCAGAGAAAAATTAAAAAAACAAAACACAGAGTTACCACTATTACAAATAGAAATCGAATAAAAATTGACCTTCTGTTAATACCCTTGTGTTTTTTGTCTGTGTTGTTTTTTTTCCTTGGCTGGATGGTAGGTTTTTCAAAAATGCAAGGACCCAAAAGAAGGATTTTCTTTAAATGGCCTTAATTTTAAAAAAATTGTTAAACTTGAGGTCTCAGGTTAGCTATGCTGGCTGGAGGTACAAGAGAGAATGATTTTCCTTGCCGCGTACATCCAAACAAATGATCAATGAGAAGAGCAAATCTTACTGTACAGTACAAAACAATAACACAATTATACAAATTTATATTCAATACAATATGGTAGTTTGACTGGGGTTCGAACTCACAACGTACGGTACTTAGTCACCTAGCAGAGAAGCCACAGACAAAACCGCTCGGCCAAATCCCAAATCTCAAAAAAAAGGGTTCAATAACCGAGCTAAGATGTTACAATTTTTCTGACTGCGACCCCTCCACGTGAAGCACTCACACTCATACGATATCATACACAAACTTTATCGAAGCGAATCAATGAATACATCGCTTCAACTTGGCGAAAGATAGCCTTAGGGACAAAACTCAAACTGCAGCTAAGAACGCCGAAACATATCTGGAGTGTGCAAAAACTGAATTTCCAGTGTTCGCAATGAAATTGTCTTCACTGCAAAACACAATATAGTCATCAACAAGGAAAACAAAACATCTTTATGATGATACTACAGGCCATTACGGTCCCGCAAAATACCGCAGAGCATGTCTCGTCAACTGAATCCTCTCACTCTTGAGGCAGATAAAGATGCATTGGTGCAGGATCAACCAATTTCATCGTGTTTCATGTAGCAATCAATCAATCAATCAATCAATCAATCAATCAATCAAAAGCATTTATATAGCGCAAAAATCTATTACGAGGTAATGTTCTAAGGCGCTGAACAAGAACACAAAAATCAAAAAGCTCTCTCAAAGAGATGCGATTTCAAGCCCTTTTAAAAGTGATCAACGTAGGCGACTGGCGAAGTTCCAACGGAAGACTGTTCCACAAATCGGGAGCACATCTTGAGACGGAGCGTTTCCCATACGTTTGCAGGTTACACCGTGGCAAGACTTTTCACTTGATCAAAGTAAGCGAGGTGAAGGTTTGATGTGAAGCAGATCTGATAAATACACAGGATTGGTGCCATTTAATGCATTGTATGTAATCAGAAGAATTTTTAATGGATCTTGTATTGTACTGGTAACCAATGAAGTTTCTTAAGTGTAGAGGTGATGTACGATGTGGTCACATTTCCTTATCCTTGACACAATCCTAGCTGCAGTGTTTTGGGCATGTTGGAGTGGCTTGATGTCCTTTGAAGGTAATCCAAACAGGAGAGCGTTACAGTAGTCTAATTTGGATGAGATGAAGGCATGCATAACTATCTGACAGGTTTCTTTTGTGAGATATTGACGGATGTGACCAATTTTTCTGAGATGATAGTAGATGGATTTGCATGTGGTGGCAATATGCTTCCTGAAGGTGAGTCGATCATCAAAAGTCACTCCGATATTACGGGCCGAACTTACAAGCTGAACGACAGATGATCCAATGTTGATAGAGTCGATAAAATGAATGAAGTGTTCGGGCAAATTGGGATCGAATTAGTAGGACGTCTGTTTTACCATCATTTAAGTTTGTTTTGAGTCATCCACGATTTAATTTCCTGAATGGCTATTTCCATCTTCCTCACTGCTGATGATGTGTCGGGCCGTGAGAAGAATTGGTATAACTGGTTGTCATTGGCGTATTGGTGAAAATCCAGATTGTGATGTCTGATACTTAGCAAGTGGAGAAATATAGCAATGCAAGAATATGTCATTATAATGATTGTCATTCTCTTGAAAATTTTAAAAGGTTCAGTATAAGAAGCCATTTAGAAAAATGTATTTAAAAAGTTTTGTCACCATGGCATAATTTAAGATACAGCGCTGTAAAGTGACAAAATTATTTGTTCCTTTACATAAAAACCAATGGGGATAATGCGGACTGAGCAGTTTTTCATGGCGCTTTTGATAAATATTCTGAATCTTCTGTTGATTGGTCAGCAACCCATATTTCTCCTTACGTCTTAAAGTCAGTAGTAAAGAAATGTGTTGAAAATCTATGTACTGAAAGGAACTAACAATAAGTCTTAATGGGGCCTCTATGCCGTGGCTGATAAATTTGTTGGAAAGCAATGTGGACTGTATAAAATCAAAGTGTATTATGTGCTTAGCGCTTGTGCCTGACGTGTTGGAAAAAGCAAAGTGGGAATGCCCATATTTACTTCTCAAATATCTTGTCCACTCACCATTTACAACATATAACTCTATGGAGAACATACTATTTTCTTTTGTGTAGCCAAACACCCTTAATAATGTAGAGAATGGTTCGATGCGTAATTGTAGCTGTGATACTTGCTATGTGAGGTCCACCAAGATTTTGATCAACGTCAGAACTCATCCCAAAGGTTGCCAGGGACCCCCACAACCGAGGTAAACATGTATCTTCGGTACGTTCAGGAAAGTTAAAACATGTCTGTTGACAGTGAATATCGCAAAATTTAAATATTGCAGCTATGTTGACGAAGTTCATCTAGATATCATGCATAAAATACATTATTTGTATTAACGAGAAAGTAGCACATTGGCAGCTCCGACGATGCCCTGCCTAATTTATAAGTTCCTATAAGATGCTTTGGCACCAAAAGGCTTTTTTAGCAAGATTCAATTCTATTTTTCGATTAAAATCAGGGGATAGCGCGAACGCAGTCCCCCACTACCAGAAATTATGCACCCGAGTCACCCACATTTGGGGTGATCGCAAGGGTCAACCCGCCCGGAGTGCAATGGACAGGCCTCGCCCTGGAGGAACCGCCTACGTGATCACGGTTAACCTCTGTGCCAGGTAAGTATGCCGAATTGAGGTTTACATAACAAATATACCAGCTTCAAAAAATTCTATGAGCGGTTGGACAGGTAATGGACGAATTCGTCTACTGCGCATGTCAGCTCTGAGCTCCACATGATAACAAACCGACTGAACGACGACGGTGTCGGGTTTCTATTTTATGACAGTCCTTATCAACGTTTTACAACGTATCTAATTAACAAACTGCCGAGATACGATCACCGCTGGCAACAATTTGCACAACTTAAGCTCCGAATGTACTGCCATTGATTGCAGTCGGTAACCACCGTCATGGATAATATTTGCATATGAATTATTTCAGTCAGTACTGTATGTGACGTCACATAATTCATAGCAAATATTATCCATGACGGTGGTTACCGACTGCAATCAATAGCAGTACATTCGGAGCTTAAGTTGTGCAAATTGTTGCCAGCGGTGATCGTATCTCGGCAGTTTGTTAATTAGATACGTTGTAAAACGTTGATAAGGACTGTCATAAAATAGAAACCCGACACCGTCGTCGTTCAGTCGGTTTGTTATCATGTGGAGCTCAGAGCTGACATGCGCAGTAGACGAAATTCGTCCATTACCTGTCCAACCGCTCATAGAATTTTTTGAAGCTGGTATATTTGTTATGTAAACCTCAATTCGGCATACTTACCTGGCACAGAGGTTAACCGTGATCACGTAGGCGGTTCCTCCAGGGCGAGGCCTGTCCATTGCACACCGGGCGGGTTGACCCTTGCGATCACCCCAAATGTGGGTGACTCGGGTGCATAATTTCTGGTAGTGGGGGACTGCGTTCGCGCTATCCCCTGATTATAAAATTCGAAAAATAGAAATTATTTTCTTACCTCACACTACGCAGCTTTCTATTTAATTGATAATAGGGTATTTGACTTCCGATTAAGCAGTACAGACACGTGATCCAACTATAATTAGATGCAATACTTACCACTGGAAAATTACTGTTTCTGATCTTGTACAATCCTTGATTTGCTTTTGCCACCTCGAAAATAGTATGTATTCTGTTTTGACTATATGAAAGTTGCTATTTTTCAGTGAAGTGTAAGGTATGAGGTGTCAACATAGTTTTCAAGTTATGGAAATTGCTGCAATAACACAATGACATTATTGATAAATGTAAACTAATCGAATGAATTACATTTCTTGCTTGGTAGTGATTGGTGCAGGATGCAGAATGTACATTTTACAGGTGTTATGTAAATGCAAGTTTGTCCTACGGCTTGAACATGCTGTTATTTAAATAAAATATCTAGAAGCCACAATGACTTGCAATTGCTTGTTTTGCTTTATTTCTTTTTGTTAAGTTCAGAACATTGAACTTGAAGATGACACCAAAATTAGGATAACCAGCATCTTTGTGATTGCAAAGATACAAATGTTGATGTTGAATGTTTACACCTGTGTCACCTGCATCGGATGGCAGATTTGCTGGTTCAACCTGCACCAGATTGACATGTACAAACGTCAGGATTGCCTAGAGCATCCAAAACCAAATTTCAAACTATGAATCAGATACCTTACTAGTTTGTCAACCATTTCATTTTCATGGATCCTCCCACCTATTTATACAATCTTATGACCTAATTTTAAAATGCATGTTAAAGGTCTCGAGGCCTCAGGTTAGCTTTAATGGCTGGATGCACAAGAGAGGATGATTTCCCTGCCACTTCCGAACAAATGGTCAATGGTAAGAGCAAACCGTATTGTCAAAAATATAACACGATAATATAAATTTGTATTCGAATACAAATATCAAGTTACAGCCAAGAATACTAAAACAGCTAAGTCTGGAATTTGCATAAGCTGAATTACCAGTGTTTACAATGATGACAATATTTGTAACTGTACTACATGATTACAAACAGTACAGCATCAAACACCAAAAAGGAAATATCTTTCAGATGATGGTCCTGGCCATTATACAGTCCTGCAAAGAGTATGGTACAGGCCCAGAGCATGTCTTTTAAAGTGAATCTTGTAAACATTTAGACAGATGATGACACATCGGTGTGGTATAGGAATATTTAATCTGCCTTCATGCAGAAATACAAGAATATGTTACTGTAATATTGTCGTTTTCTTGAAAGTTACATAAAGGAATGCATCACAAAGACTCAATATGAGAAGCTATTTTGAAAAATGTATTTAAAAGTTGTGTCACGATGCCATACTCTAAAATCAGTTGGCAAAATTATTTGTTTCTTTATGTTAAAGCTATGGAAAGCTGATTCAGCATTTTTTCACTGCTTTGATAAATATCATTCTGAATCTCCATTGACTGGTCAGCAAACGTTTCTTCCGTGTCCGAAAATCCTTAGTAAAGAAAGATTTTGCAAATCTATACTTAAAGGAATGACTATGAGTAATTCTTAATTGGGTATTTTTGTGAAGGCTGGGCTTTGTTATCACAAAGCATGTGGATGGTCTAAAATCAAAGCATATGTTGTACTTCTGCCAAAAGTGTTCATAAAGGCAAAATGGGAATGCCCACTTTCGCTCATCCACTTTCACTCATAAAATTTCTTGTCTACTCACTATCTACAACATGTGTATTTATGAAGAAAATTAATTTCTTTTCTTTTGCGTAGCCACACACCCATACAATGAACGAAAGTGTTTTATGCATAATTGTGACTGTAATGCTTGCTATGTAAAGTCTACCAAGTTGATCAATCAACTGAGCGTGGGACATCCGTGTTTCTGGGAGCTGCCATTACCAGAAGTTGAATGGCGACTCCCAGGAACGCGATCGACATGTGTGAACAAATTTCAAATGCCATTTATAACGTCAAGGTTAAGTGTAGTATAGCGGTCAGTCTTCAGTAGTGATAAATCGGTACGACCAAATGCAGTAAATATGTAGCATTTCACATCAACACGCCTCCGTCCAGGGGGATGCGCTTATTTGGAACTCTACATCGGCATAAGCTTAGTAGCGCTACTGGTGAGCGAGGTCGCAAAAACCAAAACTCACTGACCGCCTCACCGTAGCGCTACAATTTTGCAGCTATATCGTATGAAGTTGACTATGAATATTGCTTCTGTTATTAGAATCGGGAATAGAAATGTAGGATTGCCTTTAATATGCAGGGCTACCTAAAACTTGTTTCAAGTGCGGTAGATTTGGTCACATGAGCAGAGATTGTCGTGACATATTTCAAATGTTTGGAAATGTGGCATATTGCCGAGAACTGTAAGAATTCCATAAAGTGTACCATTTGTGGTGAAACTGGCCACGTGTTTAGAAATTGTTCCTTGCCATTCACCAGACTGAGTAAAGTTTCGAAGTCTGTAAGTTTTGGACACCCGCGAGCCACCTGCTGCTCCACGTGGAGACGTACCATCTCATGTGGCTGCGGAGGAAGGCGGGCCAGAAGCAGTAGGTTCTAATGACAAAAATGACGACAAGGTTAATAACACTTCGGGAAGTGACATGGAATGTGGTAATGGTAAAGTAAATTCTGAGGTGGATATTTTAGATTCTGGCACAGAACCGGACGAGGACGTGCGTCTTGCTACGTCACCATGTGACCTAGATGACAATGCAACAGACTCAGTGGATACTCAGGTCACATCCGGTCAAAGACAAAGGTCTGAAGTTCAAGATATAAGTGATTTCAGTTATAGTCCGAACACTGGCTCGGCCACTTCTAGCTATAGGTGTCGGACACAGAACCTGACATCACTGGCGGTGACAAGACGGTTCTTGCTCGTTGCAAACAAGACTAAATATAGACGTCCTGCTCCTGACTATGGTTTCCTCTGACGATGACGCTGAACGCCTCAATTTGGAGGACAGTGCAAGCGATAGACTAGTTATTGATGAGAGTAGCTTTGATGAAGGTAATATTTCACCACACCCTATTTACCCATCGGCCCCGAGTCCTTCCGCGGCTAAGTCGAATGCTCGCAAGGTTATTGACAAAATGCGTAATTTTAAACTTCACGATTTACAGTCTCTGGTCGTTCCTTGTTGTTCAATATCAGGTGAGTAATGTGATTCAGAACTTGTTGGATGGAAAGCTGCAGTTAATCATTGTAGAGATAAGCACAAATTATCCGAAATTTGTATAGCTTGTGTAGTAAATCAGAGATGTAAGAAATTCAGTAACCCATTTATTTGTCTGGACCACTTATGTAAGTTTCATCCATCTTTTGTGTCTGAGAAAGGGCTGCATTTTTTAATTCTTATTTCTCTTAAATTATGGTACATTTTGTCTTTTCTTCGCTCCTTATTGATTTTATTTGTTCACTCAATGTAAACGGCCCTCAGGATGCTTGTAAAAAAAGCAGTGTTTTTCATTATCTTAGAGACCTCAAATATGTCTTTTTAAACGCATATTTCCTCTATTGAGGAGGCCCAGGTGTGGAATAAGGAGTGGGGAGGGGAAGGTTTTTGGAGTATTGGTTCAAATATAAGTTGTAGGGTTGGGATACTGATTAAAAGAATTGTTCTTTCAAAGATGTCAAGGTGGATGACAAGGGGAGAGTGATTGCTGGAACTCTGGAAATTGATGGTTCTCTAATAAAAGTGTGCAATGTTTGTGCCCCAAACAACAACACTCAGCGGCCCCAGTTTTTTAGAAATCTTGTCGAATTCATAGCGGGGTCCAGTCCAGTTACGTTAGGAGGGGATTTCAATTGCACAGAAAGCATGTTAGAAAATATAAAAACATGTTAGATGTTTTCAGGGGTTCTATGACTTGTAATGCTCGCTTTATTTTTGGTAAAGAAATTGCTGAAATTTGTGCTGATTTTGATTTTTGTAATGTATTTCGGGTACAAAACCCCACTAGCCGCGCTTACACATGGCGGGATAAAAATGATAGCTTAGGTAGTCGTCTTGATAGATGGTATGCGTCGAAGTTGCTCAATTGTACCTCGAACTTTGTGCCGTGCCCTTTTCTGACCATGATGGAGTCTCTGTTAGTGTATCGCCATTTAATGACGTTCAGAGGATCCCTGGGGAGCTATGGCCAGTAGTTGGTAAAAATGCACGTTTCACATTGTTGAAGCTATCGTGCTATGGGGAGTTGTATGCCATTGTACATTATAGAACCCAAACGTGTAAGGCAAACCTGCATGACTAAACACTGTAAAAGTCTGCACGTTAGACATTTTAGACACGTTAGGTGTGTACACGTTAGGTTTGCACGATACACGATAGGTCAGCATGATTGGCATGGTGGATTTTGACCGATGTTGAAAACCTAAAATGACATACACGTTAGACATTTTAGACACGTTAGGTCCGTACACGTAAGGTCTGCACGATACACGATAGGTTTGCATGATTGGCATGATAGAAATTGGAGTCATGTGGAGAACCTAAAATGACATACACGTTAGACATTTTAGACACGTTAGGTGTGTACACGTTAGGTTTGCACGATACACGATAGGTTTGCACGATTGGCATGATAGATTTTGACCCATGTTTAGAACCTAAAATGACATGCACGTTTGACATTTTAGACACGTTAGGTCCGTACACGTAAGGTCTGCACGATACACGATAGGTTTGCACGATTGGCATGATAGATTTTGACTCATGTGGAGAACCTAAAATGACATGCACGTTAGACATTTTAGACACGTTAGGTGTGTACACGTTAGGTTTGCACGATACACGATAGGTTTGCACGATTGGCATGATAGAGGTAGACCTTACCGTGTTTGTAGGCCATCACGTGAATCTTGAGAAATATCGTATAACGTGCCGACCTAAGATTCACGGAGCTAACGTGTCTAAAATGTCTAACGTGTATGTCATTTTAGGTTGTCCACGAGTCAAAATCTATCATGGCAATCATGCAAAGCTATCGTGTATCGTGCAAACCTAACGAGTACGGATCTAACGTGTCTAAAATGTCTAACAAGTATGTCATTTTAGGGTCTCCAGATAAGTTGAATGGTACAGTCATGATATACACGTTAGACATTTTAGACACGTTAGGTCCGTACATGTTAGGTTTGCAAGATACACGATAGGTTTGCACGATTGGCATGATAGATTTTGACCCATGTCGAGAACCTAAAATGACATGCACGTTAGACATTTTAGACACGTTAGGTGCGTACACGTTAGGTTTGCACGATACATAGGTTTGCACAATTGGCATGATAGATTTTGACCCATGTCGAAAACCTAAAATGACATGCACGTTAGACATTTTAGACACGTTAGGTGCGTACACGTTAGGTCGGCACGTTACACGATAGGTTTGCACGATTGGCATGATAGAGTTAGACCTTACCGTGTTTGTAGGCCATCACGTGAATCTTGAGACATATCGTATAACGTGCCGACCTAAGATTTACGGAGCTAACGTGTCTAAAATGTCTAACGTGTATGTCATTTTAGGTTGTCCAAGAGTCAAAATCTATCATGCCAATCGTGCAAATTTATCGTGTAACGTGCTGACCCAACGTGTACGGACCTAACGTGTCTAAAATGTCTAACGTGTATGTCCAGATAAGTCGAATGGTACCATATGTCAATCGTGCAGTCATGATATACACGTTAGACATTTTAGACATGATAGGTGCATCCATGTTTGGCGTGCACGATACACGATAGGTTTGCACGATTGGCATGATAGAATAGGACTTATTTGTACGCCCTAAAATGCAATACATGTTAGACATAGGTTCTTTAACGTTAGGTCTGCACGATACACGATAGGTTTGCACGTTTGGCATTTTAGGCACGTAAGTTCCAACCTGGCATACACGTTAGACATTTTAGAAACGATAGGTGCGGATATGTTGGTCTGCACGATACACGATAGGTTTGCAAGTTTGGCTTTTTTGGTCACGTTAGTTCGGCTGTTAGTTCCGACCTAACATGTCAAACATGCACTACTAAAATGTAAAAATGTCTAAAATGAAGAAATCCCGACTTCTGGCCATGGATGGCCCTGGGTACTGGAAGTGTAATGATAGTATTATTGATCACGAGTTTATTTCAATTTTACGTTATCATTTTGATAATTCGTTAACTCTGCAAATTCAAAATCTTCAGGATCATTTGACTCGGCTGACGTCGAGCTTAAATTCGGGTGATAGATCAGGTAAGACTTTGGAATATTTTCATTATATCGGGAATAAGTTAAATTCACTTTATAATGAAAAATGTATGGACGCTAAAATCCGCTCTCCTACGAGACTGCTCGATGAGGATGAGAAACCATCGCGGTATTTTTTTTCAAAGAGAAAACCAAAGGGCTCGCCGTAAACTAACTACAAAACAGATTGATGATAATGGTATTGTTTACTCCAGTCAAGCAGACATTATTGCTACATGAGTTTTATGCTGAATTATTTACGTCTAATGGTCAGCTGGACGTGAAAGAGCAGGAGTTTTTCCTGTCACATATTGAAAAATCTCTCAGCCAGGATCATAAAGGATTTCTAGATTCCCCTTTTACCCTTGAAGAGCTTTCTTACGCTTTGAAAAGCATGGCTAATAACAAGTCACCAGGTCTAGATGGTTTAACAAAGGAATTTATTTGAAGTGATAGGATAATTTGGTCCAGTGTTCCTTGATGTGTGCAATGATATTTTACGTTGTAATAAACTGAGTGATTAACAGTGTCATGGGGTCATTACTTTGCTTGATAAAACAATTGAAGGTGCCAATGAACAAGCTCGGTATAAGCCTGAGAATAAGTGGCCCATCTCTTTACTCAATGTGGATTACAAAATAATTGCAAAGGTTTGAGTTTGGTTATGTCTTCGCTATGGTTATGTCTTCGCTAACTAGCCCCTTTCAAACATGTGGTGTGAGGGGAAGGTCCAGTCATGACAACTTAGTGACCTTGAGGGATATTTTTTTGGCCAACCAGAGAAATCTACAGTGTGCCTTTGTGTCCCTGGACCAAAGTAAAACTTTTGATAGAGTTGAATGGGATTTTTTATTTAAGACTCTTTCAAAGATGAATTTTGGGCCCACATTTATGAATTGGCGTCATTTTTTATACAGATATTTCTAGTTCAGTTTTAGTAAATGGTTTTTTATCTGACTCGTTTCATTTAACACGTGGTGTACGGCTGGGGTGTCCACTTTCACTCTTGTTATATGTCTTATTCATGGAACCGTTTGCGCAGTGTGTTCATCGTGATGATAATATAACAGTTTCTCTTTGCCAGGCAGTGATTCAATGAATGCAAGTTATTTCAGTATGCGATGATACTTCGGCTGTTATTACGGACAATCGTTCTTTTAGTCATTTGTCTAGGTTATGTAGTCGTTTTAGTTCAGCATCTGGTTCTCGGCCTAATTTACGGAAATGTAGAGGTTTGCGGTTGGGTAGGTGGAGGGGACGTCAGGATTCGCCCATGGGTATTAGCTGGAATTCGGAAAGGATTAAAATAAATGGGGTTTGGTTAGGTAACATAAATATGGGGATGGTAAACTGGCATGAAAGTGCTGAGAAATTTTGCAGAGTTTTAAGATCGTGGCACAGTCGTCAGGTTTCGTTATTAGGCAAAGTTTTACTGGTCAATAATGTTGCTTTTCCATTGCTTTACCATGTAGCATTGCTGTTTCCGTTGCCCACTGGTATTAGCAAAACGATTAACACTGCTGTTTTTAATTTTCTTTGGGGTCAGGGTAAGTGGCAACCTGTTGCTAGAGAAACTATGTATCTCCCAACTAGCAAAGGTGGTCTCGCTTTGATAAACATAGTTCAGAAAGCTAAAGCTCTGCTTGTTAACAATGTTTTAGGTATTGCCCTTTCTGATCAGCAGAAACCTTGTAAGCCTCTGCTCATTGCATATACAGCATTAGAACTGAGAAAGTTCTTCCCAGTCGTGTGGAATAATTTACAGCCTCATTTCCAAGACTCTCCGCAATGGTATAAATGGTCCATGTATGCGTTCAAATGTCTTTACGATACAGCGCCCTCTACAGTTAGTTGGCAATCACTTTCCACGAATGACTTTTACAATCTTTTTCTGTCGCCTGATAATATTTTCCCGAAGGTCATACGGTCTCATCCTGATAAGGAATGGAAGTCTATTTGGGCTAATCTTCATATTGATATTTTGGACAATAAGATGAAAGAGTTGTCATGGAAATGCGCTCATAATGTTATCAAAACTAATGATAGGCTGAATGGGCGGCATTCCTTACGGATTTCTGCCAAGTGTCCCCGTTTGTCTTGTAATTTTAGGGAGACTCTTCAACATCTCTTTTTGACGTGTGAGATTTCTCGGTTTTGTGGTCATGGCTGGAGGTAAAACTTTTTAAGACGTATGGCCCTTCTGTTCAGGTTTGTTGGGATATGATTTGCTATGGCTTGTTACCACCTTCACTGAGTATCAAGAAGGGTCAACTTGCTTTATTTTTAGTTAACTGTGTTAAACTTCAGATTTGGAGAACTCGTTGCCTTGCTGCCTACGAGGATGTTCATCACCAGCAAGAGGCTGTTCTTATCCAAGTGAAGACCATCATTAAAAACAGAATTTGAACTGATTTTTTTTAGATTGCCTTTAGGGACTGGTCAGTTTCTTCAGCCTGGGGGGGGGTGGATTCATGGGGGGGGTCACCCTGTTTTTGACTTTGGTGATAGGGGGGTCACCATGTTTTTGAAATGCCCAATAGGGGGGGGGGGTCAGTGTGTTTTTGAATTTTGACACAGGCTCATCATTGCCTAAAATGCTAGTGTCAGCCACAAAATTCATCATTCAGTTGTATTTTTCGGCGCGCCCTTAGGGCACGTAACTTTAATAATCAGTCATATTTTTCAGCACGCCCAACTTTAACATATCAAGCATACATACATCAGAGATATCTGTATGTTCAATATTTTTCAGCGTGCTCTTCAAGCTCATTACTTTAATATATCATACATCTTTCAGCATGCCCTTCAGGTGCATGACTTTAATATACAAGGCATATATATCAGAGATATCAGGATGTTTCATATTTTTGGCGCGCCCTTCGGGCGCCATACTTTCAGAGATATCTTGATGTTTGCTAAGTGAAAGTGTACCATTATGAAATCTGCATTTCATATGAAAAGGATGACAAATTCCTGATACTTTTCTGTTCTCTCTGTGAGAATTCAGTATGAGAAAGCAACATGCACAAATATTTCACAATATATATTTGATACAGTGACTTATTTTAGAGATAGAAAAATGACAAGATATCTTTCCTTCTCATTGATGCAATTATTTTCCTTTGTTTCATAGGTTTTCTGTAGAAAGATGCTTTTTTATGAACAAAATAACAGTTAAAAAAGGCAGTTTTTGTCATTATTAGCTGTGCTTTTATGGTTTCAATGTTACACAAGAAAAGGTCCTCTCAGACACTGTACACATCAGATTTGGCTAAAAAAGCTCTCTATGGCTCCTCAGTAGTTTAATTGGATGGTTGGCAAGTCTTAACACCCATCAAAGTTTTTGATTCACTGCTTTTCCTCTTTGATATTAATGATTGACATCCATTTCTGTACAACAGTTCAGGACATCTGGTTAAGCAGAGAAAGTGTGAAATACATTCACAGCTCATTCAAAATACAGCTCATTCAAAATGTACTGTATTTAAACTTTAAGATTGACACTTTGAAATTCCTATCTTACAACTGACATGTCAACAATTTCACTAAAACATAGAATGACTATTTAAAATATAAATATATGTAAATATATTATATATATATATATATATAATATATAATATATATATATATATATATATATATAATTTATGTCCATCTTTGTTTTTACCTTTGTCGCGCCCGGGGGGGTCACCCTGTTTTAGAAATTTGGAATAGGGGGGTCACCCTGTTTTCAAAATTTGAATAGGGGGGGTCAGCCACTTTTTGACGTCGGCAAAAAATAATCCAACGCGCCCCCCCAGGCCGAAGAAACTGACCAGTCCCTTAAAACAATTTAAAGAGTATTTGGACCAAAGAAATGTATTTGTTTGTAGTTTCAACGGCTTCCTTGTAATGAATTTGATGTTACTTTTCGCCAGCATTATTAGAAGCGTTTGTTTACAAAGAAATAGTTAAAGTTCGAAAGACTGTCTGTTTATGTGTACGGTGACTCACTGCTTTGTCACTGCTTTGTACATGGATAAAAAATTTGATGACAATTATATAAAATATGCCTCAAACCATATGGTGAGGTTCAAGCTTCTTGTAGATGTGTTTACGCGGACTATCCCCAGATTTTCGAAGGCACTAGACAATATCGAATGAAGTTGATAAGGAATATTCCTTCGATTATAAGAATTGGAAACAGAAATGTGGGGTTGTCATATATAGGCAACTTAAAACATATTTCAAGTGTGGTCATTTATGCAAGAATTGTCTGTACATAAAGTGTTTTAAATGTCTAGAGGTTGGACATTCTGCGGAAAACTGCAAAAATGCCATTAGTGAACCATTTGTGATGAACTGGGCCTCATGTTCAGAACTGTCCCCTGTCATTCGCCAGTAAGGTTTCAATGTCAAAGTCTTGGACACCCGCGGTCTCCATGCCAACTGCTGCTCCCAGCGGAGACGCACCTCATGTGGCTCTGGAGGAAGCCGGGAGAGAAACATCGATGTCAAAAAAGACGACCAGGCTCATAACTCTTCAGAAAGCGACATGGAATGTGTTAATGACAATGAACTAAATTCTGAGGTTAACACTATAGATTCAGATTTGTCACAGTGCGACCTCGACGGCAATGCATCCGACTCACAGGCCGCATAAATCACACGAATAATACAAACGCGAGTTAATTGGATGGGATGCTGTTGTGAATCATTGTAGGAATAAGCACGACTTATCAAAATTGGTATAACCTGCGTAGTAAACTATAAATGAGAGAGATTCAGTAACCCGTCTACTTGGCTTTGCCATTAGTATAAAGCTCATCCCTCTTTTGTTTATAGCAAAGGTTGCGTCTTTTGTATTCTTACTACACTTAATTTTTGACCTACTTTTGCTTTTATTTTGTATTCTCATTATGTTATCTATCTGTTCACTTAATTTAAACGGGCTTCAAGATGCTTGTAAGCAAAGTAATGTTTTTCAGTATCTCGGAGACTTGAATATGACATCGTCCTTTCAAAAGAAACTCTACAAGTCTTTGTCTTTTGATTTCTTTCCAACAGCATTCAAACTTGCAAATGTCACACCAGTTTTTAAATCAGGTGACAAATCAAATGTAGTTAACTACCGTCTCTCTCCTGCCATTAGTCTCTAAATTTTTGAGAAATTAGCTTATGCTAAGCTGTTTCCCCATGTTCGGGAATATATTTCAGAATCCCAACATGGCTTTATGAAAAGTCGATCCACCCAAACCAACTTAGTTGTTGATGCTATCGATATGAAAATTACAGGTAGATAGCATATATATCAAGCTTTTAACGCTGTGTAACACACGTTACTGTCACATAAACTGAGCGTATATGGTTTCTCTGGCAATGTTATGTCCTATCTGACATCGTACCTCGATAATAGAACATGTATTATTAATGGTAACATGTCATCACCATGTGATGTCACGTCAGGCAGGTCACCTCAAGGCTCACAAATTGGGCCTCTTTTGTCCATTATGTATGCCAATGACTTGCAAGACATGTCCATTATCATGGATCATCATTGTGCTCACGATGCAAAAATTATCGCATAATTAGAACACAGCGTGACTGTATTTCCCTACAACAGGTCATTAATAATGTTTAGAAATGGTGCAATACGTGCAACACAGATGTGGTTTTCATATACATATTGATAGTATTGCCAGGAAAGCTTTTGGTTTCATTAAGCGAACCTGCGCTAATTTTTCAAATATATCGGCATGAATTGCTTCCCATCCTGGTTTTGGCAGAGTTATTTTGGCCTTCGACAGAACTGTGTGTGTTTGCTCCTGCATTTTGTGTGTTAGAAGTCTTATTTTGTAGTTTATTTTATCTTTCTTTTTTGTTCAGTTTGATTGCAGTTTCACATTACAATTAAAGTTGGAGATGGCAGGGGGGAATCGTATTCTCTTCTGCCTTGAACTAGCATGGCTGGCATGCTGGAGGACTCCAGTCGATTTTTTACAGCTCTTTTCTATCCTTGAATCGTACTCAGAGAGTTAGACGATAAATAGCTACAGCAAAAAACAGGATGGTGGTGCGTCCCACACAAGTTTTGTAGATAACATTGTAGATAAAAAGAACCGACTCATTTGAGTGTCTGGATAGAACACACAAGGGAATTGCTAAATTACTTATCGAGTTGATTGTAGAGACTCAATTAATTAGGACAGCACTCTGGCTAAACAACCGTAATGCAATCTACGTTTACGTATCTACTGAAAATTAGATACACAGGAACAGAATACTCTGGCTCCTTGTTGGCTTGTTTGTTTGTTTTTGCGTGTATACTTTTTGTTACGTATGAGTATTTCATTATATAAAAAGAGGCAATGAATAGTTCTATTTGTGTTCATTTTTTTGCAAATAAAGAACCTTGTTTGTTTGTCCTTTTTATTTGTTTCAAGTATAGTCAATGAATAATAGTTTAAAATGTTCCTAATGCAATCCCTTATGTCAAGTAAAGCATTACCCTACATGAGGAACAAGCACTCATGTGTGTCAACCACTCTATAAATACTTACCCTTTTCACGATTAACGAAATGACCTCTTATACCCCTGTCATTAACCAAATATGAACTGAAAATGCTCACGTATTTCATTACATATTGCAGTGATGTGTAAATTTGAACCTTTACCACATGTTTGCAACTTCATTAAAAGTGTTATGATCGATGGTATGAACAATATTCACAACAGATTAATTCTAAATGTCATTAAGTATACAAATATGTAATTAGTTGAAATAAAATACTAAATTTCTTTGACTGCTGTCCTTGAAGTACCACCTTACATAGCAAATGTAATTGCCTTGGGTCAAGTCCTTCAAACTATATATGCCAAGCTGTGAAAGCCCATCAGATATGCAAATTATACATTAGCTGACATGAAAATGTGAAATGACTTTCATTATTGTTTTAACCTGGTATATTATCATCAATGTACATAGCATATTTTGCAAACTTTGATTAAGTAAACCCAGTATATTTCCCTAATAAGCAAAGTTCATTAAATATGCAAGTTAGGAATTGACTGAAATGATCTCATCAATATGCAACTTAGGATTTCAATAGTCTTTTATCATAGCATCCTTAATGTACATAGCAAGTTTTGACAACTTTCGTCAAGTTAATTCAGATAAATATTCCTAATTTGGAAAGTTTATTAAATATGTAAATTAGGAATTGGCTTAGGGATATATACCTGGAATTACTGAATCAAAGTTGGCAAATCATTCTATGTACATCGATGATTATACCAGGTTATGACCATATCGAAAGCTATTTCGCATTTTCATGTCAGCTAATTTATAATTTGCATATCTATGAGCTTTCACACTTTGGCGTAGGATTTGACCAAAGGTCATTACACTTGTTTAATAAAGTGGTGATACAATGATAGCAGTAAAAGAAATTAAATACGTTTATTTCAGCTAATTACATATGTTAATACTCAATGACTTTGGAATTAATCTGTGGTGAATTTTGTTAATTATGTTGATCACAACACTTTCTTTGAAATTGCAAACATGTAGCAAAGGTTCATATTTCACACAACTGCAATATATAATGAAACAAGGGAGCATTTTCAGTTCATATCTCGTTCATCGATGCAGCAAAGAAATGTCTCCCTCGACGAAAATACTCAACGTAACATCAACTCAGTGTTCGTCATGTTAATGCAAAATTTATCAGGACTCTTTCGAACAAGGCCAATAATTCTGGAGCAAGATTAGCAAAGTACATCATACATCAATGGCTCAGTACAGTAACATGCCGACGTAGAGAGAATTTAATGGTGTCGCGAGATCGCGATCGATCGGTTTCTTATCAGTGCACGTTAGTGTAGTGAGGCCAAGGAATATATTGACAAATTATTGGAATGAAATCAAACAAGCATTTCTTTGTTATCGCCGAAAATCATTCCTAAAAAATGTAAATAACGAAGCTTAACCAGATATGATAATGCAAATTAGGAATTGGCTGAAGAAAAAATGCTTAATGACTTTCAATTATGTTGTATCATAGTATATTTATTGTATACAGCAAGTTGCGTCAACTTTGGTCCAGTCAATTCAGATAAATATCCCTAATTAATAAAGTTCATTAAATATGCAAATAAGGAATTGGCTGAAGTAAAAATGCTTAACGCTTTTCAATAATGTTGTATCATAGTATCTTCAATATATGTAGAACGTTTCATCAACTTTGGTCGAGTCAATTCAGATAAATATCCCTAGTTAAAAAGTTCATTAAATATACAAAAAGGAATTGGCTGAAGTAAAATGCTTAATGGTTTTCAATAATGTTGTATCATAGTATCTTCAATATATGTAGAACGTTTCATCAACTTTGGTCGAGTCAATTCAGATAAATATCCCTAATTAACAAAGTTCATTTGATATGCAAACTAGGAATTGGCTGAAGTAAAAATGCTTAATGATTTTCAGTAATGTTGTATCACTGTAACTTCAATACATGTAGAAAATTTCATCAACTTTGGTCAAATCATTCAGATATACATTATATCTTTAATTAAAAAGTTAATTATAGATGCAAATTAGGAATTTGCAGAAGTAAAAATACTTTGATTTTCAATGATTTTCAATAATGTTGTATCACAGTATCTTCATTATATGCATCAAGTTTTGTCAATTTTGGTGAAGTCAATTCAGATATATATCCATAATTAGCAAAGTTCATTAAATAAGCAAATTAGGAATTGGCTGAAGTTAAAATGCTTAATGACTTTCAACAACGTGTATCAAGTAGCTTCAATGTACATGACAATTTTCATCAATTTTGATCGTCAATTCAAATATATATACCTAATTAGGAAAATTCATTGAATATGCAAATTCGTAATTGGCTTGAGTAAAATATCTTTTGATTTTCAATAATGTCATATCGTAAAAGCTTCAATATATATAGCAAATTTCATCAACTTTGGTCCAGTCAATTCAGATATATATCCCTAATTTGGAACGTTCATTAAACATGCAAATTAGAAATTGGCTGAGGTTAAAGTGTTTAATGACTTCCAATAATGTTAAAACTTAGTATCTTCAATATACATACCATGTTTGGTCAATTTTGATCAAGTCAAATCAGATATATCCCTAAGTAGGATAGTTCATTAAATATGCAAATTAGCAACTATCTTTCATGTCACCCCTTAATGGTTCCCACTGCTGATATATCTTGGTGTGATCAATATCTGTAGGAAATCTCATCAAATCGTGTGCAGTCGTTCTCAATGTATAGCCGTTTTTTTTCTAAAATCATTAATTATACAAATGAGCAAAAAGTAAACAAGCCACACCCACCAAAACTAATCAGTTCTTGCCATTTGCAACTGAATCTATGTACTAGATGTTATTCTGATTCGATGAGTCGTTTTTGAGATACCGTGCGCACAGACAGACAGACAGACGTCTCTGCGACATAAGCCCACGTATGTGAACACGTGAGCTAAAAAGCCCATTACTAGTATCACATAGACGTTGATTTGAAGGTCTGATGGTAATTTTCCACGACAGGGAACAAGCAAGTTCATAGGCGTAATAATATATCCCTGGATGGACGTTTTCCTTTTTAGCGCTGTTAATTTATGTAATAGTTGCGATTACTTAATATTCACTTCAAAGGTCATTTGACTTCGGTCGACTCCTTACACATTGGATCGTGCAAGCCAATGACCCTGAAAGTTTTAACATGATATCATTACTTGAATACGATCATAGTGAAAACTTAAGAGCGACAGAACGTTAAGTTCTGATTTCAGTTTTACTTCCCGCCGAAATAGTAGGTACGTTTGGAAGAAATTACCATTATCTACCCGGGTGTCCTTTATGTGCTCTTGGGCCGTCAGTTTGCAGTGAATAGCTAGCTTTTCACCGATAAATTTACTGCTCTTTAGATTTATTGGCCTGAAACGAATAGGCATCGACATGGACTATAAAAATGTACAATAAAAATGGACTATAAAAACTACATCGGTGCATTGTCGGATTGACCCGTGATTGGTGTGTACCACAGTCGCTTGAGGACCGACACACTGTGCACCGTTGTGTGCTGTGCATTAGAAAAGTAGAAAAGTAATACATTGCACACAGCGGCCACAGTGTATTGGTTCACAAGTGACTGTGGTGTGTACCGAAGAAATTCAACGCTGAGAACGCCCTAGCATAGTCTCAGTTTGATTTCGCACTCCTTGTTGACCTCTTGGTTTGTTATATCGACGTGTAAAATATCCCAATATAACATGATAAATTCATCACAAAACCCCATTGTTTTCCTTATATGACCTCGATAATACATTACAATAAAATGCTAGTGTTCCCTTAAGTAATTTGCTGACTAACGGAGAGACCTTGTAACAAAGTGGAAAGTCCACGTTATTTTTAACATATCCAAAAGGGCTGAAATGTTAAATGAAGCAAACAATTTTTTACCGAAAACTAGGGCGTCAAATTATTTTTGAAGGCAAAAGTGACGACGAGACATAAACATCGTCGAGAGCTGACATAAGTTTAACGCAGTCTGACAAAGTTTCACGGCTAACATCTTCTGCAGTGTAATCTCTGCAGCTAAAAACGTCTTTGAACTGATGGTCGCGACGGCAAAGCAGTTATACGAAAACACTACAGCCTTTTACTTTTTAGCAGGGAGCTCTAAAGCACCAGTGAAAGCTATCGATTTTGATCTTATCTCGTTTTAAACAACTATTATTACGATGTTAGACATCAGTTTATTTGACTTCAAATGTGGAAGCTCATTTCCATTACTGCTTTTCTACTTCCTTCTTTGCGTTCTGATTATCATAATGCTTTCTGTATGTTTCATGATTTGCGCTTTTTATCGTTCATTCCGTATCTAGTTTAGACTGTACTGAGTAGTCTTCGCGTTCTGATTATCATCAAACCTACAGTGTGTATTATGCTTCGCAAGTTTTATTCATTCCTTATCTTGCGACGAAGCACAGTAGTTCGCCGTAAGTAGGGACTTTAAATACCATAGGGATTCAGAAGTAATTTATGTAAACTGGTACTTTGAGGTGACAAGAGCCATGGTACAGAAAATCGCACATGGTTATTGCCCTATAAAGAAAAATAAATCATTAATCATAAATTCTACAGCATGAAGGTTTTATCGTTCATTCTTTTTATCGTTCATTCCTTATCTAGCGACGAGATGTAGTAGTTTGCTGTAAGTAGGAACATTAAGTACCATAGGGCTGAACCTTAGCAGTTCAGAAGTAATGTAACCTCGCAAATTGAGGAGACATGACCCACGGCACAGAAAAACCGCACACGGTCATTGCCTATAAAGAAAAATAGTACATGGTTATTGCCCTATTAGGTATCCCCGCAAGGTCAAACAACAGTTGAGATTACCGGTAATAACTGTTAACATACCAACATTAAGGTTTGAGTAAAATAGTGAGAAATTTGTCGAATACAAAGGAACTGAAGTAAGCGATTAGTTGTACTGTGTCACATTATTGCCGTTGAGTGAGGTCACCCCATTGCTTAAGTAACACCAACTTCATGATACTAGAGCCAAGACACATTGTCATTTAGACAAAATGGTCGACACTGCACACTGAAAGTGAATTTTGGCTATGTTGGAAATTACAGTTTCCAACATCTTGTTTGTTGTCATTCAATATCCAAACTTACCAATGAAGCGTTTCTCTGATAGATACGGAAATCTAACGACAGTGTAATCGTAAAAGGAAAATTATCGGCATTCTGGCAACTTTCGCTTTACTTGCGGTGTGCAGTATCATGATATTAATCTCTTGTCTTCTTGTGACTTCTGTTCTTGTAAAGTTCCGAAATAAAGAAATACAGAAAATTGATATAAAGATACAAGTTTTCTCTTTTATCTCTAACTGTTCATTTTTTGAATCGGCTATAGGCTAATCTCTGGATTTTACTTGCATGCTCTCCGACAATAAATCAACACAATCAACATTGCGTAGTAATTTTACCCTTACTTCCTTGTTCCTCGTCCATAGTCACGTATACACATCATATTTGTGGTTTCTACTGCCTCAAGTTTTTGAACAGTTAATGCACTCTTTAAGAGTATCCCAACCGTTTCCTTGAAACAGAAAACATTATTTAAACAAGGCTGCATTCACAAATACTGGTGGGGGAGGCTGAAGGAATCGGGATTGAAATAGTTTCTTTCCCAGATCAAGACCCTAAACAATTTCGAACCCCTACCTATATGATCAATATGTTTGATGCCCCCGAAGATGTTTGATTCTACCTTTTTATGACGCACTCATCAATTCTGTAGTGGTTTAGTAGGAATGTCGTCAGCAGTGTGTATAGCCATATACCTAAGATATGTTCTTAAATTAATTCATTTTCGATGCATCAGTACTAGTGGGCTTTTTATTTATTAGTCTCAGCAAACTTCAGTTAATCGATATCTGACTCAGTCAACGGTAAACACTGAAGAGCATCCACAATGACGATCAGGGGAGATTATGCAAATAATGTATTCCTGGCTACATTTTGCCAAATAGTGAAATACTGAGAACATTAATCGACCAAATCTTTTAAAAAGTGCAAGACATTACTCAGATGATACTTACAAATGTTTTACAAGATTGACAATGTAGATTGATATATTCCATCAAATGCAACTCTTACTTTCCGAAATTTTGGGTGTAATCATGGCAAATTCCGTAAAAATTAAATAATTCCGTTTATTCAGACTTTTTCATTTAAATTGAAATCTTTACTGTCTAAAGTTTTACTTTGTGTTATTGTATGATGAGAATGTAAACATTTCATTCACTGTATGAACTTAAAATGAATGGTTGAAATATTGATTTGCAATCATTTTAATGCAAAACTGTGACTTTTTATAGAAGGTTTGTAGAAAATCAATCAAAATGACCCTTTTTTCTCTTTAATTTGCGATTATGCTAATGTAACGGAATACAACAGTCCCTAATAATATGATAATAGTTTCAATATTTCCAATGATAGATGAAAGTCAGGTAATACCTAAGACAATGACAAAGGATAGCAACATCATTATATTGACTGTGTTGTGTTCTAAGACATCAACGTTTTTATACTTATGCATATGCCACTAACCCAGCTTTTCCAGAGATTGTTCCTTCATGAAATTTTGAGGCTTTTAGTCCGTCTTTTAGTGTGTGGCTTTTTAATTTTTTAAATGTTCTTACCGAGGAAAGAAAAAAATTAAGATTGCGTGTATGGTTACAATAAATTAAGTGTGCTTGTGTTTTTGTATGTAAATGAGATGTTAATTTTCGTTTTTACTTTCTAGGCCTCTAAAAACAAAGAAGTAAAAGAGACAATTGCTATTGCAAGAAGGAATATATCATGGACAGACTCTACTTATTTATCTCAGCTGTGCGAGCAAGATATTTTCCTTCCAACGTCGGCTGTCTTTTTAGAGCCGCCTGTCCCTAATATGTACAATTTTCATGAAATGCGTGGTCATGGGACTGTGATATCTGATTTAGAAATAGGATATGATAAATTATATCATACCAGTATATTGATGGTGCAAATACAGCGATCTGATTGGTCGAGACGCGAAAAGAACCGTGGTATATGGCGATATACCACGGCTGGCATACGTGCGAGCTCTCATCTTGAGCAAAATCCATTTCTGACGTTCCACGCCAAAATTTCAATATACTGTAATGATATATTAGCGATAAATTACCATCGCTGGGTGTACTTTATTGCTTAAATATTAACTTTTTGAAGAATTGAAAAACATGTAAAAATAATGAGAAATTTCAATTCAAACGTTGCCGACTATTTCGAATAATTAATGCGTTAATATGACAAGTATTTGAATATATTTGCGACAACCGTTTGATGGTGATTAGCAAATATATAATTTGTGTTGGAATTTTGTTATAATTTGAGACACCTGATCTACAGATATATATATATATATATATATATATATATATATATATATATATATATATATATATATATATATATATGTATAACGTTGTGCTTTGACCCACCTGATCCTTATATAAGGCCTTTGATTACATTACACTGCATTAGTCAAAACGAAAAACCATCAGCGTATCTTGACAATGTTTTTACAATTTTATGTCGGTCTATGCTGTTTTGACAGGAACTAATTGTTTGGTAGAGGAAACGGATGAATTCACGAGGATCTCCTATGAAAATAAAGAAACAGGTTTATGTGTTGGTGGTCATTTTGAATATTTAACGAAGTGATATGACCATTTTTGGAACAACTGTGTAATGGTGATTCTAAACATATAGTTATGGGGACAGTCTGTAATCATTTCAGTAGTCAGACGTCTGCCACATGTTACTTCAAAATGTCAACACCATTCCAGGGCGTTGGGGTGTAAAAGGTTAAGCAAACAATATTACAAACATATTTTTGCTTTTCGTGTCAGCTTCAAGCTATTGTTTTACACCTTATCATATTCATTATTCAGCTTATCAACACAATTTGCATATGTATTATATACACTAATTGCTGTCAGTTCCAAGCTATAGATTGAAATATCAATATACGATAACACTACCGCGTATCAGCTTCAAGCTATTGTTTTACACCTTATCATATTCATTATTCAGCTTATCAACACAATCTGCATATGTATTATAGAGCTATGGCCGATAGTTGCCGATTTAACATTTTTTACATTTATGTCACGAAGGTCTACACGAAATACACTCTTTGGTCGGGACAGGTTTATCTGGGCTTGCACGAAATACATTCTTTACATTTAATACATTTATTACACTTTTTTACATTTTTACACGAAAGGTCTGCACGAAATATATTCTTTTCAATCAATACATTTTTTACATTTATGTCACGAAAGGTCTGCACGAAATACATTCTATGGTCGGGTCAGGTTTATCTGGGCTTGCACGAAATACATTCTTTACATTTAATACATTTAATACATTTTTTACACGAAAGGTCTGCACTAAATACATTCTTTACATTAAATACATTATTTACATTAATGTCAGGAAAGGTCTGTACGAAATACATTCTTTGGTTGATGAGGTGGGTCTAGCTGGGCTTGCACGAAATACATTCTTTACATTTAATACATTGAATACATTTTTTACATTTTTCACACAAAAGGTCTGCACGAAATACATTCTTTACATTTTACACATTTTATACATTTTTTACACGAAAGGTCTGCACTAAATACTATCTTTACATTTAATACATTTTTACATTTATGTCAAGAAAGGTCTGCACGAAATACATTCTTTGGTTGAGATGGGTCTAGCTGGGCTTGCACGAAATACATTCTTTACATTTAATACATTTAATATATTTTTACATTTTTTACACGAAAGGTCTGCACGAAATACATTCTTTTCAATCAATACATTTTTTACATTAATGTCACGAAAGGTCTACACGAAATAAATTCTATGGTCGGGTCAGGTTTATCTGGGCTTGCACGAAATACATTCTTTACATTTAATACATTTAATACATTTTTTACACGAAAGGTCTGCATGAAATACATTCTTTACATTTTATACATTTTTTACATTTATTACACGATAGGTTTACACGAAATACATTCTTTGGTCGGGTCGGGTCTAGCTGGGCTTGAACGAAATACATTCTTTACATTTAATACATTTTTTACACGAAAGGTCTGCACGAAATACATTCTTTACATTTATACATTTTTTACATTTTTTACACGAAAGGTCTGCACGAAATACATTCTTTACATTTAATACATTTTTTACATTTATGTCACGAAAGGTCTGCACGAAATACATTCTATGGTCGGGTCGGGTCTAGCTGGGCTTGCACGAAATACATTCTTTACATTTAATACATTTTTTACACGAAAGGTCTGCACGAAATACATTCTTTACATTTAATACATTTTTTACATTTATTACACGAAAGGTCTGCACGAAATACATTCTTTACATTTAATACATTTTTTACATTTATGTCACGAAAGGTCTGCACCACAGTCCCTCCTCCTGACCTTTCATGTAACAATGTAAAAAAATGTATTAAATGTAAAGCATGTATTTCGTGCAGACCTTTCATGTAAAAAATGCATCAAATGTAAAAAATGTATTTCATGCATGGATAAATGTAAAAAATGTAAAACGTGCAGAATTCTTGACTACTGGCCGTCGATGGTATTATATACACTAATTGTTGTAATTTCCAAGCTATAGATTGAAATGTCAATATACGATAACACTACTGCGTATTATTACTCAGGCTTCATAAACAAACTTAAAGCGTATGAACATGACTTTAAAAAATAACTACAATAAAAATGGTGTCTATACACGATGCAACATTGAGAAAAAATATCAAGTTTACCATATCCACTCACATCTTGTTTACTCTGGACAATATATGCTTGGCAAATTGACAAATACTGGTAGCCATATAGGAATAGAAGTAATTGAATTCCTCCAGTTTTGCACCTCACCAGTATTGTGAATGCAGCCTAGTAATTATATATTACAAGTGTAAGAAAGCAAAAGGTTAATGTTTGGTGCACATACGTATTGCTCTATTCTGTGATACCTCAACCTGAATGCATTCTTCATATATTATGTACATCGGACATCCTGTGTGTAAACTTAAAGAATAACAAACTTGGAACATATTTCATCTTTGCATAAATAGACGAATAAGATGATCAAATACGTTTGTGTTCGGGTAAGGCGCAAGTTGTACTGACAGCAATTTGTGCCGTAACTTTGTCAAGTTTACGAGAATTGACCCACAACATGAATACTGCATCAGCGACTTTCCAATATTGGCATAAATTGGATGTTCATTAGTTATTTTTCTGGGAGATTTCGTTTGGGGTAGAATCTCCGTAACTCACGACAAACGTTAATGTTATCTTCGTCAATTCTGTCATTGAAATCATCCTGACTCCTGAATATATGTTTAGCAAATTTTTCACATCTTGCATATACAATATCACAAATAATGGTACCGTTATAATCTTAGTGCCAACACATTTCGGTTTAGGAATACAGCGTCTCCCTAACGCGAGTTTATGTTCTTTTTACTTCCTTGTACACTATATAGCAAGTAAGGCCTGAAATATATTAGTACCAACGATGACAAAAAGGGTAGGTCGGGTAACCGGAAGCGTACACCTTGTTCTTTTGACCTAATGTTTTATTCTAACACTGTATACGTACTTGCTACTTTGATGAACTTGGAACGGGCACTTCTTCAAAGCAAGATGTTCACTTTCATTAACTTGATTCTATTATTTTCCTTCCACATGACACTGTTACCGATCATTGACAACACCTTTCACCAACCTAGCTCTTGTTCGTACTCAAGACAAAGTACGGGAAGCAAAGAGAAAATGGACAAAACATCCGTAACCGGCGTGACGTCGACTTGATATTAAGTGGAGAAAAACACCCTCTTGACTCATTTGACGTTTTAGAAATTGCATACGGCGCTAATCCACTTGCACTGGATCGCACATGTGTAAATTCAACTAAAACTGTCTCGCAGAATTAACACCATAATATCTTTCTTCGTTGGTTATTGTCTTGATTCAGAAAACTCACATGTCGTCAAAGGTTAAGCGTAAAACGCTCACTTAATGCTTTATATATCACTCTGCCACTCCGTTTTTTGATTTCCACAAGAATTAACCATTAAACAAGGTGTTGTTGTCGTATGTTCAAACTATCTTATGACCGGTTGTAAATGATAATATAGTGACCTTTTTATCTAGCCTGTGAGGCACCACATAGTTATATTTTCCGTTGAAGCGAAAAAAAACAGGACGATGTGTAAACAAAATAAATTATCGTCGCCCCCGATTGGCCAGGTCAAGAATTTAGCGTACAGTGCTTTATTATGTTGACATTAATTAGTCAGAGCCTGAAACTACCGGGAGGTGCAATAATGTAACTCGTCAGCCACTGTTTCCGCACACCAACATTTTAATAAATGTTTTCCTCTAACAGGCAGGTACTGAAGAAGGAGTAAAACGGTAACGTTATGAAGGAAATCCAGGACGATCAATGCAAGCAACAGAGGAGAATGATAGAAGTACAACTCTAAGATGTACTTTTATGATTTATCTGTTTGTATTCGATCACCAATTGGGGCATACTCAAACAAACGTTTATTTCTACCATTAGAATGTTTACGCCAGGTGTTCATCAGGCGTACCTGCGTCACGACGAGAATGTTCAATGGTCTCGTAACAAATAATTGAAAGAATGTGGCGACAAAAGTTATTTATGACACAACAATTGCCTACGTAGTTGTAATGGTGGGCAGTAAATGGGCTGTTATATCCAATGAGAGAAGCGGCATTGCTTACCTTTGTGAATTACGATTCAAGCAACATGTGACGAACAATTGACAAAGGAAAGAGACAAGTGGCTTCACAACAGGAGTGCTTTGACGGAAGGCAGATGTATTTGTTGATCAGCCATTACCGTGCTTGGATATCTTCACTAGAAATCCTTTTCGAATTCCTATATGAACAAGGAGTGAAGTTTTACTCAGTTTCATGATGATTCCCGCTACAGAATTGACGACGATATCATTAACATTTGTGGTGAGTTATGTTGATTCTGCCAAAAATATATTACCTTTGCAAATGTAAATTGAACATCTGGCTAAGGCCAAATGTTACTCTTCGCCTTACATTTTTATCCCCACATGTTTTGTTACATAGCTACATGTTCATTCTTGCGTTAATTCTGATTAGAACACTGCGACATACAGCTTTATAATTGAAAACTTGCAGATGGAGCATCTATGCCATGCCTCGGGTTTTACAAACTCAATCTTATTACAGTGCAATTTGCTGGCCAGTAAAATTTGAGCTATATCCTCAAATAGCCGACTTATCGTCCAATGATGCATATGACTTGTACTTCAGGTCACTTAATTCCTTAACTTCACATAAATGCCTCGCTTTCAAAAATTTTGAAAATTACTATTCTATTCTATTCTATTCTATTCTATTCTATTCTATTCTATTCTATTATCTGCACCAAATATTCAGTCTATTGTGCTCTAACTGCTAAGCAATTGGATTGGTTTCTTTGTATAAATATGCCCGCGCTTCAGAAAACATGTAGTATTACCATTAGAGAGAATCATACCTCCTCGAATACGGAAGTGAGCAGAAACCAAAAGATGCGACGTGTATCTATAAGTACTAGGAACAAGGAATGCATGGCATTGCAAGCGGCACGCATAGTGTAGTTTGTTGACCTGCTTTTTATTGTACATTTAGTCCCGGAATTGGCAATATAGCCAAGCCCACAAATTTAACTAAAGGAGCTATGCTAATATGCTAATTCGTTGACTTTGTTGGGTACACACCTTGATACTTTGATCATTCTGTCTCAGTATTGAGAACAATCGATGCGGCAATAAAACCTCCTGGTACAAGGCAATATAATGTCACAAGATACAATAAAAGTCATGTAAAATGTGACTCCTGTTATTGTTGCCGGCCATTTTAGTAGGCAGTAAAACTTTGTCATAGTTTGGAAGGTAATGACTACGTGCTGTCGCTCTAGCTTTTCATGCTGCTTGTTTTCAAGTAATAATACTAAGTTTTGATTTTTAGGATCCTTTGTCTGCTTGATCCAACTAATCGAGTCAACGGAACTCAAATGAACTTTGAACTGGATAAGTAATTGGAATAATTACTTGTTTTACAGTACTGAAGGCGGAAAATATCAGCTGATTAAGGCAACGATCTTGCTTGTTCATGATTGTCAACATTGCAAAAAAATCGCCGTTTGATGTTAGTTTGAATCTAATCGAGATTTTGCTGGATCTTTTATGTCCTTTTGTTCGCACACTTATACTGACAATATTTTGAATTCACGAATCATCGCAAGAGACTATGCCAGTAGGTGTCTGTAGTATAGGCACTACCAGATCTGGCTCACTTTACTTTACCCATGTTAAGCCTAAATTCACAATAGCAAACCACTCAACACCTTTTCGAAGCCGTTTTGAGCAAGTAATGGCGCAACTTGACCTCCGACTGCCGTTGAATGTTATATTTAGAGAAGATAGCTGTTCTTAAACACTTCACAAATAGGCCTTAAATTAAAGAAATAAATCACTCAGCGACGTTTCAGGAGAAGCCATTGGAATGGAACGGTTTACCTTGGGCCAAATGTACAGGACTCAGAGAAGCACAAGGTGCAGCTTTTCTGAGTCCTCATATACGTTTTTGAAATTGGCAAACGCCGTTCTCACATGAACGCGGTATGTAAGGTAAACAATGGTATTGCCATGCATGCAAACAAACCATAGCAACCGCATTCTTATAGGTTACGCGGATCTGTGTGTTTTTGGTAAGAGTGTGTCTGTTTTGGGAGTGAAAACATCTAAAGTGCCCGACGAACGAATCGAACCAACGACCCTAGGATCAAAACCCATAAAATTTACAAACATAGAGAGAAGGTTGGCAGTAAAGGCGGTACTTTATTACAGAAATAATGGGCGACGCGCTGACCATTAACTTTTATATATGGGCAAGGGCGAGAGGAAAGCCAAAAATTAAAGGGCGAGGCTTGCCGAGCCCGTTAATTTTGGCTTCTCTGTCGCCCGCCCGCGCCCATAAATAAACGTTAATGGTCAGGCGGAGTCTGTTATTTCAATTACATTATCACCGAACCCAAGAAAACCGTCAAAATTAACGTCAAAATTCCCCGCGCCAAAGTTAACGGCGCCCCAGAACTTGTATTACACAAATGTTATTCACTGAGTGTTGCGCTGTATGCGAGTTCAGCATTTTTGTCAGTTAGTCAATGCGCGACGCATTGCCACGCGCGCTGTAAAAATTCAAATCCTGAGTTTTATTATGGGAAAAAGTATGTAAACTTTGCCCATACTTTGCCCATAGGCGCTCCATTTTATTTTGTGATTGATTATGATCTTTGTGCATTATTTACGTTTCAGCTGTAAAGTTACGATGTTTATAATACTGTGTGTTGTCAATATTATTATTCATATTAATGGGCACGTAAACAAACCATTACTGTGTATTTGTGGTCAGTCACATGGTTCAGCTCAACCAATTAATATACAATGGACAGGGCATGGTAATATAATGAAGAAAAAATATTAACATGGAACAAAGCACTTCTCCAAGTGAAAGTACTATGACAGAACTCCATGGCCTGTGAATGCAAGCGCGCCGTACTAGCGGTACGGTACTGGAGAAATCTGATCTCAGGTCCTTCGTGTGTGAGATTTTTTGTCTCACACGACCATAAAATGCATTTAATTCACAATGAAAACATTGAATATTTCAGCGACTATCCTGATTAGAGGTCATCTAGTTTTCATTGTCACTAACGCGAACTCCGTAGCGAGTTCCATTGCCAATACCATAGAGAAACATAGATAGAGTGGCAACGGTATTGTTTAAGGCGTGAAGCGGTTACGTAACCCATCTATGTTCGCCTCGCCTCAGGTTGTTCTCGCCTCTCTTTTCCGAAGAGTGCCGACCATGAATCCTTCGGTAATATCCGGATTTTCGCCAATTGTTAAGCGAAAGTATGTTCGGCAAAGTTTGTGTTGTTGTTGTCGTGTGGTGCTTAGCAGAATTGACGTGCTGGCGGGAACGGGAGCGTTTTGAGCTTCAGAAAAGTGAGTTTTACCGTTTTAAAAATTCCTATCATATTTTTATGAATATATAATGAGTGTGTTTGAACCAAATTTGAAAGTCTTTTATCGATACTGTCTGGTTTTACTAAATGGTTTACGGTCAGTCATACTGTCTTTTACACGTGCGTCAAGGAAGGACATGTTTATAAAACTGCTGGCGTGTTATGTTTTGATTGGCGTGAAGCAGTGTTTCTGGCCTGAGAGCTCACAAAGTAACTATGGTAGCAACGCGACTGGCAGTACGATGCCATCTCGTCGTATTTTTCGCATAATCTCGTGTAATTATCAACCACAATACAAACAAAGCCTCCAAAAAGTTTAACACCTTTGAAGCTCATTTTAATATAAAAAGCAATAGTCTACCGAGACGACCATGGAACAAAAGGCATGCAAGTGTTGCCACTCTGTGCCAATACTTACGGACGAGATGTCAAACAGAACAAAATTGCTAAATGTTCCAAGTGCCCTATGTTTAAGTTTACCAGTTATTTGGAAAATTTGGCCGTCTTTGGTGAGTCTGTCACTAAAGACGAACAACATTATCCAAAATTGTGCCAACGCTGTCTTTTCGTCTGCCACTGTACTCTGACCTGCTCATTCTGTAGCTCCGGTCCGTGTGTTACTCATCGTGCCATTGGATAATATATTGCGCGTGGAACAAAAGGTTGTTTATAATCCAATTAGAGCTGTTGTGATATGTACTGCAGATCAACCCCCCTCCCGTTGATCTCACACTCCCAGTGGCGAGGAATGTGAGAAAAGGATATACCGGTATAGTTTGCCTGCACAAAGCTTGCAAGGCACCACCAGCCTCAAGGCCATCATACCCAAAGACTCGTCTTGATAAACAAGGCTGAAGGCCTTCCCATTGTTCTTTTTTCTCTTTGCTTTCTCCACGCCCTTGACGTCTTTGATGTCTGAGAGAGCTAAATTCTGTGGATCCACAGATGGTTTCTCCCATGCCGGCGCGTCTCTATATGGCGACAGAATATCTATGACTTCTTTATCCTTCAGTAGAGCACCAAAATAGGACAACCCCCAGTTTTGACAATCATTGGAGTAGCACAACTCTATGAAACTTGGAATCTAGAACCTAGAACCTGCGAAGTAGGATATCTCGGCCTACATATTATCGAAATTTAGTATTATACATATTTTCGGCGGGCTATCTCAAGTTTCAGCTACCGATCATCCTGGGAAATAAGGCCCCCAGGGCCATTTCTGGAGACGTAAATCTAAAAAAATTAAAGTGAGCTTCCCTGCACCGTTTACAGAAATCTAATATGGAATATCCTCTCCCTTTTTTCTGAGACTTGTCACAAGGCCATATTTTATACAGGAGTTGCTTGGAATTACAGTCAACTCGCACCTTTTCCAACCCGCCCCTGAACCAACTCGCCCGATTCCAACTCGCCCTTTGTTTGAGATGTATTTATATATATCTGGTTGTAGATTCTATGTACGACTAACCCGATGGCCCTATTTTCATGCCGGAAAGATGGTCCTGCTGTTCCTAAAGACGTGAGTCAGTAACTGCAGTAACTTTCCCTGTACGTAAAGAAACCAAACGAAATTTATTCTTTCAAGAGATTTGTAAAACGTGAAATTCGCAAATAAAAACTTTTACATTTTGGCACATATTTCAAGCCCGCACTTGTGGTTCTCAATGTTAGAAATATTGTTGTGGTCTGTTTTAAGAAATAAAACTTTTTTATACGTACAGGTACTCATAAAAATTGCAAAATAGTATCGTGCGAGTTGGCATCGGCGAGTTTGAATCGGGCGAGTTGATATCGGGCGAGTTTGAATCGGGCGAGTTAGTTCTGGGCTGGTTGGAAAAGGTGCGAGTTGACTGGTACCCAGTTGCTTGAACCTTGAGGGTGGGGCACCGAGTCGTGTGTATTTGTTCGGTTTGAAATAAAATCTTAGAAGGATGGCCAGAAGGACTAATCGGGAATAACTGTTATTATTTATTTGCATGGCTACAATAATGCTATCATCTTTCAGTCGAGAGATGCTAAAAGAGCTTTGAAAGGACTCCATAGATATACGCCGCCACTGGAAAGTTAGGCCTACTCACTGTAGGCGAGGACTGTTAAAGCTTATACTTATTTTTAGGGAACTTGCGCATCTACTTAGAAAACAAATAGACATCATATGGTTTGCTTTTCAGGTCGCCCTGAATCCTCAAAGTAAGGAACGACAACTGAACCTGTACTGTCGTGCCGTCAGGGACAGAGGCATCCTAGCTTGCAAGACACTTCCGGCCTCAAGTCTACGCCTCATTATGGTCTTGATAAACAAGGTTGAAGGTCTTCCCATGGTTCTTATTTTCTTTGCTCCCTCCACACCCTTTACGTCTTTGATGTCTTAGTGCTAAATCTGTGGATATGCAGAATGTGTCTCCATGCTGGTACCTATCTACATGGAAACAGAATATCTCTAAGTCCATCATTGTTCAGAAATTGTGGGATGAATTTGACGTCCAGCAGGACAACTTGCTTAATGATAATTGTACTGATACCGACCCTTATTGTGCCCTGTTCCAGGACTCCTAAAATTCCATTAATCCTTCTGATGGCAACTCCAATCCGGGCTTTCTTTGCTGCTTTGAGCAAAAAATCCCTCAAGTACTTGATCAAATTCGTATTTGGTGCCCAGCTTGATGCAATCGATGAGAACATCCATTAATGATTAATGCTAGTTTTTCAGTCATTTCTTCTTTACTCGTCACCAGGTGAAGGGTGGCTTCATCGATTGGTCTCAAACCCATCACCATTTCCTCTGAATCATAGAACAGACCAACTGTGCCATTAACATTGTAACTTTATACCAGGTGCAGCTGTTGATAATGCGCTTTAGTTCATTGTTCGGTTTTACTATTGTTTTATCTGGATTAAGTTTCAGGCATAGGGGTATTTGCATGAGATCTGGGCGAGGATTTGGTAGGTACGTTCGAAGATCCTGTAGCTTGAACAACTTATTGCTGTAAAACAGCAGTCATAAAACAAGATGTGAGGTCAACTCGCACCTTTTCCAACCAGTTGAATGACAGTAAAACAGAGGCAATACTTATAGCTTCACCCAGACAAGCTGCCAAATCATCTCTTCCTTCATCCATAATTCTTGGCGATTTTGATATAATGTTCACCTCCAGTGTCAAAAACTTAGGAGTCACACTCGACTCTAACATGAATATGTGTGAACATGTGCAGAATATTTGCAAAGCTGCATACATTCAAATTAGACAAATTAGCTCTATTCGTCACTTTCTCTCCGTACAGGCTACTCAAACGTTGGTCTCTGCACTTGTTCTGTCTCGTTTAGATTATTGCAATTGTCTCCTTTCTGGTTGCCCTAAACAGCTTATAGACAAGTTGCAAAGAGTGCAAAATGCTGCCGCTCGTCTCGTCTGTAATGCTAAAAAGTATGATCATGTTCAACCCCTTTTGCAAAAATTACACTGGCTGCCTATTAGTTCTCGTATCCACTACAAAGTTGTATCTACTTGCTTCAATTCACTTGCGGGCACAGGACCGCAATATCTCTCTGAACTTCTACATCAATACACTCCAAAAAGACAACTCCGCTCTTCCTCAGATTCTCGACTTCTCAGTATTCCAAGAGTTTCCACAAAGACTTTTGGCGAGAGATCTTTCTCTTACATTGCCCTGCATTATGGAACAAACTTCCTTCTGACCTTCGCCACTCCAACTCTACCCTTTCCTTCCGCCGTTCCCTCAAGACTTTTCTCTTTAAACAGTAGTTTAACCTTTTCGTTTACGTAGTCTCCAGTCCCGGTGGTTCAACATGTCCTCTGTTATATTGTATTGTCACTATTGCGCCTAGAGCTCTGTTAAGAGATTAGGCGCACTACAAATGTACTTTATTATTATTATTATTATTATTATTATTTTGTGGGAGGTCTTGTGGCACAGCCTCCAGAGGGGTACCCTAACAAACTTTTGTGCAGTCCTGCTGAAGCTGAGGGTAAATAGGTTGAGTTTACAGCCATCTGCCTAGTTCTAATCACAGGCGCTTGGCACATTGCTGGGATAATAATCGTATTTAATATGTAGAGTTGATTATTTAGTAAAAGAATCACCGTACGTGAGATATTAGTGTAGGCCTATAGGCCTACATGTTGACTGGCATTGTACCGAGTGGCTATGGCTGCCTGGCTCGGGCCAGGCGAACGCACTGCATAATCATCAATGTGTAGAATGTCTACATGACTTGATTATTTAATAAAGAATAACGGTACATGATATTACTGTACATGTCGGCTAGCTTAACCGAGCGGCTGTAGCTGCAGGGCTTTGGCCCGGCTTGGGCCCGTTGTCCACTGCTGCACAGACATAAACTCAAGGCGTGAAAGCTTTCACCGCCCGATTTCATAAGTCAGCGAAATTCAGGATCTCTGAGCGTTTTCGGTGATAAAAACTGGTCATCGGTCAGGTGGTTGCATAAAAAATCCATCGACTGGCCCTTTTGCCTAAAATCATACCTTACCCTATGCTACTGGCGAGAAATCGTCCTAAAATCGGCTGGGCACACCAACCCAGCGCCGGCCATTTTGAATAAGCTTCCTGCAACGTACTCGTCCAATGAGAGAAGAGCAATTGAAAGACAATACGTCATCTGCCAAGGATTGTATGCACAGGCGCATACATTGCATGCAGCTCATTCAAAATGGCCGGCGCTGGGTTGTGGACAAATGTAGAGAGAGACACACAAGAGTGCATTTTGTCAATGTCAAGGTGTATGTGATCCACTGCGATGTGGTTGATAGAGTTAACAAATATGAAGTGAGGCAAAATACAGATGTAGGGCTGCGGGCAGACGCTTCCACCGTTCAAAAAGACTATCTGCAAATCCTACCCAAAAGGACACCAAATAAATCTGCGAGAAAGTGGTCTACAAGTCTCATCATGATGCCCCTTGAGTGGGGTAGTAACCTCAGCAGTATCAGGCTATGTATTAAAGATCAGGAGGGCCGCAACATCGACTTCAATGATTTTTCTTGCACCTTTTGTCTAGAGTCAGTGTAGCATGGCCTAGAGCAACGCAGAGACATTGCTGACGGCTGAGCAGTGCCTCAGGGAGACATATTATGACTCAGTGGAGGGGACTTGGGGCATTGCAGCTCTCTGGAGAAGCACAAAGAACACAGGGTGAAGGTCAGTCAGAAACATGTGAAAGACTGGCTAGAGCAGCAGCTGACCTACACCCTCCACCAGTCAGCAGCTATACTGAGGAAGAGTAGCCGGTGGTAGCCCCCGGCGAAAAATACGCTGAAAATAATTAGGCAGGATGGCTGGCTACTCGGGCAGTTTAAAGCACAAGAAGGATCTGCACCCAGTGGTAGAAAACGGGTTGGCACCACCTGTGGACGATCTCAAGGTGCTGCTGACGTGGCTCAAAATCTACATGACCGAGACAGAAAAGTTCATCACACACCCAAGAGACATATTCAAGAATAATATCATTACCCACAGTAACGCGAAGGAGGCACAGGTCGACTAGGCATTATTTGTGATGATTTTTCCCTATTATTATCATAAAAAATGATTATGAATATTAATAAAGTATTCATGTGAATGTTACAGAATATTGAAACTTTAGTAATCTGCTTATGTTAACAGCCCTCTGGAAACCCTTATATAGTTTCACAATCTATGCCAAAATATACAAGTGACACCATTGCCCAGGTTCAGTCTCTACGGCGAAAGTTACCACACACTCTCACCGTAGCAGGCTCTCCATCTCAGGCATTGAAGAGAGTGACAACATCATCAAGAGAGAAGTCTGGGAGATCCTCAGCTGCCGTACCTTGGGGAACTAACATAACCTGTACAAATGCACAGATGTCCTCCACCTGGCAGACGTGTTGGCGATCTTCCTGATGACAAGGCTATGCCAGTATAGTCTTTACCCGGCCACTACTACACCTGTCCTGGTCTCTCCTAGTATACACTGCTGAAAAGACTGGTGTCATGCTAGATCTGCTCTCCGACTATGACCAGCACCTTTTACTTGAGAAAGGGCTGTGAGGAGAGATCTCCATGACAACAACAAGATACATGAAGGCCGACATCACCGCAGTATAGGAATATGACCAGCCAAGTCAAACTGCCGCATTCTCTACCTGAATGCCAACTACCTCTACTTCTCGGTGGTGAGCCAGCTGCTGCCCGCAGGGGACGTCTAAAGGGTGGATTACTGTGGAAAGCTCAAGGTGCCCACTGCAACCCACCCATAGGATAGGTCTGAAGGCTACTTCCTCGAGGTGGCACTCGAATACTGAGCTGCACGAGGCTTACAATGATAACCCTCTGGCCTCAGAGCACATGGTGGTTCAGGAAGAGTGGCTGTCAGCATGCATACCAATGAGGGCTCTTAGGAGGAAGGGGTGCCCTGAGCTTGAAAAGCTGGTCCCCAACCTTCGTAGCAAGAAGAAGTACATCCTCCACTACCGCACCCTGCAGCTGTACCTCTTGCGTTGGCACAGCTGAAAAAGTTCCGCCGTACCTTAAAGTTCACACACCGTGGATGGAGCTTTACATCTGGATGAACACAGAGCTCTGGAAACATATAACCTCCACATTCAAAGAGGACATGTACAAGCTGATGAATAACTCTGTCTCCTGGAAGACCATGGAGAATCTGTGCAAGTGGGTGGATTTGCACCTTGTGCGTGCATATGAGCAGGACATTTATCAGTAATCGATAAGTAAAAGAGCTGAATCTACGATGTTTAGCTCTGGTACAGAAAAATCGAGAACTTCCCGCGTACATTGTACATGTATTGTACGGAGAGAGTGGTGACCAGAGGCATTCGACTCAATGCAATTGCAAGTAAATCTTCACAGTGACAAATTGACAATCTTCCTATGGGTATTGCATTGTCCACTCACCCATGCTCAAACCAGGCTGTGCGTATTTACATAACTTTTGTTAATACTGAGTATCCTTGCATAAACGATGAATCACTTATAATAAACTGTACACTGTCAGATTTTGTGTTGCTGTTTACTACTGTGTTGCTGTGAGTGGACAATGTGGGGCCATACCCGTCCGAAGATGGTCCCTTCCATATCACATGATGCAAGCTCCAAGCCTGGAGCTTTTTCCCATGATGCAAATTACATGGGCAACTTCCTGTACTATTTTTATCGGTTTTTGTAAAAAATCGCGCGAGTTATAAATGGTGAAAATAGCTTTTCCGGGTTAAGTGACCACAAAGCTAGCACATATGTAAAAATCATCCTTTGTGAACTTCCCCTTTATATTAAGGATGAGGCTGAAGATTGTGAGGACAAGGTGCAGTCTTTTGTTGATGAAAAATGTATAAATCAGCCAAACAGACATAAAACTGGCTTTAATTTGATTTATCAGTTTAGTCTTCAGGTACTGTTTGCATTCTCATTACCTGAGCGGAAATTCCCACTGAGTCTCAGTAACATTTACACTCAGATGTCACCAGAAAACTCCATTCTCACCAGTAAAGTTCAATATTTGCCTTGCAAGAGTGTGGACACCCCCTCTTGCACTCTCCCTCTCGTTTGCTGCGCTCTTTCATTGCTTGCTCGATGCGCTCGTACGTAGCAATACCTGCCTTCTTTTATTATTTAGCCCGCTACATTTCAAACTAGGGACAACACTGGACGGGGTATATGGATGGCCTGTCTACATTATGCATTGCTCAATTTAAGCCCCTGGCATTTGTTTTTCCTCTTTTCTTATTGCTGTACTGTACCCATTACCGTCACAAGTTTCATTGGAAAGATCAGAACGTGCCGCAAGGGCTTGCAGAGTAAAGGGAGGATTATGTACCCCTCCCTCCATCCCCCACCCACCGAAACGGTGTTGAGTGGCTTATTGTTATGAATTAAGTCTTAAAATCGGTAAAGTGAGCCAGAACAGGTAATGCTTATACTACTAGTCTCATCATTTGTTTGATTGAAAGCAATTTAATTTTCACCTTTATCTCTAACAGAACTTGGAAACCATAGGTAATCATAGAAACGCATGGGTAAATGTGCTTACTTCTGGCATGCTATTGAGCAATTAATGTACCGTGTTAATTTCGTCACTGATAGTAAGGCATTGCACAAAGTGTACAACATTACGAAAATTATTTTTCATCAAATGTCGACACATAAACTTTAACCGTTATGGTGGTTCATTGATTTTTCGTTCAACGCGATATATCTGTGATGAATCAATGAAAATATCATTACATTTTAATCTTGCATTGAAAAATTAGTGAACTTCGCAGATGTAAATGTTCAAGTGTTGATTTACATACATACTGCTTCGAATTTTAGGAACGTACTTATGACTATGATTCATCGTTTTCCACTTTATAAATTAAGACGCATGTACTCATGTAAGTCAGTTCTTTCCAATGCAAGTATTGAAGAAAAGATGATTCAGTAAGTATATTTAGTAAGCAAACCACACAGCATACTCGATGTTAGTGGGTAGTAACATCCTACTGTATCTTTTAATTCTAGATGCTTCTGTGTGTCATCATTGTCCTGTGTCGAAAAATGACAACCATTGAACTAAAAGTGCATCTTTGCACCCATGGAGTGTTGCCAGCTATATGTGGTGCCACAAGGTAAATGATATATCCAGTTATTGTTATTATTTAGATTTTACGTTGTAGAAGTATTTCAACATCATAAAACTTGTTCTTTTGACAGCTACGATATCAATTACCTCGGAAAATTACGAAACGATATGCTTATAAATCACGCTCTACGGCTATACACTATTGCCATTGTATTTGGCCATTATTTAGACTTTAAACAGATGAGGTTTGCTTCACAAGTCTGCGTTTGGAAGAACTGTGCCACTAGTCTCCCAATGGAATATACTGAGCAGGGACGTCTAATATTTGATAAATTCTGAATCTAGCAACTTCTAAAATATACGGGAGATTATTGAAGAGTGACTTGAACGCCAACAGAAGAGAAAATGTTAAATTCGGCTGATGGCAAAATGGCATTTCAGTATTGACGACTTCCCTGTAAATGTATCTAGAGTGAAATATTGTCTGATTGCTTTTCGACATCTATACACCATTGTGAAGACAATATCGCAGATATTTGAATAGTTAGTAAGCAAAATTTTGCATTTACGAATGCTCGTTGTATTTTAAATCACACAAACGTCTGACGAGCACTTCAGCAGAGACAGCTTGTGTGCAGTCTATGAGTGAAGTGTCTGCTGAATAAAAATGTTTTCATTAAGGAAACAACGTCGTACACTCACGTATCCGGTGAATGAACGTGTCTAAGTGGCCATATGTACTTATGCGACCTCGAATTATATCAACATTAAAACTAACTAAAGTAGGACTGACAAAACTTTATAATTTTAAGAATTTTTTATCTGTTTTCTAACTTCAACAAAACAACGTATTGAGATATCCTAATTAAGTTCTATTTGCTAAATCTTCAGTTATGTCAGTAGTTGTTAGCATTTCTGTTTAGTTATACGTTCACGGATCATTAAATTTTACTATCACAGCCCTTGACTTACATTTTATTGCAATGTTAACTGTGTCAGCAATGAATTGTTAACCCCATCCTTACATATTCAAAAAAAGAAGACATTCAAATTCACACTCATACTGCAACTTCCAGTTGTTAAGAAATAAAACGGCAATTAAACAGTTATGTTGACAAGTTGAATACTAGACATTTTGACATCATCTTATGACTAGAATGGAAATTTATAGGAGATAGAGCAAATTACTGAAAAATACTTAAAAAGTTAATGCCAAGGAAGATTAAGCATTCGGTATCTGTGAAGTACGGGTTCGTTCTGTTGATGTTTACAGTATCTCCAAACTACAGCAATATGCGAAAGTCTACGTTTTCTCTGTGGTGTGTTTGTAGATCGCAATTAGTAATGTTAGAAGGCAGTCACAACCTTCCCTGCATTAATTGTTATGAAACTACACTGAGCTTTCGTGTGCTTTGAGACACAGCACTGTCACAACAATAAGGAAGAGGCTGCGCCCTCTAAGTCCAATCATGCTGGTTGTTGCACAGTTGATAACCCTGAATTACCCATAAGCCAAAGCAAACATACCCATAAGTCAGAGCGAATCTGGTATCCACCCTCTCATTCGCTACTTCCGTGAACGAAATATCTTTTTAGCGCTCTTAAAAGCCACTGTTTACTCCTCGATAAAGTTTTAAAGGGTATTGACACTATTTTGCCGGATAAATAGAAACTAATATCTGTACTACAAAATATTTCAATGCCACAGTTTCACCGGGCAAAAAGTCCTCAGTCATAAAGGTAAGACTAAGCTTGCGACTTCTCCTTCGTGATTGCCAACAAAAGTATATAGCGCATGACATCAAATTGTTCGCGTTTGGGATGAACAAAGCTAGCATTATTGTACGTTCCTACCACCTAGACACCAGTAGTTTCGGCTGGTTTGATTTAAATAACCTCTCCTGAATAATTTACTTCATCCGCAAACATGAAACTTAAATCAAACTAAGTAAACATATATTTTCACATGAACGAGTTATCAGTTTTATATATCCGGTAAAGTTCGAATGATATTCTCGTAACGATGGTCATAAGTACTATATTTTCTTATCCTTATCTCTTTAGAATATATACTGTAAATTATAAAAAAACAAGACCTTTGCGCTGTCACAGTATTATGTCGATTAGGCAGTATTGTTGTCAGAAAGTACTGCTAAATCCAATTATCGACAATAACATTTGACATAACTTACATGCATGCTGTGCTGATGATTTAACAATAGGCGTCTAACTCTATTTTAGGAGTGGAACAAGGAACCACTTTCGTTCACTGACAATTCTCGAAGAAAAATGCTGAAAATGCAAAAAAATCACAAAATCGTGATTTTTAGAAAGGACTTAAAAACCGATATGAGATATGGTACGATATCAAACAAAATAAGTTAAATTGTACCTATAAGAGTTATTAATTATTATTCTTGTAGACTTCATTTTATTAATATGACACACATTCATGTACCGTCATGTCTAATGTAATTCAAAGGCGTTTAGCATGTAACTCCATATCATTACAGCAGACCTATCTTCCTTGTTGAAGATCATAATCATGGGATGCTGCGTTTCACGTGGAGCATGCTGTTGCTTGGTGCGAGAAAATGAGAGCAATTTACAAAAGGTAGGGAGTTTTCGAAAAATTTGCACTCTCTGCAGTCTAACATTACTCACAATGTCTAAAGAGGTTTTAACATGGTAATGCTACTAGATATACTTTATTTACCCTAGTAAGTATAAAGTTAGTTTCAGTACTCTATTTATTCATTTATTTATAAATCCATTTTGTTCTATCTCTATATTTCACGAGTATGTATATATGTCACGACAGGAAAAATATTGCGAGACTGAAGCGAGAAAGTGACGCTTTCTCGCAACTGGTAAAAATATTTTGTTATTCTCATCGCTATCAGTAAGAATTCTTTAATTATCCCTGTGAACAGTGAGAAATGCTCTCCTTGGTGAAAACCAAGAATGTTAAGAGAACCTCACCAGTGAGACTGGAAAGTCTCACCAAGCACAGTGAGAATACTAATTTTCACTGTGAGAATGTATCTTACTCAAAATTCACTGGTGAGACTCAGTCTACTTAATTCTCATGGGGATGGAGGGAGGGGTACACATTCCTCCCTTTACTGTGCAAGCCCTTGCGGCACGTTCTGATCCTTCTAATGAAACTTGTGACGGTAATTCTCACCAGAGAGTCTGGCTGATTCTCACCAATGAACAGTGAGTCTGGTTTATTCTCACCAGTGAATTTCAGTAGGATACATTCACTGTGAAAATAACCATTCTCACTGTACTCAGTGAGACTTTTCGATTTCGTTGGTGAAAATCAGTTATAATACTTGGTTCCAACTAAGGAGAGCATTTCTCACTGCTTAACAGTGAGGATTAAAATTTTTGACTGATAGCAATGGCGATAACAAAAAATTCTCACCAACTGCGAGTAAGCGTCACTTTCTAGCTCATGTCTCAAAACGTTTTCCTATAGTATGTATGTATGTATGTATGTATGTATGTATGTATGTATGTATGTATGTATGTATGTATGTAGGTAGGTAGGTAGGTAGGTAGGTAGGTAGGTAGGTAGGTAGGTAGGTAGGTAGGTAGGTAGGTAGGTGTGTATGTATGTATGTATGTATGTATGTATGTATGTATGTATGTATGTATGTATGTATGTATGTATGTGAAGATGGTCAAAAATCAAGAACTCAGAAACTGGTCATTGTCTTACTATGTTTTTAAGTACCTTAGGCCATACTCGTTTAGCCATATTGATTTGACGTCAATATTGGCTGTTTTGTATTTTTTTCATGATTTTTTCTTTATTTTTTGCCAATTTTGTAAAAAATAACCTAAAACCGATGGATTAATGTTATTAATTTGATTGATAGCTTAGTATGATCCATTGAAATCTTGGTTAATTTGTATATTTGTATTCTGGGGCAATTTATCCATTTTTGGTCAAAAGCTCTTTTTGTGAACTGTTTATCCCATCTTTATCAAAGTAGGCGCCAAGGTCATTATGAAGTGGCGTTTTTCATATTGCCGGGATATAAGACTGATTTGCACTTGCAATGGTATTTTCTTAGTAATCATTCTGTAGAAATTCATGTCATGTGTGTATAGTACTGAGTATTCCTGTAAATTTTGAGCACCGAGGCTTTAACACTATTTTTAATTTAGTTAATTATTCATTATCTGTCTCCGTATTTTCACTACCTTCAAATGTGGTCAGGTACTTAGAAGCACCACAACCTGGGACTGTTCTTATTTTCTTTGACCTGTTTGAGATTTTTTTTATCGAAACCTGGTCCGAGATTTTGTTTGTTCATCATATGCATAAAATAACCAATAAGGGGTTGCCTTAGTATGGCACACATATCTGAAGTCATCTCTTACTTTTTGCGCCATTGATCGAAAATTAAACAGGACAGAAAATACCGGTTGAATGAATGCAAGTCCAAAACTGTGCAATATATGATGCACTAAATGTTCACAAATGCAATGCACGATGAAGTGACTAAATTCGTTGGTAAAGCATTAGCCGACTGTAACTAGAAATAATAAAACCTTAAACAGAATACATGTTATAAACACAATTGGAACTTAATTGGCATAATTTTTTTGGAGTGATTATAAGGAAAATTGAATGAAACAGATGAAATGAAAACGTTTGCAGTGTATCCATGTACTATGACGCCTCCTGGCGTCGGGCAAAATTGTCACCTGCTTTCAGGCACAAAACCCATGTATTCAGGCAATAATATATAATATTGGTACTGTGCATGCATGGTCAGGTAGCCGCTGGCGGGACTATTAGGACTCTTTCCGAAAGAAGCGTGAGAACGTCGCCGTTCACAACATCCACCCCGGCCCTATAAGTCACTTTGAAATTGACCCACATTTGAGTCAGGCTGTTTTTTTCTTGGCCGCAAGTAGTATGATGCTATTAAACGGTCCAATGTTAGGCACAGTATCTGATTTTTGGGTGGGTGTGGCTTGCCTATTTAATATCATTTGCATAATCAATGTTTTTGTGAAAACAGACATACAAATTAGAATGGCTGCACAGAATTGAATGAGATTTGCTACTAATGTTAATCACACAAGGATTTATGCGCCATGAAAGACATAAAAGTGTGACATGAAAGTTATTTGCTAATTTGCATATTTGCATACCACTTTACCAATTAGGGATATATCTTAATTGACTGAATCAAAATTGACAAAACTTGGTAGATATATTGAACATACTATTATTTATCGTTACTCATCAGCATTTTATCTTCAGCAAATTCCTAATTTGTATAAATAATGAACTTTCCTAATTAAGGATATATATCTGGTTTAACTAGATCAAAGTTGGCGAAACATGCTATGTACAGTGAAGATACTAGATTAAAATAATATTGAAAGTCATTTAGCAGTTTTATTTCAGCCAATTCCTAATTTGCATATTTAATGAACTTTCCTAATTAGGGTTATATATCTTGATTGACTTGACCAAAATTGACGAAACTTGCTATATACACAGAAGATACTGTGATACAACATCATTGAAAGTCATTGAGCATTTTTTACTTCATTCTATTCCAAATTTGCATGTTTCCCAATAAGGGGATATACACCTGCATTAACTTGATCAAAGTTAGCGTAACATGCTATTAACCTTGATGAATCTAGGTCGAAACAATATTGAAAGTCATTTAGCTTTTTCACTTAAGCTGATCACTATTTTGCATCTTGATCGAACTTTCCAAATAATGGATATATTATCTGGATTGGCATGATCAAAGTTGTCGAAACTTGCTACATATATTTAAGATACACTGATATAACAATAATGAAAATTGTTTTAGCAGTTTTAGATCAACTTATTACTAATTTGCATATTTAACAAACTTTCCCAATTAGGGATATAAGACTGAAAGTACCCTAAAAAATTATAAAACTTGCTGTGCATACAAATGGAACAATTATGTTGTATAAGTGAAAGATATTTTGCATTTTCATGTCAACTAATTCATAGTTTATATATTTAATGTCCTTTCAAAGTTAGACATATATAGCTTGACGGACTTGACCAAAGGCAATTACACTTGCTATATAAAGTTGAAATACAATGACAGCAGTCAAATAAATTTAGTAATTTTATTTCAGCTGGTTACATATTTATATACTTACTGACCTTGTTATTAATCTTTGATGAATATTGTTCATGATGTTGATCATACCTCTTTAAATAAAGTTGAAGACATGTGGCAAAAGATAAAATTCCCAGATAGTTGCAATATATACTGAACCTATTGAGCATTTTCAGTTCATATTTGGTTAGCCATGGATCCTTTAAATGTGCTCATTATTAGCTGACCGTGCAGAAAATATTCAAAATAATATTCGGTGTAATGAGGAAAAATATTTTGTTTGGACGACTTAAAACATACAAGAGTCTTAAAGTGGAGCTGCATGTTGCCAACACGGCTTTTTCTCAAAGCAACATTTCTTATCAAAGATGATAAGGAAACCCCCTCAAACTATATATTTTCAAAAAGCATAGACTCTAAAGTTTAGTATGGTAGCAGTAGTTCATTCAAAGGATGAAATGGGTGTAAATTTGGGGTAAAAACCTTAATTTTGGTATAAATGATTGTTGCGCGCAAACAATTTCCTCAAGACTCAAAATAATTTGTCTGCAACTACTGTGCAATAGTCGTCTACAGCTGATATTCCGTAATGCGTTCCCTCTTAAATAAGACGAAGCAAATATCCGATCTGAGTTTCACGTGGTTTATTCGAATATAAGCATGTCTTCCAGACTGAGAAAAACAAATTCTCTGAGAAGAATGTTGTACTAAGAATGTTGAGAACGTTTGGGAACGATTAACTGAAAATAAATCAAACAAAAGGATACAGGAAGTGAGAACTCGGCTCAGTTCACACTATGACACAGGAAGTAAACACTCTATATGATACAGGAAGTAAATACACTCTATGACACAGGAAATGAGAAACAGGAAGTAGCTAACAGGAAGTAATGCTCTCTCTAAAATGACCCAGGGTCAAAGGTCAAATAGGTGATGTGACTCACCTCAGTAAACGCCCTCTAACGGTGACTGAACGTTTACTTTTGTTGGCAAAATCTCATTTGCATAAAAACAGCCTTGGCTTTACGAGTGAACAATTAGCCGCTTTGAAACAATCACTAACTAACAGTTACTAAAACTACTTTAACTGAAAGGTCTCACAGTAAGATACTATATGCGGAATCAAAGTCCACTGAATGTTAATTGTTTGTAATAGTTCAATGAGTCCTTGGTCCTTGTTAGGTGTACGTGCTAATAGTCTCACAACGGAACAAGGCTATTCAAGGTTCCTTCGAACTCACCGATAATTATTTAGGACTGTATAACACCATCGCATCAGCAGGTTCAAAACTTTTCCGTCAAAATGGTCTTTACAAGCAATCTTGGAGAGAACTATATGCTTATCGTCTTCAGAGACGTCCGCTCCCTAAAGATGTCTATACTTAACTGACTGAGATCACGCTTTGAATGGATACATGTGCGTAAACATTGAAGGGCGGAAATGGATGGTGACTCATTGATAGTGACTTTGAATTTGTAAACTCTATGGCCAAATAAAGGGATGATGATTTTGACTGTAACAATGATAAAAATTAGTTTAAGTCAAAACCTTGACACTATTTTCTGATGCGTAATTTTTCTCTTGAAAGAAGAGTATTTGTAGAAAAAACGACCATTTTATTTAGTATTATATATCCTCATTCCACAATGGCAATGGTTGAAAGGCTGACACTCAAAAAGTGATTAAAATCACGATTAGCAAAACTAAAATGCCTCTTATTCAAAATGAAAGAACTTTATTGCCAAACAAAATAGGGGGTTTGTTATATAGCATTTCAAAATTTAATGCGAAAATTTCAGAAAAATTGACCCTGCCAGTGTGGAATTAAATTCTTGGAAATTTTGAAATTGGAAGGAAAAAGACGCCAGAAAATCGGGTGATTTGCACACATTTGCATAAATTATCACTTCTTTATCACCCAACTTACGACTGCTTGACAAGCTAAAGGTGAAGCAAACCAATATTTTAATATTGGGTTTACAAATCAATTAAGGTTGAATCAATATTTGCAAAAAATGATTTATGAGCAAAATACCCTCTGTAGGGTGCAGCCCCATTAATAAAGCTTACCAAATCGGAAAAAAATATTGAGGATATATTATTCATTTCAGATCGTGATCATCTGCAGGCTTATACTATATCGTGGCATGTCAAAGTGCCAAAACGAACATGCATGTTTATAGCAAAAGATGTACTTGGTGACTTTGTGCACAATTTATTGGTATAAGCCTTATACAATGAGACAATAGACCCCGTTGTGCAATGTATCTGACCTTCCATACCATTTTTTCGGTAGTGGCTTTTCCTCCACTCTGTATACTTTATATTGTAGGAAAGGTAGGGATCAATCGGATATCAGCAAACTACAGTCTACAACAAATTAAATCGTTCATAATTGACTTTATTGTCAATTTCTTTATATTTGTAACACGTTCACATTACTAGCACTATTTTGTATTATTAAATATCATTAGGTCGTAATCTTACGCGAAACTATCACGTCGAAGGCCTTCCTTGAGGCAACTAAATACCTATCCTGAAATAGCAAAGCATATTTTCGAGCTGCAAGTACAAGCTTGGCGCTATAGGAAATGGAACAGCAGTCAACAAAGTGTTCAACCAATATTTAGTGATGAGGTGATGACTTATTTAGCTATTTAGCATCTGAAGTAACGTAATACGCCTTTCAGACAGACCAAATTTGGAAAACGGATTCTCAATTCGGTATAATTCATCATATTGTAGTACACATGTCTTTTGTCTGTCATTTTAGATTAATTGTGTTCAAATGAGTGTTTCAGTGTGTGTTTGTTGGATGTTTATTGACAGATGTTGTTATGTAAATTGCAATCATGGTCATTGCTATTTAAATCTGTTACCAATTAAATATTAAGACTTTTTCGAAGTTCGTTTAGTTAAAAAGGCAAAAAGGCAGAGTCTGTTTAATCGAAACTATTACATGAAAATAACTAGATTGAAGCATTGGCAATACCAGCATATTTTATTTTTGTCTTTGAATATATTGTTTTAGATACACTATCTCCGTTTCAAAATAAACTTAGTAATGTTACTAAATCGTAGATATCATCGACAGAGATATTGTTGAGTTGCTAATTATTTTAAGAGGTAAAACTCAAAAGTATTTAGGGACATACAAGTCAAAAACAATTCCTGTATGTGTAACGCTCCTCTTAAGGGCTTGATGTTATACGACTTCTCTTTGAAAATAACACAAAATGTTTTATTACATTAGGCATAAGATGTCGACGTGACAACGTTTCGCTGATTGTAATATTTTCAATATGTTAAAGATTATGGTGACACTGTCCACAACAAAATGTTTTTAATATATGTTTTGTGTATTTATGAATTTCCAGTGTACGCCTGCTGCTCTGCCACGTGCGTCAACTGCTCAACAGGAACTTACCACTGCATATATTCGTGCATTTACATATGATATAGTTAAGGGAAAAACTTAAATATAGCTATTCCATCGTCACTTTTTGGTTTATTAGTTATAATATGCACCTCGAAAGTGAAAGACAATAAAATTTTGCTCAAACTTTCCTCTAGGAATCTTTCGACAATTTTCTTTCAAAAATTAAGAATAAAAAAGGGGGTCATCGTGCAAAATTTGTTACTAGGGAAACAAATTTCCCAAGACTTACAAACATTTGAAATTCAAAATGGCCGCCATCCCTGTGTTAGCTCTACGGAGAAAAATAAAATTTTCGAATGTAGAAAAAAAACTAAGACGGTTAAACATTTTCTTACACCAAGAGTTTTAAAATAAAACCTAAAAAAGTGCCAGATCAGAAACGAGTCCGAGTATCTGTCCCCGAGGTGCATTTTACCTCGAGTGTAATTTTTGCCATATCTTTACATCAATGTTTCAAAACTTATCTAGTATCATGTTTGATGTGTATATGCAGTAATGGTTTTGAAAAATACATACTTGACTTGCGTAATTGACCTCCAACCGAAGTCGAATTGTAAAAACTGAAAAAAAATATACTCTTTCATTTCTGCATGTTGCGCTAGTTTGGATGCTCTGAAAAATATTTGGTGAACCTCCTTTATTTCATATACCTATCTGACAAGACGGTATTGTATTTTTTCTTACAGATCCATATTGGTAATGACCTTTCTCGTAATTTATACAAACGTGAGAGAATATCACAGGTAAAGTTCTACCCATAATGGCTCTGTATGATATATGTCACGATAAATGTGTCGTTAACACAATCAGGAGCACAGGTTTACAGGGATAAGGTGATAGGGTTGCCTAGGTTTGATCCAAAATCTTTAAACACTATCAACTTGAGAACATAAGTGTCTAAGTAATTTCAAACCAAAATGTTACCTATTTCGGAAGAACGTTCTTCAATTGTAGTTCGACCATGCCGTCTTATCACCTACAATGGTCATCAGACAGGTTTCACTTTTTATATATTTTCATCAGGCTTCATTAGGGAGTGGGAGCTCAAGGAATCATACGTTTCAATTGACGGCGATAATTTTACAACTATAGTACCCTTTCATTTATACATGTTATGCTACTCGAGATTCTTTTAAAAATACATTCTCGTATGTCAATCTGACATGCAATTGGCATTTCATTTCTTCACACAGATACATTTTGTCAATGACCTTTCACGCACTTTGCACCAATCTGGGACAATATGTTAGGTAAAGTTTTACCCCTAGTCGGTGCCTTTATATGAAAACTTAGAAAATAGTTTCATTTCAAAATAGTATAGAGAAGAAAGAGAAAAGACTTACGAAAACTATAAAATAAAATAATAATATGAAATAAAAAACTCTGCATAGAACCCCTATGGTAAAATGCTAAAGCAATCTGACCACTTGTTTATCAGTTCTCAGTTCACCATCCCATTTTGGAGGCTCATTTTAAAATTGTAGGAACTAGAGTAATTATTTTAAGAAAATCTCATCTACGATACATCTTCACACAAAATTAGGGCGTAATATGTACATTCAGCAGTATTTTGGGGTTTCTTCATTGGCGGGACCTAATGTAGAGCTGTAGAAACAAAGCTCTTTACCTGAATACTCGCAATTTCTTCAACTAAAAATGAGAACGTTACCAATTCACTTAATTTCACTTCGAATAAGCGACCTATAAAAATTCTATAGAATTTGCTCATGAAATGCCACAGACTTCTGCCCGACGCTTCCATTTCAATTTTACTGTTCATCGCTAATTGCTGATGTTTGTGATTGGCATATCAACATTTGTCCAGATTCACCCTCCAACACACGACCCATCGACATAATAATGACCAAGTACACTGATGCTGCTGCTGCATCGTGCTAAAGCGTTTTGTCAGAAAACAGGCATACTTGCAGTCAAATTAAATGACACAATTAGATGACACAATCTAGGCTTTGCTTCTATTTACATTGTACTTTTCCTATAATGTTCATGTAAGATATCTAGGTAATTTTTGACGTTTAAGTTGTGTCTCCACTTCACACTATCAGCCTGTGTAACAGTTTTGTGATTTACACTGTAACTTGCCAATTATAAATGGGCATAATGATAGATACCATGCACTTTTTTATCTATTGATGACAACACACTATATCCTTCACTATAATTTCATCAATTATACGCTGGTTCTCTTTCTTGTCCTTAGGAATGTTCATGTGTTCCTGGGAATAAAGAGAATTTCTCCTATGATCAAATTCGCTTCAAATGAGAAGCTACATTCTCGGGAGGAATGGTTTGCTGCTCTCGGCTTGCTACTGCACTCCCTTACTCTGCATGTATTTGGCTGCTTTTGTGACATCAAAATTTACTATTCTTGGGTTCAACCAGAAGGATCGCTGAGTACCTGCACTAGTTTCTTAAAATCGTAAGGTATCAATTTCAAATAATTTTCATAAGTTAAACGAAATTTCAAAAAAGTTGTCTGTTCATGAAAAATCTGAGAGTAAATGACCATGGACGGGCCTCTCCATAGACTTCCTGGATACGTTGATGAATCTTTCATATTCGTAACATTATAAATGCCCATGAGGAGTTATAAATATACTTAAGTGTGATAATTTGTTTAAATTCACAAATGAAGGTGATTCCTATACAAACTTATATCTGCTTAATATAAACTGTCCACAATCACAAGACTTGGTAGATTTATTGGAAACCATAAAAGTGTGTGAAAATGTATGCTATTTTTTCATTTTTGTCACTGTGACTACCTTTCAAATCAAACTTCAATTAGTTACCCGTATGTTTCTCATGAGCTATGTCGGAGTCTAATATCATATTCATAAAATTTAAATTATATAAATATAATATATTTAATTTATATAATATAATATACAATATAAAATCTTATATTAGAAATGGGAGACAGTTGTACATGCTTGATCTGCTATGTTATTTGTTAATATTTTATAAAAATTTTGATAACTTCATGATATAAAATGAAGACGGTTGAAGATGCATGGCACTGGCAATATCGTAGACACAAGTGACCTTTTCACTACTCTGATACCATGCTTTCTTTGTATGTAAGCTGACGTTGTCCCATCAAACAGCATCTTGTACCTTTATTTGTATATAACATTAGACTAAGCTAGAATTGAGGCCATGTTACCAGGTCATGGGATAATTTCTGATACTTTGTATCTAAATTTATCTATTTTAGCAGAGCAAATATATATAAAGAACTTCGAAACTTCAAATAATGTAATAAAAAAGTCAACTTGGAAAGCAAAGAATACACGCCAAATCATCATTTCAAAATGATATCGTATTATAATAGGGAGTATCTGCTTGGACAAATGTGTATCATTAGCCTTACAGTATTATATGATTGTAATTGTGAGTACTTATATAACATTTTGAAGCATGTTACAGTGGTTTGTATTATCAGTTACAGATGTTTACTAATTAATGAAATCTTAGAACGCATACCCAATGCACAGTTAGTCGCCTGTGATGCATGAGAAAGCCCTTGTGAACTTGCTACAATATTTCTGGTCGTTTGTTACCATACTTTGATTTTTGTAGATTTTATTCACATTTTATACCCAGCTTGTCGAGTTTGAGCGGCTTTATCTGTCTGGGATTTTTTGATTTCCAATGCGTTCTAAGATTCATTAATTTGTAAACTGTTGTAACCGATAATAGGAAACTGGTTGTTTAGTGTGAAAAGATTTTGTGTAATGTTTATTATTTTAGGCTTTGAGAACCTGCCGCTAGTGAAGCAATATTTGAAACAAGTTGTATACATTTAGGAAGAAAGTAGATAATATAGACTACAACCCTATCAATATCCAGCTCTACTTAAACGTCAAATCTCACTGTAAACTTTTTTATTAAGTTATGGCAAACATAACTATGCCAGTATACATATCCAAAGTATATATAGATTGCGTATGTTCACTTTTTCAAAATGGGAGTAACTTCCGACTTTTCACCTTTCTAAATATAGGAACACCCTGTATAGAACATGAACCCAACATTGGAAATGATATGTTTAGAGCAGGTTATCACTTGCCCGACATCAGGACGCTATAAGTGTTAGGCCACTAGGCAAATAAATTCCCATGTTCGAGGTATAATGTTTTTATTATAAGCCTCAAAATTTAATAGATTGCTTTATTTTGAAAGTGATTTGAAAGGACAATTTTTTCCAAAAATATACAGAAACAAGTCTACTATTTACATTGAATTTTTTACGGGCAAATCATAAATTTAAAGTAGTTCGGGCGCAGTGATGGTTTTGCTGCATGTAACATGAAAGCCAAGTGTTTAACAATTTATTTCCGTAGATAAATAGAAGAAATTCATAAATGAGTATGTATAACACTAATAAATACTCTGATTAAGTTCATAGATCTTTTCATGACGATTATTCCATGGTTGTTTGCAAATTCCTCAGTTGCTGTTTTTATTACCACCTTTCAAATCGAAGTCAATTAAATGTGTTGTTATAAATTCCACTCAATCATCATTTCATCCACTTCATATACTGGGGTACACCAGGGATCAGTGTTAGGTCCCATTCTTTCAATGTTTATACTTCTCCACTCGGTAAATTAGTCGCCAGTCATGGATGTCTTTATAGTTTATATGCTGATGATTCAACATTGTCATTGTATGTGTCTTTCATCGGGGATAATGCCATTAGAATGTTTTCAAATCTTGAAAATCGCATTTCAGATGTCAAACTCTGGATGTCTACAAACTTTCTCACTTTAAACGATGACCAAAATAGAATTTGTAATTTTCTCCCCGGATAGTCCATCAGATAAAAATATCACTGAAATTTGTGTTAGAGATGCTAAAATTCCTGTTCGCTATTAGGCTAAAAGCCTTGGCGCCATCCTTGACTCTCATCTCACACTGAGACTTCATGTATCAGAGATCTGCCGTACAGCAACCTTTCACCTACGACGCATTGCGCGTATTCGTAAAAAAATTATCAAGGTCTGCCACAGAACAACTTGTCCATGCTTTTATCACATCTCGTATTGATTTCTGTAATTCTTTGTTGTAAGGATTCCGAATAATTTAATCATTCGGATTCAACGTGTTCAAAACATGACTGCAAGAATTATTGTAACTCGTTCAAAAATCTCTCTTCATATCACCCCTGTAACCCCTGTTCTGTATCAGTTGCATGGTTACCGGAGACAAAACGAATCGTTCAGTCTTGACTTTTAAGTTTATTCACGGGCTTGCTCCCAGTTATCTTTCAAATATGATCTCACTCTATGCTTCATGTCGTAACTTGTGGTCAGCTGAGCAGTTCAGACTCTGTCATGTGCTATCGCGCAAAAAGAAGTATGGAGATCGTTCGTTCAGTGTAGCAGCTCCCATACTCTGGAACAGTCTTCCATTAGATAATTGGCATTCTCCAAGCCTGTCAATTTTTAAAACTAATATAAAAACTTTGCTTTTTAAATCTCCTATTTATACTTCGGTTTTAAATGTTATTTTGCTGTTGTTTTTTAAACGTTTTATTTTGAAATTGCTTTATTGATGTGTAAATACTTCAGCGTCCTTGATCACTGTTATTGTGGATATAGATACTTTATAAATAAATTATGTTATTAGGGGCCAAGCCCCCGGGGTTTGGGCCCCTATTGTAATTGTAGGGGTTCAATAGTCTTCTTCTTCTCCTTCCACCCCTTTCTTGTCATCCTAGAACTTCAAAGCCGTTGCGCGCAGCTCAAGTGCTATGTGCTTTTAATTTTATCGGATGAAGCACCTTATGGCATTATAGGGTTATTGATCATCATTCTGGCACCTTTTGCAAGTATTTGCAAGTGCTTGGGCTCCATGAAGCTGTTGCAGCTTTAATTATTATTATTATTGTAAAAGTAGCATTCACAAATTCCAACTAATACCTGAAGTGTTTAAATATGACATTGAACTGCTCCAATAATCATTTCTATTCAAGGTAATATATTACCAGGTCCATGGGACAATTGTGATGTACAAATTTAAGTAGGACCATCCTGAACCACTGAATAGAGGTCTTATAATTATGCTCAACAGGTGTCTATGTTCACACAACTAGTTCAACGTCTTATACTACTTTGTTCCCATTCCATTCTTATTCACCAATAAGTTTTGCACTTCCTAGTAAATGATCTGCAAATTTCCTATCATCTCGGTGAAGTTAATTGGACTGTCCCATGAGTCCGTATTAGGTCTACACTGTCTATTAATTACGGCTATCGTTATTATTGTTCGTCAGTATTATGATTTTGAAGCGTTACAATATTGTGAATCTTCAATCTTCATGCAGAAAGCAAACCTGGATTGAAAGAAATAACTGAATGATAATCATGCAACTTGAAGAAATATGCATATTATATTATAATATGCGGAGAGATAGTTCTGTTAACGCTTTGACTCTAACCTTTCCGTTTGTTTTGGTCTAAGATGATGTAAATGTTGATCTACTTCAACAAGTGACCTGGAGTTCTTAGAGTTCACATATCATAAAGGGCAAGTACGCAGCGAGATAAATCATTGTATGTCTTCATAAGCCCATGCATCATGGTGATCTTTTGCGATTGTGTTTAATTAAAACGAGCCTGTCACTGATTCTATTAACTTCGATAATATTTTTTTTACTATTCAATAAAGAACGTGACACACTAGGCTTGGCAGTCTGGGGCAGGAACACCTCTTTTATTTAATGTTGACCTGCTAAGAAAAGGCCAGGACTCTGAAATCAAGTAACAGGTTATGTACAACATCTTAACCTGTTAAACGAGACTCCGGACCCTGAAAATAACAGGTCAGGGGTGGGAGTTTACAGACCTGTTGCGTTGCAGAGGCATACTAACGATGGCGCATGCTCTGACTAGTTACCGTAATTACGCCCCTTCAATTGAGGGCGCCCTTTGGCTCCGCTCAAATAGACATAACAGTCCCTCTGGTGGATATGGGGACAGTGAATACAATTACTATTTAACGAAGAACACGAAACACTGGGCTCGGCAGTCAGAGGCAGGAACACCTCTTTTATTTACTGGTGACCTGCAACAAAAAAGGCCACGGATGAAAGACTGCCAAGCCCACAAAACATTCATTTGGTCGATAGTAAAGGTGAGCAAAAGCAGTCTAAACGGTGCAAATGCTTGTACAAATAATAATCATAAAGACTGTACAAGTATAGCAGCCAGTGTGAATCTTGAGTCCTTATTTAAGCGCTGAATGACTATAGGAACAGGTTCAAACTACGATAAACTTCAAAACGCTGTGAAAATGGTATCTGAAGATACACAAAATAGGCCTGTGATCTCAAATCATAATGAATACGAACTAACTTCCCGGTATCTGAGCAGAATTAAAGGCAGCAGTAGCACCCCCTACGGTAACTGTGACCTGAATAAGATCGGGACGGGAGACCAGCGAGGGATAGGAGCTGATGGAGCTTGTTGGTAAAAGTGCGGTGTGTAAAAAGTGATTTAAGCCCAGACTACTAGGGTAAACAAAGGATGGGGCGGACGGTTGGGTTGGGATCGCATAAAACATGCGTTTCAAAGCTAAGGGTAGGCAGAGCGGGAAATCCGAAAGGGAAAAAATAGGAATGGAGTGAACCCTGTCACGTGTTTGATTTGTTTTTGACCAAGTGATGCCTACACAGTAACCCCGATGTCGGTCAGTCGGAAATTTTGAAGAGCCAGGTGTAGAAATGCGTCAAAACTCTGTGTTTGGGGGAACCAAGTTTGACTTTCGGAATAGGGGTGAAAGGCAGTCAGGAAAGCTGCCCTTAAAGCGATATCTTTGGGGTTTGAATAATCTAACAACCGAAAAATCAAACACAAAATGCTTGGGATGATGAGCTTATGGCTTGGTATTTTAGGTGAGATATGCTTTGTAATGTTAAGCCGGGGAAAACATTATGTGCCCATCAAAACCGTTAAGCTCACGTAGCAAGCGGATCGCATTTAAATACTGCTTCAAAGTGCTAACAGTCTTGCTGATTCTGAAAAGAACTGAACGTATGAACCAATGTTGCGTGGGGAGGTCGGGATAGGCTTCAAACCGAGAAAAAAACGAAACGAAGATATGTCTCCCAATGCGATCTTAAGTTCCTGGCGTAAGCTACAGACATGGTGACACCTAACTTCAGGCCAATGGCAGCTAGTCCTGGGTTGGTTGCTTCTGATCCTGTTGAGAGGTTAAAATGTTACCAATCATGAGTGAAAGTAAAGAGATGATCATTTAAATTTTCTTTCTTTCAAAGTTTTATCCCCTTTCCACCCTGCAAATTGTTAGTGGATATTGCGGTTAAGATGCCATCGAAGCATATCAGCCACCCTATTTGCAGAACCAGGGAGGTGAGCGGCTTTTATTTGAAACTGATGCCTGGCGCTTTAAACCAATGTTCCCCTTTGCACTTTACACATTGATGAGTCCCCAGTACGACCAGCATTGTATAGAAACTTCATTATCGCACTGTATCATCATGCGGCGACCTGTTAGTGCCTCCGCCCATTTCTTGCATGCTACCATGACAGTCAGCAACTAAAGACACTCAGCTGATATGAAATTCGCGCGTTGTGTATGCCGAGCGGAAATTGCTAATGGAAGTACTCGTCAAGAAATGTGCCGCCAGCTCCAAAAGACATGCGTCTATAGTGAGTAACTCGTCCGGAGGGCACCAGACTTCTACTGAAATCATTGTAACACCATTCAAGTCTTCAAGCTATGTTATCCACCACTTGATGTCTTTCTTCATCTCAGCATTAAAATATGAAACCAATGATGGACACGCCTGAGCTTGCGAAGAGTTTCCAATAGTCTAGATACAAAAACTCGCCCTTGTCTAACACAGCCAGCCAAGAAAGCAAGTTCCCTATTAAAGATTGACATTTCTTTTTTGTGGGCACGTTTCCTAGTCAACAATGTTGTCAAGTATTGAAGGGCATTACAAATTTGATATGATGTCGTTGGCATTTAATATGTTGTCCTAGGCATTTACTATATTGTCCTAGGCATTCAATATGTTGTCCTAGGCATTTAATATGTTGTCCTAGGCATTTACTATATTGTCCTAGGCATTCAATATGTTGTCCTAGGCATTTAATATGTTGTCCTAGGCATTTACCATATTGTCCTAGGCATTCAATATGTTGTCCTAGGCATTTAATATGTTGTCCTAGGCATTTACCATGTTGTCCTAGGCATTCAATATGTTGTCCTAGGCATTTGATATGTTGTCCTAGGCATTTAATATGTTGTCCTATGCATTTACTATATTGTCCTAGGCATTCAATATGTTGTCCTTGACACTCTATACATTGTCCTAGGCATTTATTGTGTTGTCCCGGTATTAGATATTTTGCCCTTGACATTTACCATGTTATCTTAGGCATTCCACGTGCTGTCCTTGGCATTAAACATGTTACCCTAGCCATTGAATATGTTGTCCAAGGCATCCAATATGTTGTCCTCGGCATTCAATATAATGTCTTGGGCATGTAATATGTTGACCTGGGCAGTTACCACTTTTTTTTAGGAATTTAAATTATGTTGTCCTACGCATATACCCTGTAGTCATGGGCATTAACTATGTTGTCCGACGCATTTACCAAATGTCCTAGGCATTCAATGTATTGAGTTGGGTATCGATATATTGTCTTAGGCATTTAATATGTTGCCATAGGCATTAAATATGTTGTCCTACGCAGTTACTATATTGTCCTAGGCATTTAATATGTTGATACAGGGATTTAATATGTTGTCGTAGGCATTCAATATTATGGCTAGTAATTTGATATGTTGTCCAAGGAATTTGATATGTTGCCCTAGCAATTCAATATGTTTTCCTAGGTATTCAAATATTGTCCTATATGCATGGGATATCTTGTCCTAAGCAGTTGCCATGTTGTCTAAGGCAGTTGCCATGTTGTCCAAGGCATTGAACATGTTGTCCTTGGCACTGAATATGTTGTCCTAGGCATTTGATGTATTGTCCTAGACATGTTGTCCTCAGTATTCAATATCTTGTCTTAGGGATTTAATATATTGTCCTAAGCATTTACCATGTTGTCCTAGGCATTGAACATCTGGTGGGCTCTCAGTGTCGGTCAACAGTGACAAACTCTGTCAATAAGGAATTTTACGTCTCCTCTTAAGGGGAAGATGAGTATCACACAACCAAACCATAAATGTACATAACAAAGAGCGACTGAAGGGACCCCAATTTGGCCAAGAAAAAGCGTTAGGACGAATCACTCAAACATAAACCCGTTCTTCTTTGACCAAGGTTATATGACAAGGTCAAACAATATTGATCCATCTGTGCCTTGCCGTGTATTCCACACAAAATAACTACAATGATCCATTCATTCAGTATATCGTAACAATCGTAAATCCGATTTGTAAAGTTGCCTATTTATAATTATAGTCATCCCACTCGAGTGGTATTCAACGTTTCGACTAGCTCTGCTTGGCAGGACTATGTGTTACCGGCGATAGAAGTGGAGACCTATAGCCAGTAACACACCCCTGCCACGCAAAGCAACGTTTTGACCCGTTTGCGTGTTCGTAACGTTAACACCAATGAAGTCAAGCATGATTGTCTCGGAGACACTGGCTCATCAATGCTCTCCAGTTTTGGAGGTAAACCTTGGTGTTGCATGGTTGAATACTTTAACTTCAAAAATAATTTTTGCACTTGTCAGACGAAAAAATTTATGAAAGAGCTTGCTATGCATATTAGGTAATTGCGCAGTCGCATAAAATATTTCTCCGTGGAACTAAATTGCACCCTCAAGAACGGTAAGTTTTTGTTCGTTTTTTTTTTTCTCGTATTTTTAACAAAAAATAGTTCAGTTTTACCAAATAATTAAATCATACTCAAATGTAGAAAATGTCTTTAAAGGAATTAATTTTGTTGTCTTCAGAAAATAATTTCACTCCTTTGAAAGACACATAAGTGATATTTCACGTATTTTAATAATCTGCTCTCAGGAAATCTTTTTTCTATTCAGAAATTAATTTCATTCAAGGAAAATAAAACTTTTCTTTGAAGGATATAGTTTACTGCTCCAAGAACTTGAAGGTTATATAATCCATTCAAGAAACGCACTTCGTGCCCAGAAAAAAATCTGAGAAGAATTTTGAGTTGGTACTCTTGAACAATTTTATATCTGTTTTACAAAATAAAAAAATATTTCTGAGAAACAATTATTATGTTTAAAGTTAAAGTTATTGTGTTAAAAGTTAAAGTTAGTTAAAAGTTAAAGTTTTTAAAACGTTTTGCCCAAAAATAAATTTCCCCGTACAGAATTAAAGGTTTGTTTTGGAGAAATAAAGTCTCTCACAAATATTAAAGATGTTGTCAAGAAAAATTAGAGTTCATATTCAAAGCACTAAAATTTCGGGTGACATGTAGGGGTCATCGTAGACCTATTTCAGGATTTCCTTTTAAAAGAATCACATTGTAGCTTCATCATTGCATTTCAGGGAGTGGGCTCGAGGTCAAATTTCAATCGCAAGGCGTTTCGCTTGCCGCATGTTACAATAACCCATGTCAATGCCCAACTAATGTTGAACAAACTTACAAACCAAACAAACAAGTATAACCAAAATTTGGAGAGGAAAGTGCAAGCCGTTTGCAACTGCTCTGCCGCAACCATTTAAAGACTTCCATTCCTGTTCAAGAGTTTACCCCATTCCCATCATGCACACCTCCATACTTTCCTCTCCCCACCTAAAATCATATACCAATACCGAGGACTCGCCACACCCCTCTCTCTCATTTTCCCGTAAAATAAGCAAACAACCGAGTCATACTCCTGACCGTCCGTCCAAGAGACGTTTCTATTTGCCCGCAGAGCAAAGGAATAATTTTACCCGCCCATTCATGAAAGCAAATAACCCGCAGGCAATTTTGCCGCCTGCTGATACGAGAAAACCTGTCCGTCCAATCACAACTTCATGAAAGCGGCTGTCCCAAATACTAGTACAAAATTGCAGCTCTCTGACACCAACGTATACCATGTTTCGACAGCTGAATCGACTAACAGTAGAATTCGACTTAACCTTGGGCTCTCTGATGACAGAATTATAGTCAAGATTTACGACAATAGTAAGCTATCTTACTCTGGGAATGTGACAGGGGAAATGATTTATTTGTTGTGTCGTTACGACAATCATTTTTCAAGGTGACAAGCTTGAAAAAATCTACAGCTAAGCTTTCATATGGTTCATGCATTTCTAATCTTAGTGCTTTTAAATTATCTTTAAAATAGAATGAAACGTGTGGAAGAAATTAAACACATTTAGGAGAATGGCAATATTGAGAGACAGCTGAGAGAGGAGGAAAATCACCGACATATATTAAAATGTGCATTTGGGATGGCTATCTATTTTATTTTCTCCAAGATGGCATTTCTTGCTCTGTAAAGAAGACTTTTCCACCGATCAAATAACAGCATCGTGCATTTTTTCTATCGTGAACATTTTCCTTTGCTGTGCGCGAGTATTATCAAGGTAAATATGAGAGCGATGTTGCTGGCAGATATCATAGTTGTAAACCAGACGAATCCTGTACCTTTATTGTAATTATGTATAGGACTGTCGACAATATTGCATAGACAGTAGCCCCTCTCTACTGTCTATGCTTGCAATGCACGATGGGTTCAAAAATAACTGTGTAATGGGCGTTCAGCGAGGACTTTGCTTGGTAACACTCGCAAACGGCAAACGAAACCTATTTCTTTTGAACTCAAACCCTCTCTCCTTTGAAAAGATCTGATGACAAGATTTTATTTGATATCCCTTCAACTCAATATTATAAATTTCACCGATTTAAAATCGCCTAAATTTACGGTGAAAACATTTTAAAACAAAGTCCGAAGGTGATTTAGTGTCAACCCCATTAATAACTGTTTCCATAGGCTGACCTTAGTGCGAATTTGTGAACGATAACCAAGAAGAGCTTGTCCTCTTTTGTTTTTCACTTGTCATGCCTGTATTTTATTGTCCAAAGCCCTTTTGTGGAGCGACCGTGAAAAAGCGAAAAGAACTTTGCGTCTCTTTTAGGAGAATGTGCCTATACCATAGACAGCAGGGGGAGACTTTCTATGTCTATACTTAGGTGAGTAGGCACTGCATACGCTGCGAGTTCTAATCTAAGGCGCTTTAAATAAAATTATTTGTTTGCCTTCCGCATGCTGGTAGGTTTTCAGAGAAAATTAAGAAAACAATCATTATGTTAACACTATTACTAATAAAAAAATATTGTTCCAAAAGAAACCAAAGAAAAATTGAGCTTATGTTAATACACTTGTGTTTGTTGTCTGTACTGTTTTTGCCTGGGTGGCTGGTAGGTTTTTCAAAATTCCAAAAATGGCAAACAATTCTTTTTCTTTAAATGGCCTAGTCAATAAATTACTGAATTAAGTTAGAAATGACCTGAAGACAGTTGTTATGATAAGTTATTACCAGTTATTCGAAAGCGAATTCACCGTTTAAAAAGGAAAACTTTCAAGGTGCAGCATTTTACAAGCTTTATCTCGGAAGAAATAAACTGCACAACTTTCAAAGGAGAACAAAGAACTAAAACCACATAAACAGTCAATGTCAAGGGAATATATTAAATAAAAAAAAACTTACCAAAGCATCTTGCCATGTTATAGTATATGTAAAATGGAAAGTGCATCCTTGGCAATGAAAATACCGAACAAAATGTTCCTACAAGGTATGATTATTGCGACATAGATGCAAGCTGTCCTATTCCCAGTGCTCTTGACTTTAAACTGTCTAAAAATCGATTAATGGCCCTTAAAGTGTGATTGGTCATACAGGGTACATGATAAGTGGCACTTGACACGTAAATTACTTCAAAGCACGGTGATCATATTTACTTGTCTAATAAACCATACCGTGAGGAATTTATGATACGAATGTTGACTCATTCGTGTAATGGAAAAAGAACCTCATGGCTGTGGAATGAAACATGCAACGTGAAACTACTAAAAACGCGAAACAGATTTCGAACTCCTTTTTACGTTGATATTTCTCCACCGCGCCAATTCAAAACTGATCTTTCTGTTGGTATTTTTCCAATAAGGCAGAACACACTATTAAATGCTTCTCGTCACAGTCAGATATATGCCGGATCTGGATCAGTATCTGCAGCAGATTTCATTGAATTTGGTGCAGTTGTATCGGAGTTATATGACAAATCACAAAACTTATTAAATACGCAAATTACTTGACACTATATTATCATTATTATGTTCTGAGATTGTCATCAGTGAAGAGTTTCATAAAATGTTGTGCAGTATTTCTTGATATATGTCGACACTGTCATTAATGTTTCCACAGGTAACCATTGTATGAAAAAAAGATGTTTCATAACAGTTTTTTTTTACTTCATTAATATGCAAGCCACATCAACCAAAATCGAATCAGTTCTTGCAATTGGCGTGCAGTACCTGTCTACCAAATCTGACAGACAGACAGACAGACAAAACACACACACACACACACACGGACGGACAACCACACATGGACAGACAGACATACATCGCTATGACATTAGCTCACGTGTGGAACACACGAGCCAAAAATACATCACAGTAAACTTGTAATATTCAATTTCTGATCTGTTTTCTTCGGCCTCCATTCACCCATCAATCTATCAAATACACGCAACGGGAATCTTTCTCTATCTCTGATTCGCTCTCTGTCTATCCTCTGTCTCTTTCTCTGTCTCTTTCCCTCCCGCCCCCTCTCTCTCTCTCTCTCTCTCTCTCTCACACACACACACACACACACATTTGTGCGTTGATACTATAAATTACATAATTCGAAATTGAACATTTCACATGGTAGTTTCAATGATTTTGCATCTCCTTTTCATTTCCAAAGACGCCTGTCACTTTCTTCATCCACGTTCTTCATGGGGCATATTCTCAGAAAAAATTATGTACGCATACATCAATTTTTGTCCCCTTGTCATTCATGGCTACATACCGTAGGTTACCCTGTAGATTGGTATGTACGAAATAAATGGGTCCATTGACATTTTTCCTATAAAACATTACGTTTAAGCTTATGCTCTTTGAAATCTGAGACCTTTCAGGAATTTTGATGATGGAGTTCTCATTAAGGAAATTATGCACGATCTCCTTTGACTCACTGATTTTTCATAAGTACCTTAGAGCAAGATTCTTAATTGATATGATAATTGTGTCCTGCTTTAAAAGTCTATAAGCTGTAACTACGTCTAGACAAAGCAATCAATTATTCTGAGGTTACCAGTATGATAAATTACAGACGTATGTAGTTCATTGTAGTACTGTTGTCAATATTTTAGATTGGTGAATTTACTGCGTTGACAGGTCAGCTTGAAGGGAGATAACCACATTAGATTCACAAAAAAACGTGTGACCTTGTTATACTATCATCGTACACAATGTTTACATCCACTCACTGCACGACTCTGATCCTTTGGGAAGGTTTATTATTATGACGGGTGGAATGATAACTTGTAGGTTCATCAGTAGTTTTCAAAGAATTCACAGGACATTTGAGTTTTACTTACAGACGGAACAGAAAACCCAGATACTTTAACTGGTAACAACAACGTCAAAAATATAATATCATGCATTACTTAAATGAAAGGAGAAGCATACATGACAAATATCGCTAATTACATGAATACCATTCTGTACTTTAAGCACATTTTGAAGGGTTAGTTGAAAGTTATACAGTTACAAGTCTGAAGTCAAGAGTTGCATGCATTGTGGTATAATTCGAGGAAATACCAGAATACTGTTAAGTGTCATCTTTGCATTGGAAAGGTTAATTTGTGTCCTTTTCATCGAGAACTGAGAGGGCATTAAATTGAATCTGTATTCTGTCGGTTTCCGTAGTTTTTCTAATAAACCGAGTGCCCTTCTGCTGCCAAATTTACAAGTGAATCACTCACATTGATTGCATTGAGCATAGTTAATTCATGGAGAAATGAGCATCAGTACATTTGGGAACCATTTGGACATTGCAAAAACTTCACAAACCTTTAAGGCGTATTTAATTGCGTTTAATAATTGGTGTAAAATTTTCCTTCAGGAAACAATACATATCATAATTCTCCTCAGCTTTAAGCATCGCAACTTCACAAATTCTTTGTACAATATACGAACAATAATCTGTTATATTTAATAGTTGTCAGCAAATGGAACCCCTTAAATAGCTAAATTTTCAAAAGTTCCTAGATCCGGATAGCCCCTCCTTACCTCCCCAGCATGAACATACTGCATACTTACAATTGCACTAAGTTTGTCACAAAATGTCCCCTTTTTTCTATGTTGCAGTAAATTTCATATTCATGGCCACCACATCTAAAAATTCACCCAATATGCAACAAAATGACATCATTTTAATAGCTTGATTTTCAAAACTTTCTACATGAAGAGGGGGATACCTCTCCTGACCTCTCCAAAATGAACACTGCATGATTGCATTGTACCATTGTGTGTCACAAAACATCCATCTCTTTCTGTGCCGCAGAACAGTTTATAATTTGTACTTACTTTTTATAGCTGGCATATGCCTAAACATTCACTCGAAATGTCACAAAATTAAAATGGCACCATTTCAATTGCTAAATTTTCAAGTTTCTACAACTGGAGGGGGAACACCATTCCTTGACCCTCTTCACATAATCACTGCATGGTTGCATTGAACCACTTTGTTGCACAGGCTATCCCTTTTTTCCTGTGTTGCAGATAAGTTGATATTGTAATTTCTTATTCAGTCACAGTACCGTAGGATTTTATTTCTTAATGATAATATAGTTACAAGATAATAATTATCACTTTATATTTGTACTGGCATTGAAATGGAGACAGGGAGGTCATTATTTTCATGCTTAAATTTTGTGGAAGGTTATTTCTTTAACAAAAAATTTGGGGAGCGTCACCTGTTTCCATGCATCCAGTATTGAATTGTACCAGCCCTTGTTTAATAACCTTTATTTTGAGAACTAGCTCATACAAATGTACAAAATATAAAAACAGACAATTAATGACACTGAAAATAAACAAGCGACCTAGCGGCCGATATAGCTCCGCTGTGTTTATGTAGAGAATAACTATTTTTGACACATGTTGATGAAGAAGGTGGAAATCTTTGATAGCTCAATGCAGTGGCCAGAAAAAAGTGGCTAAAAGCTGCAAAAATACACAATTGAAGATTTCATCATACTTTGAATATATCACATCAGATCATCCCCAAGAACATGTCAACCAAAGCTATCGGATGAGTAGTTTTTTGAGAATAAAATTTTCTGACCAAAAATGGCAACAATTGCCCCAAAAATAAAAATCGCAGATTTCATCATAATTTCAAAAGATCAAATTTAGTTCATCTATAGAAACCTGTATACCAAATTTCAAAGCTGTTAGACCAGTACTTTTTGAGAAACACATTTTTTGACCAAAAATTGAAAAAATTGCCCCAAAAATACAAAATTGCAGATTTCATCATAATTTCAATAAATATCATTTAGTTCATCTATAGAAACCTGTATACCAAATTTCAAAGCTATCAGATGAGTAGTTTGGGAAATACACATTTTTTGACCAAAAATGGCAAAAATTGCCCCAAAATATAAAATTACAGATTTAATCAGAAATTCAATATATATTACTTAGCTCATCTGTAGAAACCTTTACACCAATTTTCAAAGCTATCAGACCAGTACTTTTGAGAAACACATTTTTTGACCAAAAATTGCAAAAATCGCCCCAAAATTACAAAATTGCAATTTTCATCATAATTTCAAGAAATATCATTAAGTTCATCTGTAGGAACCTGTATACCAAATTTCAAAGCTATCAGATGAGTAGTTTTGGAAATACACATTTTTTGACCAAAATGGCAAAAATTGCCCCAAAAATACAAAATTAGGGATCTCATCAGAAATACAATATATTACTTAGTTCATCAATATCTGATCTGTAGGAACCTGTATACCAAATTGCAAAGCTATCAGATGAGTAGTTTTGGAAATACACATTTTTTGACCAAAAATGGCAAAATTTGCCAAAAAATACAAAATCACAGATCTCATCAGAAATCAATATATACCGGTATTACTTAGTTCATCAATACAAACCTGTACACAAAATTTCAAAACTATCAGTTGAGTACTTTATGAGAAATACATTTTTTGACCAAAAATGGCAAAAATTGCCTTAAAAATGCAAATTTGCATATTTCTGCACAATTTGAACAAATCTGAAATAAATCATCCCTAGGGACATATGTACCAAATATCAAAGCTATCTGACTGTTAGTTTTGAAGAAGAAGATATTTAAAGATTTTTTTACCAAAAATGACAAAAATTGCCTTAAAAATACAAATATGCAAATTTCACCACAATTTGAAGAAATCTGACTGAAGTCACCCTAAGTAAACTGCCTATCAAATTTCAAAGCAATCGGACAAGCGGTTTCAGAGAAGAAGATTTTTTTACCAAAACACCAAAAAATGCCCCAAAAATACAAATATGCAAATTTCACCACGATTTGAACAAACTTAAGTGAGGTCACCCCAAGTGAACTGCATATAAAATTTCAAAGCAATCGGACTTGCGGTTTCAGAGGAGAAGGCAATTGTTGACGGACGACGACGGACGACGACGACGACGACGGAAAATCAACCTATTTGATAAGCTCCGCGTCGCTGACAGCGGAGCTAAAAAAGCTACATCCAAACATAAAAAGCTCAACAATACAACAAGTAACACATAAACAAAAGTAAAACCGAAGAAACAATCTGTCATAAAACATTTCCACCACCTACACCATTTAATAACATAATCAGACAAAGCTCAGCAGACTCAACCTTTTCCTTCCAGACAGTATTACTTCCCCATCAGCCAAGTCAGTAACAAGCGGTATTGAGCCAAAACATGACGTATTTTCACCCACTTGGCTTGGTCTGTTATATCGTCTTTTGTCCAAAAAAATCAAGTTTAAAGTATTTATGTTTTCAACAGCTTTCAAATGTACAGTATTATGTTATAATACACCAGATGGAATACGTTGTGTTTCATTAATTTTAACCATCTTGAGCTGGTGGTGAAATATGGACTTGGCAGGAAAAGGGTTAAGTGTTCATTCTTCTATTCAATCTAAGATAAAAACCATCTCGAGCTGCACAATGTTTACTGTCAAAGGTCAAAATGTGATTACTACAAATGTTTCACTAATGCTCATTGCTGCTTAATATTCAAGAGAATTATATAACTGTTATTATAAACAACACAAATGTCGCTCATGTGTCTTTTTGGAGGAAACACTCAACATATGGAAACAGTACATCGAAGAGCAGAAAAATTGGAAAAGCCTACTTTTTACCCGAGTTGGGCAGCTATAAAAATTTCTGAATAAGTGAATTCGCCTGTGAATACAGTGTTCTCATTTGGTACATTATATCATCACTGTCATTTCAAAGACTCCCAAATACGTATGTTTCTCGACAAATTTCAACAGCATATTGTTGAGAAAAATGAGAGGTACACGTGAAATTTTTGTATCTTGGTGGTTTTACATACAGGCACTTCGATTTTTAGAATTAAAGATGATATCGAAAACAGCAGCATAACTACAACATTTGTAACTAGCATATAAAGACCCTTAACAGAGGGGCATGTGAGGACAACATCGTTGGCATTTAAGAGAAGATTAACACATTTTCCTGCAAAAAAACAACCACTTGGTGATTCATCAAGCTCATTACATAGTTTATCTACATATATTACTTAGTTTATCTACAAAAAGCCATGGGAAAGAATTCGCCCATCTGACACCATTTTCCACTGGAAAGCTATCTGACAACAGTAAGCCCCATGGTATCTAAGATGAAAATCTTGGTGTCTGTAACAGAAAACTAAGTTTAACAATATAAAGTGGAAGAGATCTGTCAATGAATTTATATGAAACAAGGTCCAGTAAATAATCCTGTCAAATGCATTTCTCACGCCAAGAAAACATACAGTACTATTATGTTGATTGTGAAAATCAATAACTTAATTCTTTCAAAATAAAAAAAGGCATATCAGTTGAGTAGTTTTCTTTAAAACCAAACTGGTGATCACTCGTGCTGAGATATTACTAATATCTTTTTAAAATAATTACTTCGAACAGTTTTGAAATTGAAGTAGTAGGTTATTGCAATTTGATTGTCATTGTTGGAGTTGGTAACATCACTGTTTTTATCTTTCACAAGTGGAAGTAAAGTGGTGTCCATCATACGAAAAGGTAAATAACCATTAACATGAATTGCAGACACAGGATCGGTAACAAAAAACGGTGATGCTTATATTTCATATGCTCTAAAAGTAATATTTAACTAAGGCCCTATAGCCTTGCCAACAGTAAGCTTGTCAAGGCCATGTATAAGTTGTTCAGGTGTAGCGATCATATGATCATCAAAAACTGCATCAGATATATTATCCTGTACAAATGACTCGTTTCTGTTGTCAGTGACAGATGACATCAACCCCGAGTAGTGGTAGTGCCATATCTGTGCAATATCTGAATGACTATTACAGTCCCCAACGGAAGGTGAGAGAGGAAGACTTTTTAGAGCCTCCAACACATTTTCAAACTGTCTACTATCTTTCTTAATTAGAGCACCTGCAATAGCATTGGCTCTCATTTAATCTTCATTCTTTCTGTGTTGCTTTAAAGCATACATAAATTTTGCACGTTTTTCTCACCATTTCAAAAATAGGGCCACATCGAGGGCTGCCATTGTTATATCAAAGGAGAAATGCATCTCGAGCTAATGAGTCGTAATCCCAAATAATTTGCTCAGCCTGATATTTGACAGTGTGGACAATATGAACACAAATATCCCCACTTCCCTGTATGGTGTGATTCAAGGTGTGCACAACTTTCTGAGCAACCTTTTTTGAATGATAATGATGCAAGATAGATTTATGCCATGAAAGATTTCATGCAAGTGTGGATTAAACATTATTTTATTATTTCAAATGCAAAACTATAGAGGGAAGCCAGACTTATGAAATTTGTTCCGGCAATTTGGGATTATTTCGATACATTAGCTATAAAATTGTAACAATCACACGTCGAGCCTGTACAGTGCAGCAAATATCAAAAAATTTTGCAACACAAAAAGGGCCGCATTTTTAAAGTGAAACTATGAAAGGAAACCAGACTGCCGAAATTCGTTCTGACAATTTGGAGTATTTCGTTACATCCTGAATCTGCTATAAAAGGAGGGTGATCGCACCAGTTTCGTCCCACACTTACTACGATACAGAAACAACTGTAGCATTAACAGCTTCAGAAGAGACGAGGAAGGCCGGAGAGTTTGCCCTCTTGCAACGAGGCCTCAGATCACACATTTCTATACAACGAGCATCCCTGCCTGTCAAACGGACCCGATGACTAGCCAGTATCAGACTCATGTCCTACAGGTAGGCTCAGGCAGTCTACGACGGCAACGGTACCAAAGAATGTCCAGAAGCCGACGTCTGTTACTTTGCAACCCATACCCCCACTTGTGACAGCAACCAGGTATCACTGCCAGTGGTCCCAGTATGCTCCAATACCTAGCTTCCTCAGGTTTTCAAGGGTATCAGATTAGTATTGAATGAATTTGACGAGGAATACTCCTTCGGTTATGAGAATCAGAAACAGAAATGTGGGGTTATCCTATGCAGGACAACCTAAAACTTGTTTCAAATGCGGTAGATTTGGTCACATGAGCAAAGAATGTTGTGACATAAAATGTTTAAAATGTTTAGAGATTGGGCATTGTGCTGAGAACTGTAAGAATGCCATAAAGTGCATCATTTGTGGTGAAACTGGCCACGTGTTTAGAAATTGTTCCTTGCCATTCACCAGAGAGAGTAAAGTTTCGATGTCTGTAAGTTTTGGATACCCGCGGCCTCGAGCCACCTGCTGCTTCTCGTGGAGACGTACCATCTAAGGCGGCTGCGGAGAGAAGGCGGGACAGAAGCAGTCGGGTTCTAATGACAAAAATGACGACAAGGTTAATAACTCTTCGGGAAGTGACATGGAATGTGGTAATGATACAGTAAATTCTGAGGTGAATATTTTAGATTCTGGCACAGAACCGGACGAGGACGTGTGTCGGGTTACATCTGGTCAACGGCAAAGTTCTGAAGTTCAACATGTAAGTGATTTCAATTATAGTCCGAACACTGGCTCGGCCACTTCTAGCTAGGTGTCGCACACAGAACCTGACATCACTGGCGGTGACAAAACAGTTCACGTGGAACCTGGTTCTAGCTTGTTGCCAACAAACGTCGTGCTCCACACTTATGTTTCCTCTTACGATGACACTAAACGCCTCAATTTGGAGGACAGTGCAAGCAAAAGACTAGTTATTGAGGAAAGTGGCTTTGATGAAGGTAATATTTCACCACACCTTGTCTATACCCATCGGCCCCAAGTCCTTCAATGGCTAAGTTGAATGCTCGCAAGGTTATTGACAAAATGAGCAATTGTGTATAAACGTCATGATTTACGGTCTCTGGTCATTCCTTGTTGTTCAATATCAGGTATGCAATGTGATTCAGAACTTGTTGGATGGAAAGCTGCAGTTAATCATTGTAGAGACGAGCACATATTGTCAAAAATTGGAGTATCTTGTGTAGTAAATCAGAGATGTAAGAAATTCAGTAACCCATTTATTTGGCTGGACCACTTATGTAAGGCTCATCCATCCTTGGTTTCTGAGAAAGGGTTGCATTTTTTTGATTCGTACTTCTCTTAAATTATGGTACATTTTGTCTTTTCCTCGCTCCTTATGGTTTTTATTAGTTAACTTAATGTAAACGGCCTTCAGGATGCTCGTAAAAGTTCTGTTTTTCATTATCTTAGAGACCTCAAATATGATGTTGTCTTTTTACAGGAAACACATATTTCCTCTAGTAAAAAGGCTCAACTTTGGAATAAGGAGTGGGTGGGGATAGTTTGTGGAGTATCGGTGCAAATTTTAGTTGTGGGGATTAATTTGGTGATGCTATACAGTACTGTAGAGTCTGCGCTTCTGTGGGGTTTTACGATATAAATTAATGGCATATTGGTATAGCCATCAAAATTTGATGTTTGGCAAAGTTTTACTTGTCAAAAGTGTAGCTTTCTGATGCTTTATCATATTGAATCACTGTTTCCCTTGTCCAGAGGCATTGGTCGAACAATCAACACAGCTGTACTTAATTTCATCTTGGGCCAGAATAAATGGCAACCTGTTGCCAGGGAAACCATCAGGGCTCGAAATTAGTGGTAGTCCCGCGTCCACAGACTACCAACTTTTGCCTGGGGCTACCAAAGTCCAGGAAATGGTAGCCCAAATGGACTACCAAAGCCTGGGACATAAACTTCAGTCGGTACTTTGCGTGCCATGTCTGGTCTTTCACTTCTGGATGCGCACGGCCCATGAAAATGTATTTATATGGCATTTTGATCAAAATGTATCGATCACAAACTCCTCCCTACTACAGAAAGCCCATGGTCTGTTTTAGCCCTACTGAAAAGGTGGTGGTCATTGCCATGATGAGTATCAAATATTGGCATGCAACTCTGAGAATGAAACGAGTTGTCAATTCAATGATAGGTCACCAAACTTTTCGGTGTCACTGTCGTCAATTATACCAGTTTCCTTTGGGTAATAAAGGTGTGCAAGTATTCACATTAAATGACTAACAAATTCACTTTATGGGCAGAATCTTGAAAAAAATAGGATTTCTTCTCTTGTTAATGAAAAAAACCCCTAAACTAAATATGCATGGACTACCAGTCATTGTCACTGGGCTACCAACTTCAGAAAATGGTGGACTACCAGTGAAAAAAGTTAATTTCGAGCCCTGACCATGTACCTACCAACATGTGAGGGCGGATGTGGTTTGATAAACATTGTTCAAGGAGCAAAAGCGCTGTTAGTAAAGAATGTTTTCAGGATGTTCTGATAGTCAAAATCATGTCAATCTTTGCCCATTGTTTACACAGCAGTGGAGTTGGAAAAATTCAGCACCCCCACCCCATCCCACCCTTCCAAATGGCTCCTGTCGCCTTACACGCTTGGAAATGCATATGAATATAGGGTGAGAGCCCTACCATGTAGCTAGTACTCTCCACTGACAATCTGTATAATTGCTCCCTGTTCCCTGATAACACATTTCTAAAGGTCATAAGGTCTCATCCTAACAAGTTCATTCCAGCCAGTTTGCATATTCAAATTCTTGGACTACCAAATGAAAGAGTTATTGTGGAAATGCACTCACACTGTCATTAAAAGTACAGACCCACCAAAAAGTATTTACGCACCCAGCTTCAGCGGTGAAAATGTTTTGAAAATAATAAATAGCACACACTATACAAGGTTATCAGGAAAAATTAAACTATATTTCATAAACAGGTGAAAAATGAAAGACAAAAATCATAAAATCTTTCATCTCACAATCACTCTGGACAAGAAAATCACGGCGTGAAAAGAGCTGTATCAAAAAGGTCTCAAAATCGTTTGATTTTCTATGGGAACAACAACGCTAAAGCATCATGAATATTAATGAGGTCAATCGAACTGTCTAATAATGGGTATGTCCACCCCTTCGCTGGATGACCTCTCGTAGCCGGCTTGGCATAGTATCGACAAGTTTCCGGCAAACATCTCATTGAAAATGTTCCCACAAAGTATCTATACGGTTGTAGTATCATTAACGCTGTGTATTGGTCCGGACAAGTATGTACCTCCAAATCGATCAATTCCCAGAGATTTTTGAACGGACTCAAATCTGGAGACTGCGCTGGCCAATTAAAAGTTGTAAAATTGTCAAATGGATACTGGATAGACATAATCTTGGGGGTTTTGTAGAAGAGATTTGACATCCAAGGCAGTATGTACGGGAGCATTATCCTGTTGAAATACGAAATCAGGCCCGACAAATCTTGGTGCCGATGATAGCATTTCGTTTCAGAGTACATGTATGTCTAAATACTTCCAACGATTCATGGTGTTCTTGACAAGAACAACCGAGCCAACACCAGCAGCCAAGAAACAATCCCAAACCATGAAGCTTAGCTGCTACCACCATCAAACTTGACAGTTGGGCTGATGCAGTGTATTTCATACTCCTTGCCAGATCGCCGTCGTGTGTACAACATCCCGTGACTTCGAAATACCGTAATTTTCGACTCGTCGGTCTAAACAACACGGGACCACTGAGCTGGTGTCCAGTCTACATGACGTCAAGCGAATTATAATCGTGCTGCAATGTGCCGGGGTTGCGATTTCGGCTTTTTCTTGGCAACACATCCACGAAGGCAAGCTCTTCTGTAAAGCCGTGATTTCATCCGACCGTACTTAAACTCAAGAGTTTCCCTGTGTCCTCGTGAAATTTTGCACGGAGTTCACGGGCCATTTCGAACCTGTCGGCCAGACTTGACTGCACCAACATCCTATCTTCCCGTTCAGTCGTTCGCCTCGGATGTCCAGACTATTGTATGTTGACCATGGTACCATGTTGCGACAGTTTTCGGATGCTGTACCTCACACTGTCTTCAGATATGCCCAGCTGCCTTGCAATTTCCTGGTTTTTGACACCTTGAGTATGAAGTGCCTCTATTTGGCCTTTCATATATTCCGGAAGTTCGCGAACTTTGGGCATGGTTTCATTCACAAAATGTTTACAAACAAAAACTATACAGTAACCTCTGGCGACCCCTATCAGAATATTCATATGCAAGTCTGGCAGATTTTCCCGCCCCATAATTAAATCAGAATTATATTTAAACAAGCGACCTAGCGGCCGATATACCTCCGCTGTGTTTATGTAGAGAATGACTATTTTTCACACTTGTTGATGAAGAAGGTGGAAATCTTGATAGCTCATTTCAGTGGCCAGACAAAAGTGGCTAAAATAGCTGCAAAAATACACAATTGAAGATTTCATCATACTTTGAATATATCACATCGGATCATCCCTAAAGAACATGTCAACCAAAGCTATCTGATGAGTAGTTTTTTGAGAATAAAATTTTCTGACCAAAAATGGCAACAATTGCCCCAAAAATAAAAATTGCAGATTTCATCATAATTTCAAAAAGACCAAATTTAGTTCATCTATAGAAACCTGTATACCAAATTTCAAAGCTGTTAGACCAGTACTTTTTGAGAAACACATTTTTTGACCAAAAATGGAAAAAATTGCCCCAAAAATTCAAAATTGCAGATTTCATCATAATTTCAATAAATATCATTTAGTTCATCTGTAGAAACCTGCATACCAAATTTCAAAGCTATCAGACCAGTACTTTTTGAGAAACACATTTTTGACCAAAAATGGCAAAAATTGCCCCAAAATTATAAAAAATTGCAGATTTCATCATAATTTCAATAAATATCATTAAGGTGATCTGTAGGAATCTGTATACCAAATTGCAAAGCTATCAGATGAGTAGTTGTGGAAATACACATTTTTTGACCAAAAATGGAAAAAATTGCCCCAAAAATACAAAATTGCAGATTTCATCATAATTTCAGTAAATATCATTTAGTTCATCTGTAGAAACCTGTGTACCAAATTTCAAAACTATCTGAACAGTTCTTTTTGAGAAATACATTTTTTGACCAAAAATGGCAAAAATTGCCTTTAAAATGCAAATTTGCATATTCTGCACAATTTGAACAAATCTGAAAAGATCATCCCTAGGGACATATGTACCAAATATCAAAGCTATCTGACTGGTAGTTTTCAAGAAGAAGATTTTTAAATATTTTTTACCAAAAATGACAAAAATTGCCTTAAAATACAAATATGCAAATTTCACCACGATTTGAACAAATCTGACTAAAGTCACCCTGAGTAAACACATTTCAAAGCAATCGGACAAGAGGTTTCAGAGGAGAAGATTTTTTTACCAAAAAACCAAAAAATGACCAAAAATACAAATTTCACCACGATTTGAACAAACTTAAGTGAGGTCACCCCAAGTGAACTGCATATAAATATTTCAAAGCAATTGGACTTGTGGTTTCAGAGGAGAAGGCAATTGTTGACTAAACACTATACTGCACTAAACTTGTCGTTTATGGGGGTTGGAATTTGTTCAAACACGTCGATCGCGTTCCAAAAACATTGAGCGTGGGGCATCAGTTTTTCTGTGAGCCGCCATTACCGGAAGTTGGTAATGGCTGCTCCCAGAAATGTTTTCGGGAAGCGATCAAAGTGTTTGAACAAATTTCAAACCCCATAAACGACAAGGTTAGTGTAATCTAGTCTTCAGTAGTGATAAATCGTTACGACCAAGTGCAGTAAATATGTAGCATTTCACACCAACACGCCTAGTCCAGTGGGATGCGCTTAGGGGTGGACCATTTGATATCCTGGGGGGGCTTGGAAGATTTGGGGAAAAAAAAAGATGCCAGGTGGAGTTGCTCGAAAAAAAAAATCTGGCTTTAAGTGGCTGATGGAAAAAAAATTATGGACCATTGCGACTCGGAAAAAAAAAATCTTGGCAATTGTTCGATGCACACTGCAGCATCAATAAAAATCAAGCAGTAGCTCTAGAGTTTTATAAAAAATAAACCGTTTCAAGCTTGAGGAACAATAACTGAATATGAACAATTGTACAGTATACATGACCTTCTGATTAGAGGAAGTATGCTGAAATTGAAATTGCTCACCAGTGTTTTCCAGAAATGTGTAAATCTGAATGTAAGGATTTTGTCAAAATACCACAAGAAGAGAGACAGCCTGCAAACATTTTACTATTATCGTTTGCGCATAGAAAACTCATAACAATGAAAAAATATGTAGAGACTCAATCCAATGCGTAATATTATTACGCATTGGATCGACTCTCTACACATTTTTCATTGTTATGAGTTTTCTGTATACGCATGTTTTATTCGTAAATGCGAACACTGTTATAGTAAATTATCTTACCAATGTTTTCTTAACAAAAGCGAATGTGTTTTGATTAGAATTGAATGAGTTTGATGGTTTTGGGGAAACTACTATGTGGTAATGAAGAATGGGGAATGGCAATGAAATGAGCAGACAGCAGGTGATTTAAGATTAAATGTTACATCTTCACTGCAAATAAAACCATAAGTGTGTCATAAATAATACAAACAAAACAAAATCATGTTTGTTTGTTTTGTTGTATGTGAGCCACGTCTAAGACACACAACAAAAGTACTGTTTCAGTCAGTAAATGTCACCTCAGATGCCACCAGAGAAAACCATTTCACTCCAAAATTTCATTTTTCGCCTTGCGAGAGGGAGGACACCCCCCTCTCGCGCTCTCCCCCCCTCGTTCGCTACGCTCACTCGCCACTCAGTCGCTTCGCTCCCTCGCAGCCACCCGTCCACTTTCTTAAATTACCCGGCTACTTTCAATGTAAGGAGAAATAGTCTGTGTGCGATAGAACAGCATCTTGTTACTGGGTGTGAAAAACCAAGCAAACAAACATTGCACCGAAATTTGGTAAAAAAAAAAATATCTCGAAGAAGGAAAGTGAAAAAAAAAGTTGCCAGCATATGCCCTGTAGAAAAAAAATAATTCATGGTGAAGCACGTGGGAAAAAAAATAATGGCTCTCCACCAATCTTCCAAGCCCCCCCCCCCCAGGATATCAAATGGTCCACCCCTTATTTTATACTCCCCAGGGCCATTGGCATTGTAATTTGTAGCTCTACTGGTGAGCGAAGTCGCAAAAACCAAAAATCACCAACCGCCTCACCGTAGCGCTACAATATTGCAGCTACCTGGATGTCATGACGTCATCGCAAAGCATCTATAGGATGATGTCAGTCTTCATCTCTTGATGCCAAGTCTTTCAAAATTTATTTCACTACCGTAAACTTTCACTCCAATTTCCTTCAAAATATTTCTTACAGTCAGTACAACATCCTGCTTTTCTTCCTTTCGGTTCCGAATAATTACATCTTCTCTGTTCCTCAATATCCACTTCCTCCGTAATGCCACGGCAGGGGTAGGGCATCGACAATATCGCCCAGTCCTTTTTCCATAGATGGCTGTTTCTGCTCTAATGCTGTTATTTCAGTCATTCATACTCACTGCGCATCTTTTCATTTTCCGCAGAACCAGTGGACGGTGCCATCTCCGTTGGCGCGACGAGGCAAGTTTTTTTTTTCTTCTTTCATCCAACAATGGAACATGGTACCAAAAATTGCATACACCACATATCAAAGCATCCGAGTCACATTTGGCAGTCTTTCCACAAATTCCGCACACAAATATAATGTCTCCAGTTTCCTTGTTTCAGATTCACGCTGTGAACAGCCTTGCTTTCGCAGCGGTACGGTAGCCATCTTGAATGGATGCGCGTACTCAGTTATATTCAGAGTCAAAACTTCACTCAAGTATTTCAGTTCAGGAGTCCTGGTCAGCGATAAAAATCCTTCCAACATTACAAGCGGATGTTAATATCGGTGAGAAAATCAAAGCTTGAAGGAATTCTGAGTTATAAACTGTGAAAAATGTAACCACGACCACGGTCACCCTACCACGACTGAGGACGGGATGCGTGGGATGCAAGCTATTAAATCACGCCCTCTAGCCACAAATGAAAACAAGTATGGAACTGTTTGGACCTGTCCAATAAGACGTGGACCATGCCATTTGATTTGGAGCGGGTGTGGGGTGAGGGTGATTGGAGGAAAAGGGTATAGCAACAATTTTCCTACCGATCCTGGCAGCAATTTTTTTTCTTGAAAGGTTACCTTGAAACAATTCTTTTTGCCCGGTAAGGTCAAAACAATTTTTTTTTTCAACAAAAAAATCACTGATTTAGCATACTGTGGTATAATGTCTACAGCATGACAACTTGCCCATGTTTGATAATATGAAGGTTACTTTTCTCACAACTTTTTCTGCTCTGTATACAAGCGGTAACAAAAGCATGTAAATATTGTTTAATAATATTTTGTAAAAGTACGTTTTGATATTTGGGTTAAAAAATTCAAAATAATCATTAACTTACTAGTAACATTCAAGTCACACTCTGCATGAACTACAAATGCTGTACTTTTGAAAAGCACGTTATGACAAACTGAAGTAGCCATTCTCTTAAAAAAATTAGCATACAAATTTCTTTTGTCATTTCTACAGGAAAAAATTAAAAATAGTACAAATCATAATGAATAATGAATCATGGGATATCTCCAATCCAGTATGGAGCATCACTAAATTTGGAAATGACCAGGACTCGTGGCAAGTATGTTGGGGTGCATCATGCGCACCTTCCAAAACAGATCCTGACTCTTCTTGATTATATATATATAAATACACACACACACACACACACACACACACACACACACACATATATATATATATATATATATATATATATATATATATATATATATATATATATATATACACATTATGAAAAACAATACCTCTACCTTTCTGCAATTTTCTATAATATTTTGTCTGTACTTTTATTTGCTAGTCATAAACTCTTCAAAGAAATAGCATACGTAGTTCTTTTGAAATTCACTTTACTGGTTCCTAGATATTCACATTAATATTCAGATACTTCAACTTTTATGTTTTGACAAAATCAGCCATGTTGATTTAAGGATAACTTACCTTATCAGAACATCAACAAAACATTCTACAGAAAAATATTTTCCGATTGCTTGGAGTTTGAACTTTGATATTCAGATACATTCATAGAGCTTTGCTGATTTATAAAATGTTTATAGAGATTTGTTGTTTTATAATGTTTACAGAAATTTTTAAAACGTTTTTAGAGGAAACAAGTTGCTCTTTTGTTCCCTTAACTTGAACTACAGTTAGCTTTTTTAGATTTGAGAAAGTTTGTTAAGTTGTACTTAGACTGTTCAATAAAAAATGATGTACTATTTATTCTTCAAATATTTATTACCAAAAATTTGTAAAATGTCTTTGGGTTAAGCCAAGATTTGCTTTTATATAAAGTTCTTCTTTATTGCTATTGGTAAGGATTTATGAACGTTATTGTTCTTTCAATGACTTAAAAGTTTTCACCAGTGTTTACAATGCACAATGTTAGCTGTATTAAGAGGTGTTTCTAGGATACAGACTATTATATGCTGTTCAATTTTAACCTGTCAGGGTCTTGAAAGTGTTTGTAGGTCATATCTTTTACAATTTCAACCATTGTTTGAAAACCAAGCCAATGTCAACATGAGTGAGAGAAGACAGCATGACGTCAATGAAATTTCATGAGCACTGAATATTAAAAAAAACAACTATTCACTGGTGAGATTTGAGTTGCAGCAGAAAAATTTTGTCTTTTTCATTAAACATTTTATTAAACGACATTCAACATATATGTCATCGTCATTACCAGTATGCAAGAAAAATCGGTTTAAGAGAAAATGTCAAACTTTTTGACATACATATATGTGTCAAAGTGGTCTTTGACAAACATTGACAAAGTGTTATCTGATCACATTGAATCCAGGCTCCTAGTTAGCAGTTTTAATAAAATTTGAAAAATAAAAACATTTTAGTCAAAAAACATTGTCATCATCATCATCATCATCATCATGCAGCAAAAAATTCAAACCAATGTTCGCCATCCCTTACGTAAAGTACTCTTCCCTACATTGCATGATGATGATGATGATGGTAATTTTCATATTTTTTTTAAATTAATATTTTTTTTCAATTTTTAAAATTAAAATTCATATTATTTTTCATATTTTGATCAAAATTAATAAATATGATCCTGGCTTCCCTTTGATCTGACCCTCAGCAGTAATGCATTTGTAAATAACTTTCAAATAAACAGAATACAAGTATAAATCCATGCATACTCAGATTTCTAACCCATTAAAAACTTAAAGTAACTGTCCATGCATTTTTTGTTACTTCTTTCAGCCTGACTTACCCAAACATCCTGTTCTCAAAGGTTTTGCATAATTATTTTGTCTTTCCACAGAACTATTTACTTTTATGTCTTTGTTCTGCAATTTGTGTCAGGAGTCTTTTTTTGACAATTACATAAGATTACCCTTTACGTCACTTTTATTTCAATTTCACATTACAAGTTGGAGATAGCAGGGGCAATCATACCTACTCTCTTATGGGCTAAATCCTTTCAAAGGGAGACTGGTGCACCCCTTTTGCAATGCACATTATGGGGATGTTTAAGGCCAGTGTCTTGATCCCTGGGATCAAGTTTGTGCTAGTCTGTAAGAGGATTATGAAGTGTCATAGCCTTTTGTTTTCCATTGAAATTGTAATCTAGTAAGTAGATTTCCTTGCGAGACACAGGCCTTTAAAGGCACATTGTAAGGAGGTCGTCCTGTCAGTGGCTGTGCAACTTCCTTGTTGATAAACACTGCTTCTTCCAAGAAATTGGCAATGAATGTCAAGCAGCTGTGAAGCAAATTCTGCATTTAATGCGTGTTTAGTTCACCACTTTTGTAGCTTTCCAACCACTGCAAGTATTTGCCAAATAAACTTTGGATGCATCCCTTTGTTTGTATGAAGCTGCTTTGGCTGTGCTGTGGTCACCAGTTTCAGTTCAGCTGCCATTTTAAAGTTTTGGATATGCAACAGTAATGTCAGAATATGTTGTGCTTAGCAAAAGACACTTTGCATGGGCCCTATATGTGCAGCAGCTAACGCGATGACCCCTCTTTTAAAGTTGTCATAAAAGTTCTCTTTTCATTAAAGGGCCAGTAATGCTAACTTTTGATTATTTTTTCATAATTTTCATTTTATATGTCAATTACAAGTTCTCACTTTACTCCTAAAAGAATGTTGAAACACCTATTATTTTGCTTGTCAACATAGCATCTATATGTGTAAAATGCACTATTATTGTTTACATTTGACTTTTAGTCCGGCCCAGAATTCCATTGTAAACAATAACATCGCAGTTTTTAACATGTACAGGCTGGGTTGACAAGCTGAATACTGTATATATAAATATGCACTGGGGAGTGGAACATGAAATTATGTTTGGCCTTAACAACAAAAATGGTGCAAAAAAATCATCAGAAGTTAGCATTACTGGCCCTTTAAGTTATGATGTTATCAAAGTAAACAAACTCTTCTGAACACTGTAGCTGTTACATGAATGGCAGAAAAATACAATTCTTTTTAATTACATAAATACATGTAATTAATACATTCCTGAGAATAGATTTGTACCATTATCACTTATATCTCTAAAATTCACTTTTGATATTTGTCATTTGTCCTACCAATTTAAGTTTTAAAATTAGCTGCCACAGTCTGAACGATATCAATGGAACCTGAGAAATACAGCTTGCACTGATTTTACTGTTGTTAGTAGAGCTTTCAATTATAGACTGAAGATGCATGTCCTGCTAACATCTTCAGTAAATAAGTAGTTGCTGTATATATTCTTTGGTGCATGTTCACTGTTGCTCTGAAATGATAGCTTTACAGGCTGTACAAGCACTGCTGAACATTACAGGGTGATGAAAAATATGTCATCAATATTCTTTCATTCAGATGTCAAGCGCTGTCACTATGAGCTGAAGTAGTGCAGTTACAGTATCCTGTGACCAATCTGCTTGATTTTAAAATAGAATAGTTGAAAGTTTGCTTGAGAAAACTTTGAGCTAAGGTTTAATTCTTTCAGTTTTGAGGTACGAACTACCTTAAAGGCACAAGAGCTGCAACTCTGTGAAATTTGTCCAACCTCAAGGTACCTCCAATTTCCTCAGATATTCATTGCAATCTGCAAAATTGAATGATATAGTCATTAACCATGCCTCAACAAGATTTGCTTGTGGCAGAATAGGCAAGAAATTGAACAGATTTTTGTTCATTTTAAATTTCTTGCCATTTTCAAAATCTTGCCATGTTATGTGAACAACGGGGATTTTTTTGTTAAAGTGGAGTGAATTCCCTTTCCATCTTTTCAGTGGGTTGCACTATGTTGTATTTGTAAAGATTCAAATGTGTACATGCACTATTTACGCTGTTTATCATGTAGTTGTATGGAGGCGGCCATATTTGGATGCGACACCCGTTTGTTATTTGTCTTACTGAAACCTCCCCATGCAGTCCCACTCAGTGGATAATTATACTTGAGTAAACATCTGTGAGTAACATTTCTATGAACTTTTTTTAATCTAATATAAAATCATGAAAATAATGCCAAAAGTTCCAGCTCATGTGCCTTTCAAGAGGTTTAGTGTACAGTGATACGAAATGTGATAGTGGAAAGGATTTCAGTGGTATTTTGTATATCATATTTTCTGTGTTCACAGTCTACTGAATGTCAGACATCTTGGTGGCGCTCTGTTGAATCATATCCAAGACAGCGTCCCTGACTTGGTAATAATCAGACTTTGCGTTGTAGACGTTGGCAGATATCCTGCACCACAGCCGGCCTTGTACAATGGTATATGCGCACACAATATGGTACTTGTCGAAGATTTCCACAATTTTTTTATTAAGAAAGTCCCGAGTATATTGCACCTCGCTCATGTTTATGATATTTTCTGGTAGTGCCACCATACCCATGAAGGGCGCCCTCATTTCTGTGGGAATCTGCAGCTGCTCTGTGTTCCAGGCTTTGGACAGCATCTCTACAGCCCAACTGATCAACTGTGTGCAGTAGTTGTTTATCTCATCCTAGTGAACAGAACATTTAACAAACACAAAAATTGTCAATTTGAGAAACTGCAGACACAACACGTGTCAAAGCAAATAACACAGAAGTTCACTTGCACCTGCCAAACGATAATAAGATGTGGTATATATAGATCTCTCAGATGTTAGGAACTACAAACGACACTTGTGCAAAAGATAATATTACATACTGTATATTTTTAATTTTCTCCCTTTTTCCTTTTAATCACAGACCCAAGCTACAGTCTATATCTAATGCAGGGTCAAGCAGGTAAAGTAGAGTCACAGTTACATTGCCAGCATCTTTTTGATAGCTAAATATTTCATAAGATTTACAACAGTTAGGGGAATTCTTGTTATGCTTTCCCAACCTGACCAAAATAAATGATCTACATTGCCAAACTCTACTTATTAGCAGATGCTTTGGCAAAGATATCTTCACAGTTGTTTATAACTTGACAAAAGGAAAATCATTATGGAAGGATGGCATGCATTTCAAAAGTGGCTGTTGCATAAAGAAATTGACTTGTCATGAAAGCTACACAAATTGTGCAGGTTTCTGAAAAAATTGTGCTAATAATTTATCGGCATCACACAACTTGACCAAAAAGGTCAGATTTTAACATGAATGTGTGTATGCCACAGAGATATTGTCGGAATTACATAAAATTAGTTGAAGCTAAACCTCTCAAACATAAAAACAACAACAGTCTTAATGAGGTTATCGCAACCTCTAGGGGCTGTACTGTCTGAAGAAATTGTGGGGGCGGCTGAATGTAAAAAACCCATACCCCCATCTAAGATTTTGTCATTTTAGGACCTAATATGACCTTTGACCCCACTAAAAAGTTGTGCAATTCACAGAGCATATGATGCGAAAAAAGGCACAATGACTACATGTATATCTGACATTCATGAATTAAGATACTCACAAAGCCGCCAATTTCTTGATAAAATTCAATCGCTGCTGGAGCACAGAGATAAGGGGAATCATCGCAAGTTCCCTGCATGTAGAACTGCTCTTGTAAACTCTGCTGATAGTTATGTGAAGTGACCAGTGGTTTCACGGTCTTGTTGTGCTTAGGGTGAACATACAGCAAGGCAGAGCCACGAGGTGTAAACAGCCACTTATGAAGGTTACCTGTGAGGCAATATATATCCTGATTTCAATGATATTTGAAATGCGCAACACAATTCTCAATGGTACACATTGTATGGTTGAATAATATTTTGAAGTTCGTTATTTGATCTTCCTTTCACAGAAATGACTATTGAACTTTGCTGCGTATGCAACAACACACAGATTACTCAGATAAATGAAAGACAAATTTTGGCAAGTAATACATTAACAAATCAAAGCACTGCAGATACATTAGTAAAATTGTATCTCCTGGAATCATTTAGTCATAGGAATGAGTAGCTTGTACAAGAAAACTATCAAAAAATGCACATTGATTTGGTGTTCACCTTTTTGTGTTTAATGATCTCTTACCCACAAACCTTTTTGACTTTGAGAGGACGTAAAACAAAAGAATTTATTTACTCTGGCCTTACTCATCATACAAAGCTGTCTCTGGTCAAATGTAAACAAAACCCGATATAGGAAAGCTATTATAGAGAAGAAATAATATATTTAGACCATTAAATACTTTATCATCTAAGGAGCATTCATGGGAATTTTAACATTTGGTTCATGCCTATAATATCCTGTCTCCATCTTTATATACCGGTAGTACACTATTAATGTTTTCTCATTTGTAACTCTTGTGTTGGGAGAAGACTAATTTCTGTGTATCTGATGGAAATTATTTAGCACTGAATACAAATCAGGTTCTAACTGGTGGCATTTCAAAACTCTATTCAATGGTTTTGTTTTGCTCCCTGATCCAATATAGCTGACTAACAAGTGTGTGTAATCTGGTTCAGACTCACCAATATAGTAATCAGCACCAAGCTCTTCCAAATTGAGCTGCACTTGTCCCGGTGCATGTGCTCCATCTATTACAACCTTTACACCCCTGTCATGACATACTTGAATCAGTTCTTTGATTGGCATCATCACGGCTGTAGCACTTGTAATGTGATCTATAATAGCCACTCTGATGGATGGGTTGGCCTCCAAGATGTCAGTGTATTTCTGGATCACCTCATCCTTTCCATGTATTGGAAATTTGATATCCGCAATTATGTATTTGAGGTCTGCCAAAGGAGAGAATGATAACTTTGACAAAGCTGATTGACAAAACTGTCATTTCACTTTGTATATTTTTAACCTTTTTTATTTTAAGTAAAATCATTAATTTTCACAAAGATTTAATTTGGCCCTTTTAATGTTTGAGACATTTCACTAGGATTTAAGTTCATCGTTTTCTCCAGTAAAGCAATGGATTCTATTGTTACTTAACATTTTCACTGGGATTTAATCTAGCGGATTTTATGTTTCAGTGAAAATAGTGAAATTAAATCCTAGTGAATAATTAACACTGTTTCAGTATTTGGGCTGAAAAACTGTCCAAAGGCTCTGCATCAAATTATTATTGATTACAAATGCAAATTGTTATCGTCTAATTAAGAGGTACACTGCACAACAAAAAGATGTGAGGAAGACTTGCATATGTTAAAGTGCAAAGTTCATTCACCTTTCTCTGAGTTGTCGCAGACATCGAAAGCTGTTTTGGCAATTGCAGCATAATTCAGGTCACTAACCAACACCATGTCTCCATCCTTGAACTTCATGGATTTCAAAACGCAATTCACTCCTATGAAGAAATAGAAAAATCAAACTACTGTTTTGAGACTGTAAATTTATGATAGAGTGCACTCGATCATAACTTTACAGTCTCAAAACACAAAACTAGTGATGCTTGCTATGCCAGACATACCAGACATACCAAACTTGGAACCTGTCTTGGTGGCCCCAAACATGAATAAATTTCCTTCAATGTAACACTGGATGAACAAATTTTAGGAGGAGGTTATTGCTAAGGGAATTACAGATTCAAATAATAAATCAAACATGACTTATAATATTATTAAACCATATTCATAATTTTACAATGGCATAACATTTTTTTATTATTTGCATGTTGTCTGCAATCATGAGGATTACCATAGCTGCTATGCAAAGAGACAATGTCAGCTGTGTACAGTGTAAATATTCTTCATGTTTCAGGGCCAATTGAATACGCTAACTTTATGTAAGCTTTTCGACAATGACAAATCACTTTTTACAACATTTCACACCAAAATTCCAATATTATATTGGCGATCAATCATGCCGAGTGATGAATATGCTACTTGGTGTTGTCAAGTTCACTCTGAATATGCATGAGTGGTAGTGATAGTGTACATGTCGTAAACTGGTCAAATCTAATGGTATACGGTCACTTGGGTGGTTTAACTGTTTAATTATGCACTTGCCACTGTATTTCCATCCTTTAACAATACTCGTTTATACATAGATTCATAAACAATTCTACGTATCTTGCTTCAAACTATAAATGAAACAAATCATGCTTGGACCACAAATATTCGAGTAAAAGTTCAAACCATCCACACTTCTGCAATAAATGCTTAAAGAAGGAACTAAACAATACACTGTCTTTATACAGGGACCATATACTCAAAGTCACTTAAAATTCAATGACTTTAAGACATTTTCAGCAATTGTCAAAGATTGTTTGAGATCAAAAACACTGATTTCGATATTATTTTTACAATATGTCATTTTTGAATGCCATTTCATGTATCATTTTTACGATATCATGACACATTATCTTGTCATTTTTGACAATTGTTGATGGATCATCAATTTTCCAGGAAATTCAGGGACTCAACGTCATTTTCAAGGATTTTCCAGGAGGTTTTAAAATTTAAGGATTTTCGAGGACTGTACAGACCCTGTTTATGGATACAATTGCCTGTTCATGGTTTTTAAACTGGAGAAATGCTGATTTTCTGGGAGTAAAAGAATCACTGCAGAAGTTTTAGTTAGAAAAGACTTCACCTATGTGATCCAAAAATCTTCAAGTCACTTTGATCAAATCAAAAAGCTATTCCCAATTACAGTGAAAAATTATTTGGTTTGACAAGCAAGAGCACTGCAGTGTCTCTAGAGGGCAGTGTTTATGAACTTTGAACTGTAATACCACAGCACTAAACCTCCAATGACACTCAAGAATTCTTGGGATATGGTGGTTCTTGGTTGACAACTTCATCTACTCAAAACTAACTTTCAGAATATTAATTCATTTTGACCTTGAATTAATTAAAGCATATATCAAAGGGGAAATTTCATGAATTTTTCTCCCTTCAGTATGTTAAAAATACAAAGTTATTGTGTACAATATATGTTAGTCTCGACTAATGAATTCCAGACTAACATTCAGATTTCAACAAACACATTGGCATTGGTTGACAAAATTGAACATTAGGTCTTGTTGACATTATCTTGAGAGTATGTGAATTTCAGGAACAGAACAAAAATATGTACTTGAGACACACTGAACATTGTACAGCTACTAGATGTTTATGGTGCCTGGCACTCATCTTTCCTTTTCTTTGCAGGCACTTTCTAATTAACTAACTAACTTGACTGGATGAGCTGCCTGTCACCATGTACTGGCATTCAGTGTGTCACTTACCAGTAGTTGTATTGCTAACAAACACCAAATTCTCCGTCTTCGCGCCAACAAAGTCAGCCACGCTCTGCAGGGCTTCTGTGTAATAAATGTCTTTCTGTCGTCGTACGAAATCATCTGAGCATCCCTCTTCTTCCTTTAAAAACCTATAATATGGAGTGTTATGTTACATGGTAGAACAAATAAATCGCCTATTATTTTGTATCCATGGCAGGAGCATTTCTTAACACTTTGAGCCCATGACTCCACCAAAATATAGATGTTTGTAGGTGCTTTTAGGTGGTTGACAGTGAAATGGTTGCAGAACATAATGGCTCCTGTACTTGAGGTTTGAACCGAAATGGGGTTCAGCTTTTGTTGCGCCCTGTCTTCCATTGTCTAGAATCATTTTAACTATATGGACGCATCAAAGTACAGTAGTAGGTGTAGCCTTGCTGTTTAAAAGGTACCCATCTCAATCCCTGGTTTTTTCCAATTAGATGTGTGAAGTGATCATTGACACTGTTCATCTGTTCTCTATTGAAATTTTTAATGGACTTGGCCTGTGTCCACAAATACTTGGGGGGGGGGGGGGGGGGGGGCTTGAGGAATCTTGATTGAAATCTTATTTTTGTTCAGATCCCCTCAATACCCCCCAAAATTTTCAAGCCCTTCCCCCATTATCATTTAGCAGCATATCTATTAGGGATGTACACCCAGAAAAAATAAACATGTATTGGGCAGTTCTGTTTGCGGCAAAGTTGATCGAGACCCTTTGATACTTTGATATTGGTGTGATATTTACAGTGACAGACCAAGAAGTGTTTGAAATGAAGGTGTTTTTCATTTGAATAATGTTGTACAGTGTGTATCTCTACGTTGGAACAATGAGAAATGCTATCATGACACAGCTAAAACCTCCATTTTCACAATCTGATCAAATGAAAAGAAGTATTAAAATTCTTTCAGAATTGAGCATTAAAATGTGAAATTTTTCTTAAAATGCACCATATGGGACATGTTGTGCTTCACTAGTTGGGAGTCCTGCCATCATGACTGTGACTAGTTTTAACCGACATGATGCTGAAATATTAACTTGCTTATATCTTTGATGAGGTGCATACTTACTTACACATCCTAGTGACGCCTATTGCCTTCATGCCCTGACAATGACACACATAACCAGGGCCATAGTATAACAGCTTCTACTGTCTTTGTTGCAGTACCGTAGCTGTGGAAACGCAGCTATCTGTTGGCGGGGTAGGGTGCGTCTCTATGCGGGTCAAAGGTCAACCCCACCACGGATTTGGCAGGGTTGACCTTTGACCTTATAGGGACGCACGCTACCCGCCAACAGCTAGCAGTACCGTAGATTGAGGCTTTGCCGTCAAACCCCATGTCCACCGAACCCATACTTCACAATCCCAGGTGACGAGCTACTGTACTGCAGCAACCACAGTCTTGCCTATGCAGAAAAGCGATCGAACTGGCGGACTATCCATAGGGAACCCAGAAAGCTGGTTGTTGTTGTTGTTTGTGTTGTTTGTGTTGTTGTTTATGTTTATTAGTCGTGTTGTTGTTGTTGTTGACCAATAAAATTCAACGAAGATAACTGTTGTATTGTGATTGTTTCAAAATTAATGTAGATATCATAAGAAATGCTACAGGGACACTATCATTTTTTGACCCAATGCAACTCTATACACTATCTTCATATAAGACTAAGTGTTAGTACGTTAGAGTTACATCGGGTCAAAGAATGATAGACTACACTATTAGTGTCCTTGTAGCGTTTCTTATGACATCTACATTACGTTTGAAACAACCACGACACAACAGTTATCTTCGTTGAATTTTACAGGTCAATAACAACAACATCACGACAAATAAACATAAACAACAATACAAACAACAACAACAACAACAACAACCAGATTTCTGGGTTCCCTATGGACACTCCAGCCCACTGATGCCTGTGATGTTCTCACCCTATTCTGACATCCATAATACGTTTGGGCAGCGCTCCATATGAACCATGATTGCACGGAAACACATCTCTACGAAAACAAAATTCTTGGTCTCGCATTTCTCGTCCGAATTGCACCTTTCTTCCTCTCCGGCTTTTCATCAGCCAAGCTGCCATTGAACACAGACCAATCGTCGCAGCAGCTCCAGCAATCACAGTCAATCTTCGATCCATTGTTTGTATCTGAGGTACAGTTCATTGTTTACATATAACATTAAAAAGAGTCAATTAGTAATCAACTGTAGATACCTGGGCTGTCTAGTCAAATATAAGTACATGACGTGGCATGGCCTGGAGATGTGACAGCCACATCACAGAGGTCAAGGAAATCCTTGCAGTGTTAGGGCGCCCCCTACGACATTCTAAAACATAAATGCGTATTTGTCTTTATTACTACTTGAGCATAAGAACCTGTTGTTCAGAAGAAAATTTAGTTTAAAGCCCCAGTAATGCTAACTTTTGATGATAATTTCACCATTTTTATTTTGAATGTGAACCATAATTCCTTGTTCTTCTCCCCAAAGAATGTTGATATACACAGTATCCAGCTTGTCAACCCAGCCCCTATGGTTGTAAAGTGCATTGTTATTGTTGAAAACTGACTTCTGGTCCGGACTAGAATTCAAATGTAAACAATAACTATGCATTTTACACATTTGAACGATAGAGTTGACAAGCTAAATAGTGGGTGTATCAAAATTATTTGGGGAGTAGCATAAGAAGTTGCAATTGATATATATATAATATAAAAATAATGAAAAAAATCATCGAAAGTTAGCATTACCGGGGCTTTAAATTTGTCATAAAGTTAGATTATGAAGACAATTTCTTATATTTTGAAACCTTATTCGAAAAATAGAAGGCCGTAGCACTAGTAGAAATACAAGTAAAATAAACTAGACGGATAGATAGACGGATAGATAGATAGATAGACAGACAGATAGATAGATAGATAGATAGATAGATAGATAGATAGATAGACAGACAGACAGACAGACAGACAGACAGACAGACAGACAGATAGATAGATAGATAGATAGATAGATAGATAGATAGATAGATAGATAGATAGATAGATAGATAGATAGATAGATAGATAGATAGATAGATAGATAGATAAGTAGCCTAATAAAAAATCAAAACAAAATATCACAAACTGCATAGTAGTTTTATTTCAGATTCGTAAATTGAAGATAGGTCCGCCAAAGAATATGTGAAAAGTTCAATAAAAGAACTCAATTTTTGAAAAAAACTGTAAAATTCTAATTCTTGTGGTTGATATTGAAATTTTACGGAAAGAAATGGCACGGAGTGAATGATGATTCTGCCGATGATCTAAGTCTCAAAGTTAAAAACTGTGGCTCGTACGGTACGCTGTGGGACGACTCAATGTTTCCTTAGGCTGTATGGTTGACGCCCTCAAGGGCTGATTTCTGCCATTACGAGAATATGGACCGTGTTCTTTAGTTGTTCCTAAATATCCAACGACTAAGAAATTTTAAGGACTCTCAGTAAAGTGGAAGAGACTTTCTGTAGCAAATGACAACCTTTTGGTTGCTCAGTCATCAATAGTTTTTATTCATGACAGCTGAAAGTTTTCCTTCGATCACCTTGGTTCAAGTTCACCAACTGTCGCTAACGATTAGGTACATTAGGCCAAGAAAAGTAAAAATTTGTTTCTCATCCTTGACATATTGCAAAAACGATGCCGTGACGCGGGTTTTTTTCTTCTCATTTTTTTATTCTTCGACCAACAAGAACGCGCAAAAAACATGAAAACAACATAGGAATACGCGCAGAGATAAACGCACAGCACTGTTGCTTTAGTTGTTTTGTATAGCAACAGTTCTGTGGTTTGACATTTAGTGCAGCAATGCACAGTTTTGACAGCTTAATATAACAGTGACATGTGTACAGTTCTGAATGGAATGTCAGTATCAGTTATTTGTTTACAGTTTTATTTTATACAGCACTGTGTTATGCATTATCGTCGAGTATTTTTGTCGGTTTGTTTTCATTTTATTCTCTTGAGCAAATATTAAAAAGGTTGACGTGGCGGGTCTGAATTGACACGCGCGATTATGAGAAACAAACTTTTTAATTTTTTTTGTCCTTAGGTACGATCAGGCCGCCGTGTGCCAAATCACAAGCAACTGTAGGTTCACCTATATAAATTGTCAGTTTTGTGCCCCAGATACTTCGCTGCTATGTTGATTTACTCTCAAACTCTCTACATCTCAGTGAAAGTCAAACATTTTATAGCACAATTAATGAGGCGTTGCACTTAACCGACTCAAAGATGACATGAAAACCCCCTTATACTATTCATTTTTAAAGAGCAGAGGATGTAAAGTTTGGTATGGTACAATAGTTTATCCGAAGGATTAAGTGATATATATTTGGGGGTAGGAAACCTCTATTTTCTTATTACTGATAAAAGTTAATTTCAGTCAAAAAATCGCAACTACTTTATGAAATTTCATCTCATTTGAAACTAGAGTATATGCAGAAAGAAAACGACAATTTTGTTTTGCATTATCTATTGACATAATTAAATGCCAGGCACTTGTTGAAAGGCTGATATTCAAAAAGTGATTAAAATCATGATCAGCAATATTGAAGTAAGTCTCATTTTAAATGTAAGAACTTAATTGCCAAACAAAATTGTCGTTTTGTTATATAGCATCAAAAGAACATAATTTGTAATTTAAAAAAAAACTGAACCTGCCAGCGTGAAGTTCAATATAGTGAAATGTTGAAAACTGGAGAAAAAAGGAGTTAGCAAACAGGTGATTTGCATAATTTTGTTTAAATTTACATGTCTTACTCACCCAACTCTTACAACTGTTTATCTTGCTAAACGGGGTCAACCCGACTTATATATTAACCTTGGTTTAACAAATTAATGAAAACTGAATGTATCTTTGTCAAAAAGTGATTTTGAGCAAAATACGTTTTGTTATGTGCAACGTCATATTAAGTTAATCTTTAAATATACCAATTTAGATAGACTAGCATAATTTGTGTATCTTTAAACCAGTCTATTATGATTTGTGCATGATTTGATTTGATGTACAGATTACTCTATAAAGTATTAATAAACATCAGCTTTGAACTGGCAGCGACCTTTGACCCTCATGTCAGTTCGTGTTTGAAGCTTTCAATGGGATTCTGGAATACATACACGACAGCCTGACTGACAGGTTGGCGCCGTTTCGATCACCTGTCACCTGTACCGTGGTGGCTGTGACCGCACCATGTCGCGTTGTCAGCAAATTTCAAGCAAATTTAAAAAGTGCTAATAAAGAGTATGTATAGGAGATAACTGGACTGCATTATTCCGTTGTTTTTTTAAGAAGATTTCTTTTTGCCTTTGTCTGTATTCGGATAGAAGAAAGTTTAAATTATTGTGAATCTATCTTTTAACTGACCTATTTGATTTTCATATTCCATCATATATAATGAAATATAATGAAATATAATGCATAGTAAGGTGACATGCAGACAGCCATTCTGTTGACCTCCACCATAATTACTTTACTGTGCAAACGTCGGCAGCTGCCGGGATCGCTAGCTTTACTGAGATAAGGTCTCGTACGACACAGTCGAATATAAGTATTCGGTTGAAGGTTCTAATTCATGAAATGGTCCAACCTCCCCTTCGCTATTGTAATTTCAGTTCTTAAGAAACTCAACAGAGAAATACAACTCTTACCTTCTTTAGGGTTTCTTCAATGAACTTCGCCCCCGACACGTTATCATGTCGAGTAGTTGATATATTACCAGTATCATGTAATATGTAACATATAAAGTCAAATCACGTGTAAGTCACGGGGTCCAAAAATCCCGCCGTGATTTAAAATATCTACGTGATATTATTACAGTACATGCATGTGCTATTCTCGAAAAAAAAAATGTAGAGTGTTGTCGAATAGGGAGACTCGTAATAAGCAAGAACCGGTATTTTACCTTTAAGAATTGAGGCTTTTGCCAAAGTAACCATGTTTGTACACGTTTTGTTAGAAATTAGTGAAAAACGGACAGATAGAGGAAGAAATAGACACACATGAATAGCGACGTATTAATAATAACACGATTAAAAGCTTTGTCGAGTGAGCAACGTTAACGTTTACTGATTCTTACGTATTGCTGATTATGATGTCTTCAACATTCAAAATCACTGCTACGGAGCACATTTGAACTTCAATGTCGTTCCAGTTTTTATAATCTTAAAATGCATATGAAATACTTCGATCAATGCGTAACATACGTTTGGTGCCAATGGTACAGAGCGAGACAAAGAGGACTCTATCAGGGCGTTCAGAGACTCGCGGTGCTGCCGTGGGTACACAGAAGTGTACGTCAGATGTACTTGTTGATGCGGAATCAGTGAAATGTAATAAGACGTTGATGTATTGCCCTTTAACTTGTTCCTCGATACTGTATCAAGCACCCTAGGGTATCAATGCTGTAGCCCTTTCGCGGTTATTCCGACCATGCATTGCTGTGGCAAACGCCGAATACACACTCAAAACAACAAAAACATATTGATTTTGTGTTGTATAACGGATTGTTATATCGGGATTGTTATACATGGCTGACACAAATCTGCATGCCTCATGTTTCGTATCCATCGGCGACGACAGTATAAGCCAAGGTGTAACCCTACCATACTAAATGCGTATACTACGGCTGAAAAGGTATAAGAGTAACACTGCGCTTTGTATACCCTAGTGCGCACTGCATCATGGAACCGATAAAAGAATTATTGCGAAGGCATGCCTTGTGTGTGCGTGTGTGCATACGTTTAAATACGTTTGTGTCTATTTGATTCATTTTGTGAAGCTTTTAATTTAAACAAATAAACAGTTGTATGTAATAAAATTTGCAAATGTAAATTAGATTTTAGTGCCTCAAGCCCACAGATCCTCTCAGAAAACACCAAGGATGTGTCTTATAACTCGTTCGAGACTAGCTGTTGGTCCATATCTTTGGTGTTTTACGACTTTACAATTCAAAATCAGCCCGTAAAAGGCAAGAATACCGTCTGAAAACACCACAGCCATGCACCCACACCACAGCTAGTTCCCACAAAAAACTAACAGGAGAGCGCCCTCAGTAGTCTGACATGCGTCTTTGTTTATCCATAGCCATACTTTGTTCTGAGGTTTTTACTAAAACTTGCTATAGCAAAATTAAAACTTGCAAGTCACTATAACTGCCAATGATACAAATGTGATGACAAGAAGGCACCACAGACTGAATGAAAATTAACTAGGTTTGCAAATCGGTTTTCTATTTTTTTTCATAGAAGAAGCGACACACGAGAATAAGACAAAGGGAGGATATTATAAACTTTTTACTAACGTTGAAACTATACCGTAAACTATGTCAAGATGCTTGAATTCCTATCATAAAAGAGTAATTTGCCAAACACAATCAGTAAACCCCGTTGGAACGAGCAATGCGACCCTGAATTTGACTTCAGAAGATTCAATATGCTGTTCAAATGTGTAGATAAACTTCCCTAAAGCTATCAAAGAGTGATTAGGCATCCGGATGAAGTGTGTAGAAGGCCATACCTGTTGAATGTGAACTCAAGTACATCAACTATGTGAGAAAACTATCGTCTGCTTGATATTGTAGGTAAAAGTGGTTGTCTGAGTGGTAATTACGTGCACAATTATGAACATCTGGGTCTTTTCGGGAATCAACAATCGCCGTGGCACATTGTAGGACCGCTCTTACTTCATTAAGCATACATCAACAGCAAGTTATTGACTTGTGACTATTTACGCTTTTTGCAAAAATCTATAGAGAGCGATTTCCTGAAGACTTGGCGAGTGTTGAAACGCTAAGGTTGTTTTCGCCCCTTCTGTGAAGTTATCGCTTCGTCCACCCTTTCACTGTGAATCAATGTGTCATAAATCAAACTGGAAAATGATGATAAAATCTGAAAAGGTCCCAAGAAACCAAACGAGGGCTCCCTGACCGCTTATAAGGTGCATTTCAATGTGCAATTATTCATTTATTTGGCGATAACCTATCACCGGCTGGCTTAAATATGATGGAAATCGGCCACTCGTGACCTAAAAATGTAAAAATCGATCGGTAAACGCCTAAATTATGAAAAGACCTCATCGTATAGGTGAGGTCAAACTGCCAGAGAGTATGTATCAGATGGATAGGAGTATGACTTGCTGTAATTTGTATACAATATCTCCGTTTATGCATCTCACTCAAGGGAAGGGTCGTCGATAGTGCACCTTGACGGCTTTCTTGTTTACAAACCATGTATTTCATGCACGATATCTAGATGCATATGACACCAACATAGCTGCAACATTTACAGTGTACTTTCTGACAAACATGTTTTAACTTTCATTAATCGTCAACGTCACACCTTTGATATACTGTATACGTTCTTGGTTGTGTGGGTCCCATACGAACTCACTCCAACGACCCCCCTTCTTTAATAACGCAAATATCTAAATCTAGAGTTTTTAATAGTCCTGATAGATTGGTATTTTGATAGATTTGGGTCCAATTTTCCCGAAAAGTTTGGGTTGGCCTGTGATCTCTCTACCTCAACTATGTCAGTATCGGTTAGTTGTGTAGACATGGCGTCGAGATAGGACACGCCTCGAAAGTGAAAGACTTACACTTTTGCTCCAACTTTCCTCTATGAACCTTTCAACCATTCTCTTACTATATCAATAATAAGAAATAGGGGTCACCGTGCAAAGTTCGGTACTGGAGAAACCAATTACCTAACATTTACTGTTACTGGAAATTCAAAATAGCCGCCATCCCGCCTGTAAGTCTGTTGGGAAATAAAAAAAAACACATTTCGAGTTTCGAAAAAAACGAAGAAAGTAAAAGAATTTCCGACTCCATGAGCTTTACGATTAGCCGTTCCACAAGTGGTAGACCATAAATGTATGGAAAGAAACTGGGAATCTGAATATCTGTCCCCGAGGCGCATTCTACCTTAAGAAGAATAAGGCCATAAATCTGCAATTGACGGCAGTCTACCTAAAGTCTATTGGTCCGACACAATTACGGTAACATATCAGAATACTGACGAAACTTTTTAAAATTTAGAGATGTGATGGGGCTAATTACAAAAAGAAAACCTGTGCATTCATCCTGCAGTTTGCATCACTGAATGTTTGCTGTAAAATGGTCCTCTTAATTTGATTCAACTGCAGGGAAGGTCAAGCTCACCTGATTAGTCTCATCAAATTTCTTAGGTTAAAGGGAAAGGGTCGTCGGAACTGCGCCTGCGCGACTTTATTTCTTTATTTGTTCAAACAATCTATTTCTTGCACGATATATAGATGCATCACGTGAACATATAGCTGCAAAATATAAATATTGCGACGTGAATTATGCCAAAGGTGTTTTAACTTTCATAAATCGTCTACGTACCTTTGATATATGGTGTTAACACTGGTTGAATGGATCCCTTACGACCTGTAGTTCCGACGACCACCTCCCTCTAACCTTTAACAAGAATTCAGCTGTAGGAAAGTACATGCATAAAACTTTGAAACCTAATTTTTAAAACGAAACTATACCAGGTTCTACGCTGATGAATATAGTTGTATGACCAAGTTTTGCCTCTCAAAAAGTTATACTAATCTGTATTTTCTGTTATAAATGTTCACAGCCAAATGAATGCCAGGCATCTTAGTGGTGTTCTCTTAAAGCATATCCAAGATGGCGTCCCTAATTTGGAGATAGTCGGACCTTGTGTTGTAGACATGGGCCGATATTCTGCACCACACGCTACCTTCAACCACGGTACACGCAATGACGACATTGTACTTGTCATAGATTTGCAATATCATCTTATGGAGACCTTCCCGCGTGGTTTGTACTTTGCCCTTCACGAGGTTGTCTGGTAGTGCCACCATTCCCATAAATGGCGCTCTCATGTCCTCCGGGATCTGCAATTTCTCAGTTTTCCAGGCTTCCGATAGCATGTCTACGGCCCAACTGATCAACTGTGAGCAGTAGTTGTGTATTTCATCCTGGTAAAAAGATAGATAAAGGGACATATAGGAAAAACAATGCAACAGTCAATCAGACAAATTGCAGACATAAGCCGGCTTTAAAATGACAATACCCGTTCAAGCCTAAGGCTATAATAACCATCGATATAAAATTGCCTTCTTTGAACATCATATTCTTTTGGATAAGGTAGCCAGTCTTTTATCATTATTAATCTTGGACAAAGAGCTTGGTTTTCATTTCCAAAAGCCAGATTTCAAACAAGCTCACAATGCGATAATGCCCCCTGGTATAAATCTTTGTGTTTTTTGAGAGTTCTACTTACAAGTGACACATCATGTACTTACGCATGGTGGAGAAAAACAAGCATCAATTTTCAAGGACGAAATTGCAGTTTTCTCAATTCATATAATGTCAGTGATTACACTGTATTAGCTTTTCTCTTGTTCATGGGCAAGCGGATTTGAAAAGAGAAAACTTGCTGTTTTTTATGTAAATCTAAAACAGTTTATTTTGTATTTTCTTTCCTCTTTACAGAGTTCTTGATATCTACAACCGACCATACCAATCTGAAATGCTCAATGGCAACGCTATTATCATAATTTAAAGTTTGAATATTGTTACCTCACGCTTTTGCCTTATCCATTTTCCATTAATGCGTTCACATTCAAAGCCGCCGTAAAGGAAGATGACACTGTCATCAACAACGAAGAGAAGAAATAACAGGCAATTTCAGATTTTCTCAGTGATCAAATGATTGAGAAAACACATGAGTCGTCGACGTAGTTGGGAAATAGCATGTGAATGAATTTCTTCACTCGAAGGAAAAGTTTGAGAGGCTCTTTACGGTCTGTTTCCTATAGTCTACGGCTTCGTTAAACATACTGCTCTTTGGAAGATTCAAAGCGTGCATCGAAAATGTAACCTGAGACCCATATATGCATCAGACTCGTTAGCAAACGGAGAAACAAGCATATGCCACCACTCTCATGGTCAGTTAATACGTGTATATAGTATTCTATTCCATATATTGCAAATTCAACATATCAAGCTTCAATGCTCAATATATGAAGTGAGGAAAATATTGATTTTCAAAGCTCTCTATCTATCCAGTGAGAAGAATCTGTAAAGTAGTTCCCTTTTTGTAACAACAGTGGTATTGCAATTTCTAAAATATATTAAATTTTAACACGCAACAATACAAATTTCTCACTGAAAGAAAAGGTATTAGAAAAAGTCTTGTCAGAATGGATCTGTTGTGAAATCCATCTACGATGAACAAATTTTGAAAATTTAATACAAATGGCAAACAGCAATTGATATTACTCATTATTCAATATGCTTTGTACACCATCGCATTGCTTTATGAAGTCTCGTGGCTGTACACGGAAATTCGGAGAGAAATTTCACATTTTCATCTCCAACATGAGAAAGACCACTTTGTTTGTCACATAAAAATGGTAAAACATAGAGTGTTTGTGAGACAAAACCAAAATCATCGTTGAAATCCAACCTTCAGTTGATCATTCCTTCATTAAAAACATTCCTTGAATATTTTCCTTCGGTACACGATTGGAACAAATTTGGGATAATTGGATTTTCATATTATTCAAATTTCTCAAAATTGTTAGATGCCATACAGCTGAATGTTGCAATATTATAAATTACTCACAAAAACAAGTGTGTAATGTGAAAAGAAAAGCAGATGAGCTTACATTTGTAGATTAAATCGGCATTACTTAACCATCCAATATCCCAAATTAATTCCAATCGTGTTTACGGTACTTTTGATAGTAAAATATGAGAATATTCTCTACGTAGCAGTTCTTACACTTCAAAATCAAGCGGTCCAGATATGCTGGACTTACATGTATGGTTTGTTAGGTTTGTTATTTATTGAAGACTTTGATATGGTACACAGAAATTACGGGTGCTCACCAAGCCGCCAATTTCTTGATAGAATTGAATTACTGCAGGTGCGCAGAGATAGGGTGAATCATCGGAGGTTGCCTGCATGAAGAACTGTTTCTGTAAGCTCTGCTGATAGTTGTGTGAGGTGACCAATGGTTTCAAGGTCTTGTTGTGTTTAGGGTGAACCCACAGCAAGGCAGAGCCACGAGGTGCACACATCCACTTGTGAAGGTTACCTTAGACAAAAATATTATGATTTAATCGATATGTGACGTTGGTTAGCGAGTTAACCTCTACTCTGGTGATGTTCGTAAGAAATATTGTGTAATTTTCTAAATCCTCATATTTTTATTGAGCAAAGACCGGATTAGTCTTGATGCATATGACACTGATATCACTGAGATAAAAATGGGTATACTTTTGCAATCAATATATTTCGCAAATCAATTAGTAAAAAGACATTAGCCCATTGTAATAATGTGATGATGCCCCAAAAGACCCTACCCCCATGATCTTAAAATAGTGCATTACTTTCTGTGTGCTTGGACAATACTTATTTCTGCGCATTAGATGCATAGTAGTCGACACCGACCACTGAAAAGGTTTGGAATGGTGAAACTCGCTGGCGTTTCCTTCAGTGTAGCTAACTACTGTATGAACTCTGAAACGACCTGTACACACTCACCGACGTAATAATCAGCACCAAGCTCTTCCAAATTGAGCTGCACTTGTCCCGGTGCATGTGCTCCATCAATTACAACCTGCACACCCCTGTCATGACATACTTGAATCAGTTCTTTGATTGGCATCATCACGGCTGTAGCACTTGTAATGTGATCTATAATAGCCACTCTGATGGATGGGTTGGCCTCCAAGATGTCAGTGTATTTCTGGATCACCTCATCCTTTCCATGTATTGGAAATTTGATATCCGCAATTATGTATTTGAGATCTGCAAAAGGAGAAAATTAGAGTTAACTTTGGCAAACAAATTGACGTAACTGCTATCTTAATTTTGGTCATGTTCTGAAGACTGATAGATTATGAGTCTGAAAACTCTCATTAAGCGTTGCATTAAATCATGCTATTCAAGCGAAGATCGACAGCAACTGATAGAGACAGTGACTGTCATATTCTCTCATGCTTATTGCTTAAAGGAAACATCTTATTAAAATGTAATGGTTCACAGGAACTGTCCTGCAATAATGGGAAATATTATGCGCATATATATATAATATAATATATATATATATATATATATATATATATATATATATATATATATATATTATATATATTATGTATTGTATATATATATTGTATGTGCGATGTGTGCGATGTGTGATAGTGAGCAAGCGTACGTGAGTGCTTCACGAACTCTACAACGTGTGGAGCGGTATCAGTCAGAAAAATGTAACAACTTAGCCGGCTATTGAACCACTCTTTTTGGGAGTGGAGATTTAGCCGAGCGGTTCTCTCTGTGGCCTCTCTGCTAGGCGACTGATGCCGTATGTTGTGGTTCGAACCCGATTGAAAACTAGCCGTATTTTCTACCCTGGGTTGGTAACTCTGCTGGTGGACAGAATTGTCCCCGAGGTTATCGTTCGCCCAGTTAAAGCGATGAATTCGTTTCTTCGCTTCGATAAAGTTTGTATGTGCGATGTGTGATAGTGAGCATGCGTGCGTGAGTGCTTCACGAACTCTACAACGTGTGGAGCGGTCTCAGTCAGAAAAATGTAACAACTTAGCCGGCTATTGAACCACTCTTTTTTGGGAGTGGAGATTTAGCCGAGCGGTTCTCTCTGTGGCCTCTCCGCTAGGCGACTGATGCCGTATGTTGTGGGTTCGAACCCGATTGAAAACTAGCCATATATATATATATATATATATATATATATATATATATATATATATATATATATATATATATATATATATATATATATATATATATATATATATATGTGTGTGTGTGTGTGTCTGTCTGTCTGTCTGTCTGTCCGTCTGTGTCTGTGTGTCTGTGTGTCTGTCTTTTCAATTTGTTGTTCGAATTGATCGGCAACAGTTTCTCGCTGTCAATTCATAACGCACAATACTAACCTTGTCAACATCAACTGTATATGTGTGTCGTGATTATCAATATATGATAATCAAGATTAGTTTCGGATTTGAATTCGATTGTCAGCTATAATGATACATGCCGAATATTAAGAAATTCAAAACTGCTGTATCAAGTGAATTTATGTGATCAACTTCCGGAGGGAGGTCAACTACATTTTCTTGATCGACTTTTGGAAGTGGATCGAGAAAATGCACAGTCATGATGTATGGAACAAAATACTAAACAATCGTCAGAAGTTACAGTTACTAGCAGTGACATAATATAATAATACATTGAAATAAAGGGGGATATTTTTTAGCGGGTAGGGGTTCATAAATTTGACGGAGGCATAGGAAGTATTTATTGGCTAACCCTCGACCGTCATATCTAAACGAACTTTCGTTAAAGTGTGCAAACGAACTCGTGAAGGAGTCTGTCATATACACATCTACAAAATCCAGATCACATTTACCGTTCCCGGAGTTATCACAGACATCGAACGTTGTTTTAGTGATAGAATCGTGTGTAAGGTCGTTGATCAGCACCATGTCTCCACTTTTCAACTTCATGGATTTCATAACGCTGTTTATACCTGCGGGGAGCGTACAAAATCAGAAGAACAAGACATACTGATGGTGACATTTTAGTGATCTGATCGTTCGAGATGCAAAAATAACTGTGCTAAAATCGCGATAGGCCACAGTTGAAACTGTCAAATGGTTCTGAACATGAATTAACTTTCACGATGTCAAAACGTGATAGGTAATGAGGTTGTCGAGACGAGCATAGCTGAGAACTTATCAAACAATGAATAGATAAAATGTAGTACAACTAGATACTGAAAAATTGTATTCAGTTTTCAGAATGGCGCGAAAATCTAATGTCCTCTGCAGCGACAACAAATTGATGCGCATTGAAGAAAACGCATTTAAAATGTACAGAACGTTTTTAATGGTAAAATTCCATATTTTCTGGGAGATATAATGCACAAATTTAAGGCTTTCAGTCATCACCAAGTCACTTTCCCAACATTTCAAACCGAAAATTTCAAAATACTAAATGTTATGTCATTGAAACAATATAAACTATGCTGAGAGGCGGATGTAGTATTCTATTGCAACCAGTTTAGGCCTACTGTGTATACGCACGGTGAAAGCCATTGCATATGATGTTGTGAACTGATTAAAATCTTGTGGTTTACCCGTGACTTTACTTGCTTAGCACATAATTATACACTAGTCATTATATCTACAGAGTTTAGCAATGCTCGTTCAAAAACCATGCATTAATAGTTAGATATATCTTGCTTCAAGCATTCCATGAAAAAAATTGTAGGTAAACCATACAAATTCAATAAATAATTTAATAAACATTCAATACAGCTGTTAAAGCATAATCTCTACTCTGCAATAAGTGCCTCGGTAAGGGAGACACGTAGATAAACCAGTTTGTGTTTCTGGCTATATGACTCAAGTCACTATCTATTTATCAAAAACCGACAATGAATCAGCATTTTTTGTGAAAATCGCTTTTGAATAGAAAATGTGAGTAGGTTATTTATGTATGTTCAACTGAATAAACATCACGGCATGTCGTTTTGCTCAGTAAAATATGGCTCTGATAAAGCCTATGCAAACAATCTAACATTTAGAGTCATTGTCTGTGTTTCCCTTGCGATTTGAAATATCACTTTTAGTCCTGACTGATGACGACATCCCTATCTTTCACACATATCTGTACATTGGGTTGTCCAACATATGATAACCCAGGCACGAGCCTTCAAACGGAGTGAAAGGTTGCTTGAGGTAAGTGGACCATTAGCTTAGGTGGAAGGTCGATATTGCAAGGAGCATGGACTCGGAATGGTGTAATACACGGCAAGAAAGTTTTTCAACACATATTTTAACAATTGAACATACTTCATAATATGACATTGTATCCAAGACTTTAATCACCAAAAGTCGGTATTTCAGATTTATTGACCTTGAATCTTACATGCATGCATTGGAGTGGCAATTGCTGCAACTTTTGATGTTTGTAGAATTTTTGCCCCATGATAAAAAGGCGTCGTCTCATTCTTCTGTTGTTGGAATACAAAGTATTAGCCTTATACATACAACGCTCTGTGTACGTTTCGCAATGCTAATTTGGTGAAATGAATTATAGTGAGGATTACAATTCAGGTGACAGGAATAGTATCGCACACCACATTAACTCAGGCTTCCTCAAAGAAATTTAAGAGGGTAAAAATGTGCGTTTTTTTTGGTAAAAACTTGTGTTTTGCTAATAAATCTAAAAATGGAAACTCGCCAAACGTTGTAAAGCTAAAAGAGCTAAAAGGAGCCATCGCAGTTTTCCAACATGACGTGAGAACACTGTCACCGTAACCAGCATTCAATGCGCTCACCAACTGGCATTCAAGGTGTGAGCAATACTGTCACCTCTGTTCAGTGTGTCACTTACCAGTAGTTGTATTGCGAACAAACACCAAATTCTCCGTCTTCGCGCCGACAAAGTCAGCCACGGCCTGCAAGGCTTCTGTGTAATAAATTTGCTTCTGTCGCCGTATAAAGTTGTCAGGGCATTCCTCTTCTTCCTTTAGAAAACTACAAGTATGTCATGTGAGAACTATATATGTGCACCTTCTTAATTTTGATTGTAATTTCTCTTTCAAAAGATAGAGGTATGCCGGTGAAAGTGGCAAAATTTACGAACAAAACATTTACATTTATGCACGAGGGTCAGCCAAGAAGGCTGTTTGTGCAAACGTTGTTCTTGAGCGATTATTTGTCGGGCCCGGTGTTTACGCTTCGCTTTTACGAGCGATTTCTTGTCGGGTGGTCGGACGATATTTTCTCCGTATCATCGGACGGAGAACATGCAATTGTGAAATTTTCCTCATTAGTTAGCGGGGAGATATCATTCTCTTGCTCAGCGGACAATTTGAAAAAAGATCGAATGGTCGTTGACTGTGAAAGACTTGGTCGATTTTCCGAGCTCGGGTTTGCCGATGGGAACGGGAACACACAAGGCTAAAAGATAGTGGCGATGATATTTGTGACTGAAGAGTTGGGAATAATGTTAGCGGGCAGAGAGAAATGAAGATATCGTGGTAAGGACGGGGATCAAGTTGTCATGTTACTCATTAGGCAAGAAAGAAACTTTTTTTTCAAATCCTATGGGTAGCAATCTCAAAAAGCTATTATTTCCCATCAATATTTCGATTTTGTCCTGAAATATTTTTGCTTGCAATTTCGTTAAGACGACCAGCTGACTGATACCAAGGGTGTACAACTCTTTTTCGAGGGGTGGGTGGCAGAGCATTTCTTCTGTAAAATATTGTTTTAAGCGAAGATTTTTGGTCGTCACATGTTCTCACCTATCCCGGACATCCATAATACGTTTAGGAACCGCTCCATATGAACCATGATTGCACGGAATCACATCTCTACGAAAACAAAACTCTTGGTCTCGCATTTCTTGTCCGAATTGCACCTTTCTTCCAGCAGCACCACCATCAATCAAAGGCAATCTTCGATCCATGTTGTTCACTATGGAACAGTTCACAATTTAAAATTAGAAGAGTTAGTTAATGATCAACCGTACATAGTGGGGCTCTCACTCCAGTTGCACGGAATAAGAGTTCTTGGCATGCCAGCCAAGGTCAAGGTCAACCCAATGGTATGTATGCCAATCATGTGCTTACCCTAATTTACTTATATTTGGAAACTGGCTTGAAATATGAGGTCATAGACCTGGCACAAATATGAAAGAAAAAAACTACATGTCGATAGGAAGATCAGTCAGATAGGTAGTCAAATGAACAAACTGCATCCTAAATGATTACATGTATGCCTTTGAGGTTTTTGCATGTTTGATTTAAGAAACGGTACGTAAAATAAAATCATGTGAACAATTTCAATGAACGTAGTCCAATTTTAAGAAAATCAAGTACAAAGTGCCTCATTCTGATGATTATGATATCAATACTGAAGTATTAATGGGGCAGGGCGTAGGAGTTAAAATTATTCTGGCAATGGTCCTCTTTACGCTAGGCCGAAAAAATACTGGCAGTTTTGTCTTCAGCTTTGATTTAGCAGTGACCTCTAACCCTCACATCTGTTTATACGTTTGCAGCTTTGAATACCGTGGTAACACGACAGCATGAATACAGAGAGAGGGTTGACGCCCTTTCAGTCACCGGTCACTTGCACCATGGCTGTTATGACCTTGTAGTTGCTCGCTGCCAGCAAATTCAAGCAATTTCAAGAATAATACCAATTAAGAAAACATATGCCGAGATACTTGGACTGTGTCATATGATGTTTTTGTCATTAAGATATCCCTCTCTTTCCTTGTCATCCACACGTAATTAAAACTAACACTAATGGCGAATCTATTCTACGACTAACCTGTCTTATTGTGCTGTTCATTATTAATACACACTGATAATAGAAATATCATGAATTGCAAAACGAAATATTGAGACTAATAAAAGTTAATGGAAAGCAATACACGTGTCAATTAAATGATAGCGATTAATATAAATTGTCGAGAGATCAGTTATTAGACTATAACATTACACCAGCTCTTTTTTACATTCTATGGATTTATCCGGTATCTAGGACAAACCCGATCAGTTCGGCCGACAGACATCTTTCTGTCACTGTACTCAGATGTCTACTGTATAAACGTCTGCAGCAGCTGGCGATTCGACCAATATTTTTACAGTGATGAGGTTAATATCATAACGTAAAAGTACAGCCTGTAATTCCAGGGCTAAAGTGTCCCCTATCATGGGTGTTGCAACCTTTTTCGTAAATTACTGAAGAAAGATAGTTCTTACCCTCCGCACGCTGGTTGTTTCAGTGAACTCTACGCCAGACACACCAGGTCATCGCTTCAGAAGCTGATACATATACAGTATCAGGTAATAGGTAACTTATAAAGTCAGACTTGGTGCGCAGGTGAGAAGCTCCATAAAAGCCCTACTATATATTCATAGCATACATACTCCAAGCAATGAAGAAAGAGGGCATAAATAGTTAAAAGTCTGAAATTTATCGAACAAGTGCCATTTTACTGTGCTAGTCTCAAAACGGCCATGAATGGGTACTGTATTCAATAGTGTGAGGAGTTCAGTCTTCAAAACCTTTACTATCGAGCGTATTTCACTGCAATGCTGTTCCAGATTCAGTGACAGATATGGTACGATATGTAAATGCAAAATATTTGTCGACATATACTATACATCTACAGGGTTAATGTCAGACTGGCCCCCAGTCGCTTGACTTTTCTCGGCAGCAGTTACTGGCTGGGCCACCGCATTCACTCCAAGATCCATGCAGCAGCCTACCACTAACGCGACAGTCTGCTGAAGTTCATTACTTCAGTTTACTCTGTTTTGATATTTATATGCCCACATACTTGGAGCAAGTCTACGTTAATTAATGTGTAACATATGTTTGGTGTTTCGATGGCCCAGTGCAAGAGGGGCGTAACTCATGTTTTGGTCAAAATTGAGTTTTTGATATATAATTTTGTTCGGGAATGTGAAATGCATCTTTTGTGAAAATTTTGAGTAAAAAAGTCAATATAACTCATGTTGCCAATGGCATTGGGACGTCACTTGAGTTACGCCCCTTTTGCTCGAGAAATTAAGTGCACTATAAAGGGCGTAACTCCATACTTACGCCTGTTTCACCGATAAAACCATTAACTACAAGCAAATTGAATTTTAGAGTTAGAGGCTTTTAAAACCTTTATTCCCCACTAACTAGTGTTGAAAAGTGAGTTACGCCCCTCTTGCACTGGGCCGTCGTGCCAAATAAGAGACTAAAAGGCGTTCTGGGTTATGCAATACCACAATTTAGGGATACACAGAAGTACACGTCTTCGCCGTGGAATACATGATATCTCGCCTACTGAGGTCAGTTATTTTGGCACCTGGAAACTTTTTTTCCGTTCAACACCACAAGATGTTAATGTTATTGTAAAGGGATGTCTATCTGCCTGTGTATGAGATCTTTGCATAGGGTTTGTGTCGCATTTACATGTAATTTATCTTTCTTTCACGACTTTGACCGTATATATTACCCGTCCTTTGAGACGTGCTGTACCGTGTTTGTCCAATACCATAATTGTGTAATACGAGTTTTGACACGATCTTTGGATAATGGATGAGTATGATTGCTATTCACTTATTCATAATTGATACAAATATGACAAATGACATAAAACTGCATACTGAATTCTGTGCTGGTGCATTACAGATTATCAAAGAAACCTTTTAAGTTGACATTTTCATAATAACGGAGTTATGATTTTTATGACATATACCGTGCCTTATACCAAGGTTGGGGAATAGCGCCCTCATATGCTAACATACTTTATTGTTGATCCATAGCCATGCTTGTTTTGTGTTTACTAAATAAGCGTATCATTAATGAAAGGATAAACGATTGTACATTAAATGGTTGCATGTCAATATGGCTGACTTTCAATAAAATTAGACTACAAAACCATTCAAATGGCTACAAGATGAAAATTAACTACGATCACAAAACCGATTTTTCGTTTTCTTTTGGAAGAAATGGCACTCTTTTTTGCGAGGTTATAAGCAAAATGAAATAAAGCTGCGTGTATCAAACATTTTCACTCAGCTTTCAACTCATCCACAACTTTCGTTACCGTTGCTTTGATTCCGATTCTAAGACAGTATATTCACCAAGTAAAATCATGTAACAAGTTGGTGCCATGCACGCCTCAATGGTATGGTGTTCAAATACGTATAAACTTTTCTGAAGCTATGGAAGGGTGGATAGCTTTCTTGGTGAAGAGTGTACAAGGCCATACCTGTTTCACATGAATATGAAGTGTATCAACTGATTGTGAGAAAACTATCGTATGCTTGATTGTATAGGTCGAAGTGGTTGTCTTAATGGTAATGATGTCTTCTTTAAGAGTGGACACCTGTCTTTTTCAGGAGTCAATGATCGTTATGAGGCTTTTGTGTGTCAACTCTCACTTCATCAATCAAAACATCATCAGTAAGTGTTTTGACCTTCCAACTTTTACTTCTTCGAGCAAACATCGTCAGAGAGTGATTTGGTGAAGACTGCTCGAATTTTCACCATAAGGAACTCGCCCTGTCTATCCGTTCGCTGTCAATCAAGCAACGTGTCATAACTAAAACCGGGGGGGATTTTGCAAGATACTTTGACAGCCCAATTAACTTGCTTCTCACAACCGCTTCCGAGTATATTGTAATGTGAACCTCATTAATTAAGTTCACATCTAATTTTAGGCAACTTGAAGAGCCAGAAGGCCTGAATTTGAAAGGGGTGGGTCTAAAATGGACTAAAATTTAGTTAGCAACGCTAACATTTATACCGGAATATTTTAAAACGCACCACAATAATTATGCACATGCAAGCCTTATTGCAGGCTAAGTCTATAGAGTATACATTTGATATATAATATAAGCATTGGACTGAAATATTATACATAATGTCCAAATGTATGCAATTTATTAATTGCGCACATGTCTAAGACTTGTCTAAGGCTTGTTAATACATAGGCGTAGGAACGGGGGGCGGCAGGGGGATTCCCCCAAGCTGAAGTGGGGGGGGGGGGTACAAAGACATACTTTGCCCCTCCCCCAACATTAACTAATACACACTGACTACATCTAGCTAATGATCGACTTTTACATGTTGTCTATCAGCAAAATGGATATAAAGAATGACACATCCACAGAGTCTGCTCGAAAGTATACAAATCGAAGGTATGGAGGCACACATTTTGTCGCATTATGGAACATACAGTGTGATTGGCTGAGAGGTTGCACTTCAGTGTCGGTCATTTAGCCAATCAGACGAAACTTCACAAAATCGATGATCCTAGAAAGTAGCAAAGTTTGTGACATGAAAACAAGTGAACGCGCCGTATGAAAACGCGGTTACTGTCCGCATGTAAAAGTCATATAAACAAACACTTCTTTCTCTGTAACCGTCAGATGTATGATATTACTCAACCGATCGTCTCTTTTTGGAGGATGTGGTGGCCCTAAAAAGGGCCGTTTGTTCGTTTGGTTTATGATCAGAGTTATTCTTATTCATCATCAGACCAAGGCTGACCCAGTATTCTAACATACACTTTACAGTAGATGGCTTCGATATCCCGGTTCTAGGGAATCAATTCAATCCAATTCAACCTTAATTGTACTCGACACATATCAAAGCCGTAGCCTGCAGGGGGGAGGGGCAGCCTGCCCCCCCCCCCCTGTAAGTTTTGGGATAAGTGCAATTTCTCGAATACACAGGGATGCTGATAAAATCGTTAATATTTTCCGGGTGATTCCCAGCATGTGTGCTTTGTATTGTTGGTTTATTAATGTCAAGTGTACTTGCAATTACACCAATTCTTTGTGATTATTCCTATTGTTGCTATGGTTTATTGTTCGCTAGGTTAACTTAATCACTTAGTGTTACTTATTTTAGTGCGCTGAATAAAATGTGGCTCTTTTGCGGTTTAAACGAATAACAGTAACTGATTCAATTCGCGCCATTATCAGCTGATAGTGGCGCATCATCCAAATACGATACTCTACATGTTACAATCATGAATGGCGCCATAGAGGTTAATTTAACTGTATTGCGTTCTTAAACTTTCGAATGGTAAGCAGTCATAAGCATGACACACCCATAGAAAAGCTACAACAGGCTGCTGCAGGTAATAAACAAAATACAATACTGAAAGAATGGCCAAACATCAGGGATAGTGATAGATCTTTAATTATCATATTTAACACCTTATATTGATCTATTTCTTCCTATTTGAATTATTAATATTTAATTTATTAAATTAAATTTTTTATCGTAAATCAATCACCAGAAAATAGTGAACGCTTGCCCCTCCCCAAAAAAAACCCCAAAGAATTGCTTCCTACGCCCCTGTAATAGTCTTAAATAGTGGTGTTTTATAGACTACGCGGCACATGGAGGCCCAATATTTGTTATATTTTGTGAGTTGTTACCCACTTTCAATATCTCAGCCTCTGATAGCTGTGTAGCATGGCAAATGGGAGAATAATGCACCTAGGTTGCCTTTCATTTCAAGCTTAGGCATACTTATAGATACGCACACCCACTAATAATACACATAGCATAATGATAGGTTACCTTCAAGTTCCAAAATGTATGGCACCTGAAGTATAAAGGTTAATAAGGAAGAATCTCGTATAACCTTTGACTTACTTATACTTATCCCAGAAGATCAAACTTGAAGCACAATATATTTGAGTTTTGCGAATGTTAATTCTCACACCGCATCAGATATGATACCGATCCTCTTAGTTCAGGCATTTTAACCCTTTCTCTGGCACTGATGAGCCAAGTTGGTTGAGCACATGAATGATACGTCCTGCAGCTTCCATTTGCATTGAATTTCTTCTGTAAGTTCTGTAATCCGTCAAAACTACAAACCTTTAGACGCAGCACAAATATGGACCGAGGGAAAAATGAGATAGACGGCTCTTTAGTAAGTTATAAACAGGGAAGTAACCGCCTCCCCGTGAGTCCGTAGAGGGTGATTTTTTTGCCAGATATACCAAAAGTTATAGTTTCTTACCCCGGGCAGGCAATAAGGCAAAGTTATCGACCATGATGATTATTTGCTGTTTCCTATACCATATTTATACGTACGCACAAAAGGATAATTGATTTTGTCAAATATCACGTGCCGGGGCGGATTTCTTTTGAGTATGGTCCGCTGAAAAGAAAGTGTACTTGGCAAGTTGCCGTGAGATGGGAGCAATCGTGTCCAGGGGAAATCCTGGCGAAAAATGGGGGGGGGGGGGCAAGAGGTGACTCAGAAAGTTTCCAGATTTTATCACCTTCTTTTCCAGTTTGACGTATGCCAAACGGCTTGCTTCACATTGAAGGATGATACCTTTCAAGTAGGTGCGAAAACGGCTTTAATTCTTCACATCGGTGGCGTCTTCATGAAATCGCGCTATGAGGATGTTTAATGAGGAGTAAATGTTCACAAGTCGACAACTTGTTGTTGATGTTTCCTTGATGAAGTGAAAGCTGACTGTCAAAAGAGGCGATTATTGACTGTTCAAAATGCAATTATGTTCATTAAACACGCAATTACCACGCAGAAAACCACTTTTCACCTACAACCAGCTGGATGATAGTTTCTTCGAACTCTGCTGATACACTCAAGAGCAGATTCAACAGGTATGGCCTTCTACACTTTAAACTGCATACATAAGTACTCTTTCAAAACTTTCGGAAAGTTTATGCACATTTTATTGTCTATCATTTGAAATCAAAGTAAACTTAAAGGTAGAATCACACTCTGAGAGAAATTTTGATTCTCAAAGTTAACAATTATTTTCTTGGAGATCATTTTCAAACTCTTGGGGCAAGTATTCATCGTCTTATATCGTGAAAATCGAAGATTTAATTTTCCCCAAAGAGTTAAACACAGGGCTGGAGGCCACTTTGTAATTTCAAATTATATAGGCAATTTGTGTCTCTATTGCCAAAATTTGCTCGATGACCCCTGATTTTCATTCTTGCATTGTTTAGAGAATGGCCCAAAGTTTTCTGAAGGAAAGTGTGAGAAACAGTTTAGAGTTTAGGCCTTTCAATGTCAAGACGCGTGCTTCCGTTAAATCTTCCGATGTTATTCATACACAGTTAATTTCATGCTCTCTTTCATGTGCTTTGGAGATCACTTTTTTGTTGGGGGATGTAAGTTCCGTACAATGACAATACGCCTTTAGTATTCTGCAGAATCAGTGATTTAATTTGTTTCTGATGAAATGGTCATGCTCAGTATAAGATGCGCCCAGGGTTCGCTCTTCTCAGATCTTGTATTTAACCCTTTCACCATCATGGTTTGTCCTAAATCCATTGTTTTCTATGGTAAAATTGGACCTGTACACAGGGAACTGGGTGTGAAAGGGTTAAACATTGTGCTAAGTCACTTGCATGCGTCAGATCAAATAATTTAAGATGGCAACTCTGAATTTTATGTTGCTGCCTCAAGGCACTTTTTCTCGTTAACAGTAACGAAGTCACAACACAGATAGTTTTCAATGGAAAGCCCCCGTGGCAAGGATAAATTAATATTCTGCATCAACAAAGATGCTCAGCAATACCAACATCATTACCCAAGGTAAGTAAGTTAACTGCTTCAACATAAACAGAGTCTTATTTAAATCGCTTCTGAAATAAACGCACGAAGGGTCACTTTCCAAATCAGTGCTTGATATCAGAGAGAGAGAGAGAGAGAGAGAGAGAGAGAGAGAGAGAGAGAGAGAGAGAGAGAGAGAGAGAGAGAGAGAAGAGAGAGAGAGAGAGAGAGAGAGAGAGAGGACGAGAGTAGAGAGAGAGAGGGACTGATATCAGACAGAGAGAGAGGCTGATATCAGAGAGAGAGAGAGAGAGAGAGAGAGAGAGAGAGAGAAGAGAGAGAGAGAGAGAGAGAGAGAGAGAGAGAGAGAGAGAGAGAGAGAGAGAGAGAGAGATTAAAATTTCACACTTTAACAGGTAGAAAACTGGTTTCAGTATAGACAAGCAAGAGTGTCTCAAGTCAGAAATATTAGAATTATTGACTTAAATGACAGTGATCTCACGAATGTGCGAAAGACGGGTAAGAATAGTCGACACGGTGAATTCGCTGACCATCTTACAAAAGCACAGTCATATCGAATATAATAAGTTTGATTGATCGTTTAATTGCTTGATTGCTGGAATGAATGATCGACGGGTTGACTGACAGAGCTATAAGGTGACGACAATATGTTTCATAGGCATGTGTTCAATGTTTTATAATTATAAAATACAGAAGAAAAGTTACAACCAAAAACAAGTTTCATCCTATTATGGTAAGGATGATAAACCCATTATTATTATAAAAAATATACAGTATATGGAGACGACTGGGAGTTCACTTTACAGATAGTCGGGAGCGGGTTGGGTTTTTATCTTTTATTGTAAAATATCATCACGACTGACGGGGAAAAACCCCTATGTACAACAAATCTGCTCTTTACGTTAATTTATTAATTCTCTCAAAAGCATGCAGTTTGTCAACTTTTAAGTGCATCTCTTTAAGAAGTTTGTGTCTTTCATTGAATTTGTTTTTGAAAACCGTCTCGGTACATTTACATTTACAATCCAAAATTTATGGATACTCCATTTTCCAACTAAAATTAAAAATTGTACAGATTTTTTTGCGTATCAGTAATGGTATACTTACATTGCATGCACTCTGTGAAAATAATGTTTGATGGTGATATTTCGATTTCTTTCTAATAACATTTTTGCTTTATTCCAGCATCTTACAAATGGAATTAATTCTATTTATATATAAATGAACAGAAAATAAAGAAAGAAAGAAATAACAATAAATAAAATAAATGCAAATGGAGAAATAACAGATAGTACATAAACAAGAAAATTAAAGTTTCGAGAGATCGTGAAACCCAGGTAGACTAAAAAGATGGATATGAAATAAAGATGAGAAAAAGACTATCAAAAACGTTTTGATAGTCTTTTGCTTCCCTATATGTCATTGTCTTTTTGAAAAGAGGTGACACACTTACTGTAGAGACTTTTAGGATGAGCCATTCAATATGAGAGGAATCACATTAAAAGTGGTCATGAAAACATAGGGATATGAATATACAAGTGGGTGTAATTGGTCCCAAAAGGTTTGACCTTTTACACAAAGATGTGACGTAAATGAGTCTATATCATCTCAGATGATAGTGAAATTTCATGGAAACAAAATGCTCCTGTATCAGCCAGTGGGAATTCCGTGTAGTTGGAGAGAGAGAGAGAGAGAGAGAGAGAGAGAGAGAGAGAGAGAGAGAGAGAGAGAGAGAGAGAGAGAGAGTATCATTTCATTAACTCATTTAACACATTGACGATAAGTATTAACTTTTCTAAATTACCCCATTATATCCTTGATTGAACGCTGGAGCAAAGTTTGAACTCTGACTATATCACATAGGGTATGACAGGTTGTACCTCACATAAGATATCACCAGTGTCCGTCTTCGCAGTGTCTGAAAAACTTTGTTATCGTGCACGGCATATCGTGTGTTATAATCAATGTCACAACCAATTACGAGTATTTAGAATGTAAACTTCTGAGAGAGATAAAAAGCCTACAGCAAGAGGTCAATCTTATCAGAGCTATCGTCAATTCATTGAGCAGGTCGCTCATTTTGCGCGTTGGAAAAACGGCCAATTAAAAGGCAACATGCACCGTTGCCGTCTCGTATTATTAGAGCTAGCTCATGGGAGTGAATACGCACATAGGATCTGAGGATATGAGAAGGCTGGGACATCTTTTTTTCGTCAATGGGAATTCTAAAAAAACCTTATCTGTTGGACATGATGTGTCCAACTCGAAAGGGAAAATCATCCTGTAATGGAGGACACTTTGAGTTCCAATAGTGAAGAATGATTGCAAAAGTTGAACGTAATTCTACAAACAAACAAACAAACAAACAAACAAACAAACAAACAACCAAACAACCAAACAAAGCATTGACCGTCGAGCACCTTGACGCAAGGCGCTATACCATATAATAGGCATCCCGTGGTTTGTGAACAAACACGTACAGTAAATCTCGCCTCTTTATTCTCTTACATTCTTAAGATTGATAAGGGAATCTGTCACCTGTGCTGCCTCCGTTTACATATTCATATCACATGTACCCTGAATATATTACTCCTGTTTTCTCATCAGGTAATTGCTAATATCATCCGCTCAAAGGGTATTTTTTGAAAAGCTATTTCCCTAGGGAAAAAAACTTTTAACCTACTAGTAATTTGGAAAAGTGTCCGGTCAAGTAACCGTAGTGTCGTCTGCAGCTTTGAAACAATGACCGGTGACCAGCCCCCGGATCCGGATGAGCGACGAGCCTCTCTCTAAAATTGCAAGATTTTCCATTCCAACAGCGTAGGAACTTGAACAGCTAATCGATGAAAAAAAGATTAAAGAGCAACCAAGGATGCTAATAGGAATGCTTAGGATATTTTTTTGGAAGGAAGTGGTACTACTGTCACCGCTGTGAAGAAATCGCCAAGTAAACTTGTCACAATGGATCGTTGCGGTGCATAATATCGAAACACATTAAAAATCATAACAAAATACAACATGAGTGTTTGTCATGTTTTACAACACCTACAATCTGGTCTTTATTCGGTCTATAGCGCCCGTTTACCCCTCGTGGCCGTGTGTTACCAGAAATACATCGTTATATCCTTGGCCTACGGCCTCGGAGTAAAGCGATGTGTTTTGTGTAATACATGGCCCCTCGGGGTAATAAACTGGCGCTATAGCCTCATGACTTGGAAATAGGTGTTCACTACGGTCACTTCACAGTGGTGTCGTAATCTTCGAAATTGGGGCAAAAATTAATGTTTCCCACTCACGATACATTGGCGACCTTAGACGCGGTAAATCCAGCCGCAATTCCACACGATTTGACTATAAAAATACCAGTACGGAATCGACAACATAATGGGCTAACTCGTTTACACATTTAAAAATATACCCAGTAACTTATTCTTCTCATGAGGTATTCTCATACTACCTCCATATTCGTATTTAATGTTATCACTTGTCATGTTTAGCTATTTAATATCATTTTAATTTATTCATGGAGTAGGTTTGAAACAAAAGAATTGTAGCATGCCACTCACGGGCAAGTGATAATTTGTTCTTTTGTACCTTTTCTAATGCAATAGAAATCAAGGTATGTCATCTTATCGTATTCTTTATGGCGTCGGCATCCGACATAGCCTCGACACTGTTACAAAAAATACAACAAAACAGAAAACCCCACTCAAACAGGCAAAGCCTCTCAGACTATCTCACAGACAGACTCACAGATCCACTCTCTCAGTAGAGGGATTCTCTGATGTATCAGTGGCTGGGCCGTGAGGCCTAGTCATGGTTCCATATTTAATAAACAAGTTCAAGTTCTATATCATCACTCGTCGTCTTCCTCCTGAATTTCCCCATCGAATTACGACAGTGGAGTGACCGAGGTATGACCACATGATCCAACAGATTGGTTTATGACAGATGAATATCAAACATCAAAATATTTTATAACATTAGGTTTCAACTGTGTCGGTGTGTGCCTGTAGCTAGCTATACCCTTCGCCATCTTTGAAGAGTATTTCAAAGATAACAGTATTTCTTAAGCTTACTTGCCAACCCCATTCGCCATCAACATCGCAGGGGATTATTACCCCCAGACGACAGTCCCTCTGTGGTGTTTGTTAACAAATCTTTTAAGAAATGAACCTATGATAGATTTATAGTTAAGATAACTTAATTCATATCGTTGAAAATTAATTACACAGCCATATAGTCTCGCATTTTTACAACCAACGGGAGCTCGGGAATTTTGTTTACTCCCTTCATGTCATCATATTTAAGTGACCCGCTTGCAGGCCAAACCGGCGTAAATTTTCTTCATACCGAGAGCCGTACGTATTTTAAGGTAACGCGCCTCGGGGACACAAATTTGGACTCTCAACAATTCTTTTCTGGTATACCACTTGTTGGGGTTCATTTTAAAGCTCTTGTAAGAAAACTTTTCACCGGCTTAGTTTTTCGAAATTCGAAAATTTTATTTTTCTCTTCAGAGTTAACAAAGGGATGGTGGCCATTTTGAATTTTTAATATCGGTAAATCTTGAGTTATTTGTCTCCCTAGTACAAAAATTTGCAAGGTGACCCCCGATTTTTATTCTTGATTTCGAAAGAGAATGTTTGAAAGATTCCTAAAGAAAAGTATGAGCAAAAGTTTAAGGCCATCACTTTCGAGGCGCGAACTACCATAATGTGTAAGTTATTCGTGTGTTATGTTCACTGTGCTGGTATTTGAATTGTATGTTTTTGAAAGTCGCCATTTTACTTGTCCAGTTGTGGGCTGAATAATGTATTTGAGTTAAATTGAATTAACTCAATGAGCCCGTGCCTATGGAGAGTAAAAATTCCTTCCGAGTCAAACTTGAGTGATAGTGTACACCTAATTATTTTAGAACGTCACATTTGATTCTGGTTACTGTGCTTTGGCGGAAAAAAATAGGAAGAACAAAAATCGTCGTGGTTTTACAGCTGTGTTGACAATCGGCCTTCTATTACATGATGTTGGTGTATTTTTATTTTCGTAGACATGGAGATACATGTAGAATATGTAGGACATGTGACAAGGACACCCAACGCTGGTAAATTGTTTGATTACAACAATAAAACCGGAGCTAATTAGTCCATTCATTGTCCCAATTACTATGCTGAACAGCTCATTAATTTACAACAGAAACACTCCGCGAACTTAAAATTTATTTCACCAATACTGCCCGGGTAATTGCGTGCAATGTGTCCATCAGGTAAGTGTCCTATAGATTACAATGAGAAGTATTTTTTCTCAAAGCTAAAAGGCTATTACGAGAAGGTACATCGTACAAGGAAGTGTGTGTTCTGTATGCGTTCAAGAGAACGTAGTACTACGCGTTAAACTGCTGGGTTTATTCGTTTTGGTCAGGCAAAAAAAAAAAAAATGTGTGTTTCCGGTAACTCGACCTACCCTAGTTCAAACCCCCCGACCCGAAACTTTTTTTTGGACCTTGAAAACAAATCCCGCGAGATTGGCTGGGAAAAGTTTTAAATCACGCGTGATTTCATGACGTCATTAAACAACGATGGCGACTGTTTGTGCAAGCGTGTTTTCCATGAACATGTGAGAAATGCGATCACGTTCAAGAAAAAATGTAAAAAGTGTGAAAGAGGCTCCCCACCTAACTATCCAAAATGTTTTTGTGTCGAGTTTGTGTTTGATTCGTTTCAAAAATGTGTTCCTACATTCTTAATCCGATTGTTTGTGTTAATGAAAATGTTTGTTTCGCCTCGGATATTTGTAGAGAAGTTTGGATTAGTGTGTACGGTAATGATTTGTTTGTGTGGGAAAAGCTTATGGCGAGACGCAGCCGGACCTAAGGTGTTACAAAGTTGATAGAATGGCCCTTTGACGCTTGCGTTTCGAAACCCGAGTGAGGTTTCTCATCAGTCGCAATGTAGATTCTTTCCTTAGTTTGTGTTGTGAAAATTTATTTTAATGTATTTTAGTGGTCTTGCTCTTCGAATAGCGAGGCAAGAATATCAGTGTTTTGGTCTCGTTGTGAGTCCGTTTGGTGGTCTGGTTTGTTTGTTTTTGTTTCTTTACTTCTGTAAATTTTGTTTTGACTAGTGTGTCTTTTAGGTTTTTGTTTCTCTTGTAAGTAATGATTGGTGATTCTGGGAATAGATTCTTTAGTGTTGAGTCCTTCTCCAGTTCAGCCCAATGTTTCAAAAGACTTCCCTTAAGATCTTTTGTTTTTATGTAAGGGCTGTATGTTGTACTGAAGATGAGTTTGTTTGTTGCTTCTTTACGTGTACTTGTACAGTTTGTTAGTGTATTACGAATACTGTGGTTTATTTTTTCTGTTATATTCGTGATTTCATTGTTTTTGTATTCTCTATCGCGTAGTTTGTTCCTAAAGAAAGCGACCTTTTTAGTAAAGTCGTCATTGTTGTTACAAGTGCGAGCGTATCTAAGGATTTCACCTTTGATAAAGCCATTAAATGTTGCTGTCGGGTGACACGATTCTCTATGTAGAAATTGGAATGTGTCTGTTGGTTAAGTATGTGTTTTGATGTCGAGGATATTTTCTTTGTGGTATCTTGCACCTTTGAAAACTACTACATATAGGAATGTAATTTCTTGTGTTGAGTTTTCGTATAAAACTTAAACGTTGGGTGAATTGTGTTGATTTTTTGAATGAAGTTAGTGAGTTCGCTTTGTGTTCCCAGGAAGATTGCAAAGACATCATCTCTGAATCTTTTTCCAGAAGTGAATGTTGTAGTGGTTGTATACGATTATTTTCTTTTCAAGTTTATTAAAAGCAATGTCTGCTATCTGGCGAGGCATTCGATCCCATGCTGCAGCCGCGGGTTTGGCGGAAATCTTGCTTGTTAAATTCAAAGCTGTTGTGTTTTAGAATTACTAAAGCATTTTTATCAAGTCTTCCGTGGGTGGTTTTTTGATGTCGTAATTTGTTTGAAGCGAGGTTTGTGAGTTTAATGTTTCACTGACTAGCCGAATCGCTTCGTCGTGAATTGTGTTTGTGTACATCGACACCACGTCGAGCGTTACAAGAAATGCATGTTGGGGGACATTTGTTTTTTCTATTTCTTGTATGAAGTTTGTTGTGTCTTTTATATATGACGGTTGTTGCTGGACCAGTGGTTTTATGAAGTAATCCAGGAATTCTGAAATTCTGTTAGTGGGACTGGAGCAGCCGCTAATATTGGTCTCCCTGTAAACGTTGAGTTTTCAGGCGGCGGTTTGTGAATTTTAGGCAATAAGTACCACTGCGGGGTACGGATTTTTATGTTTTTTGGATCGAGATACTTATAAGTATCATGGTCGATGTGTTTGTTCTCGTACATTTTGTTTAATAGTTCGTGTACTTTGTTTACTGTTTGTTCTGTGTCGTCACTGTCTAGTTGTGTATAATACTGAGTGTTGCGTAATTGTCTTTCGCATAATTTCGTGTATGCATGGTGTATGTAATCTTTTGTGTTGACAATGACGATGCCTCGACCCCTGTCGAAGGGTATTAAAATTTTCCCATTTTCTTTTTTGCAGAGAAAAAAAAATACCAAAAAAAATAAATTTCCTACCTACCTACCCTATTTCTGAAGAGCATGTTACATTAAACACACAATTTTTTTTTGGCCTCATTCTGCATGTAGTATGACTGATCTTTCCAACGTTTGTCTTTGCTCGCATTTTGAACTAAAACTGTTATATTGATTCTGGTCGGTCGTTCAGGTAAGTTGCAACATTGTTGCAACGACACTTTCCATTCGTAGGGAATTTAATATCGACAGTGCAAGCTTGGACAGGCCAGTATCGCAACTCTCTCTCCGTTCACTGAGAGTTTTAACCTTTTCGTCGCAAACGATAGTGACTGATTGTACGTATAATCTGGTCAAAACCATTAATCGGATGTAAAATGGGACCGTAAACACTCTATTCATAGAACCTGAATTGTGCGTGAATTATTACTTCAATTCTCTGATAATCATTTCTTGGAATGCATTTAGTTGTTTATTTGCGATTGAAAAACAAAAAACACGACTGGATCTGAATTTGTCAACGTTTCTTACACACAGTACTTTTAATCACTGCCGAAGGACGTCGTGATTCATCACGCGGTTTCATCTTAACTGAGAAACACCGTGTCGTGCCAGGCAGAGCAAATACAAGGCGGTAACATTTTCCAAACCATCGTATATCATCACTAACTAGTTAATGCTTACCTGTGTCATGTCCCAGTAGTAGCGTTCGAAAAAAATTAACTTTGTCCCTGAGGAACAACGACATGAATCAACAATGTAAATAGATTCGTCAGCTTTTAGAATTATTTCCCTCAACTGTGTAGCATCAGAGAAGTCAGGCATATTGGTCAGAAAAAAATTAAATACATGGTATATTTTTGCATCTGACAGATATACATGACAACCCGAGAACGCACCCTGAATCTCGTTGTTCAGCCAGATTTTATTCGACGCTCGGCGCACGCTTGAGCAAAATCGATTGAAATCACGCTTGTGACCGTGTGAATCCGTGATGTACAAAACTGAAAAAATGCTAGGGACTTTTTCCCATTAAGTACCTATGCAATTATAGTAACACGTGACTATTCGGGAAAGAAAAGTCGACATTGACTAATCTACAAGCGTCCCTGTCAACGGGAATTAATTGTCACTGGCCTTTCTTTGAAAGATCGAGTTGATTAAACCTTGTTTGAAGTACATGGGGTTTAATTCCATCTAAAACAAGCAACATAATGTAATTAAATCGAGCAATCGGTCATAATAAACCACGTACCATGTCACTCCCGATACGAGAAGAGAACGTAGTTACATGTACTTATAATTAAAAGGACGCGTTCATTTCCAATCACTGCCTGACTAGGTAAAGTGCTTTAAATCAAGTCGGCCTAAAAAAAAAAATTGTGTGTTTCCGGTAACCCGACCTACCCTAGTTCAAACCCCCCGACCCTAAACTTTTTTTTGGACGTTGAAAACAAATCCCGCGAGATTGGCTGGGAAAAGTTTTAAATCACGCGTGATTTCATGACGTCATTAAACAACAATAGCGACTGCTTGTGCAAGCGTGTTTTCCGTAACATGTGAGAAATGCGATCACGTTCAAGAAAAAATGTAAAAAGTGTGAGAGGCTCCCCACCTAACTATCCAAAATGTTTTTGTGTCGAGTTTGTGTTTAATTCGTTTCAAAAATGTGTTCCTATATTCTTATCAGATTTTTTGTGTTAATGAAAATGTTTGTTTCACCTCGGATATTTGTAGGGAAGTTTGGATTAGGCCCCTAGTGTGTACGGTAATGTTTTGTTTGTGTGGGAAAGCTTATGGCGATTGTAAAAAGTGTGAAAGAGGCTCCCCACCTAACTATCCAAAATGTTTTTGTGTCGAGTTTGTGTTTGACTTCGTTTCAAAAATGTGTTCCTACATTTTTATCGATTTTTTGTGTTAATGAAAATGTTTGTTTCGCCTCGGATATTTGTAGGGAAGTTTGGATTAGTGTGTACGGTAATGTTTTGTTTGTGTGGGGAAAGCTTATGGCGAGACGCAGCCGGACCTATGGTGTTACAAAGTTGATGAGTGGCCCTTTGACGCTTGCGTTTCGAACCCGAGTGTGGTTTCTCATCAGTCGCAATGTAGATTCTTTCGTTAGTTTGTGTTTGTTTTTAATGTATTTTAGTGGTCTTGCTCTTCGAATAGCGAGGCAAGAATATCAATGTTTGGGTCTCATTGTGAGTCCGTTTGGTGGTCTGGTTTGTTTGTTTTTTGTTTCTTTACTTCTGTAAATTTTGTTTGACTAGTGTGTCTTTTAGGTTTTTGTTTCTCTTGTAAGCAATGATTGGTGATTCTGGGAATAGATTCCTTATAGTGTTGAGTCCTTCTCCAGTTCAGCCCAATGTTTCAAAAGACTTCCCTTAAGATCTTTTGTTTTTATGTAAGGGCTGTATGTTGTACTGAAGATGAGTTTGTTTGTTGCTTCTTTACGTGTACTTGTAAAGTTTGTTAGTGTATTACGAATACTGTGGTTTATTTTTTCTGTTATATTCGTGATTTCATTGTTTTTGTATTCTCTGTCGAGTAGTTTGTTTCTAAAGAAAGCGACTTTGTTGTTTCAAGTGCGAGCGTATCTAAGGATTTCACCTTTGATAAAGCCATTAAATGTTGCTGTCGGGTGACACGATTCTCTATGTAGAAATTGGAATGTGTCTGTTGGTTTAATATGTGTTTTGATGTCGAGGATATTTTCTTTGTGGTATCTTGCACCTTTGAAAACTACTACATCTAGGAATGTAATTTCTTGTGTTGAGTTTTCGTATGAAAACTTAAACGTTGGGTGCATTGTGTGGATTTTTTGGTGAAGTTAGTGAGTTCGGTTTGTGTTCCAGAAAGATTGCAAAGACACCATCTCTGAATCTTTTCCAGAAGTGAATGTTGTTGTGGTTGTTTACGATTATTGTCTTTTCAAGTTCATGAAAAGCAATGTCTGCTATCTCTGGCAAGGCATTCGATCCCATGCTGCAGCCGTGGGTTTGGCGGAAATATTGCTTGTTAAATTCAAACTGTTGTGTTTTAGAATTAGTGAAAGCATTTCTATTAAGTCTTCCGTGGGTGGTTTTTTGATGCCGTAATTTGTTTGAAGCGAGGTTTGTGAGTTTAATGTTTCACTGACTAGCCGAATCGCTTCGTCGTGAATTGTGTTTGTGTCCATCGACACCACGTCGAGTGTTACAAGAAATGCATGTTGGGGAAATTTGTTTTTTCTATTTCTTGTATGAAGTTTGTTGTGTCTTTTATATTTGACGGTTGTTGCTGGACCAGTGGTTTTATGAAATAATCCAGGAATTCTGAAATTCTGTTAGTGGGACCGGAGCAGCCACTAAATATTGGTCTCCCTGCAAACGTTGAGTTTTCAGGCGGCGATTTGTGAATTTTAGGCAATAAGTACCAATGCGGGGTACGGATTTTTATGTTTTTTGGATCGAGATACTTATAAGTATCATGGTCGATGTGTTTGTTCTCGTACATTTTGTTTAATAGTTCGTGTACTTTGTTTACTGTTTGTTCTGTGTCGTCACTGTCTAGTTGTGTATAATACTGAGTGTTGCGTAATTGTCTTTTGCATTCGTGTATGTAATCTTTTGTGTTGACAATGACGATGCCTTGACCCTTGTCGAAGGGTATTAAAACTTTCACATTTCTTTTTTGTAGAGAAAAAAAATTACCAAAAAAAAAATTTTTTTTCCTACCTACCTACCCTATTTCTGAAGAGCATGTTACAGGAAACACACAATTTTTTTTTTTTGGCCTAAATCAAGTCGAGCAGCCACACAATGTACAATAATTACAGTGAGCATTTGTGTCGTTAAAGGTTATACCCAATTGAAATAATTACATGTAAGAGTATTGTAACAGTAATACCACAGAGTAACATAGACAGAGTGGTAACGCCTGCATGCCTTTTGTTCCATGGTCGTCTCGGTAGACTATTGGTTTTTCATATTAAAATGAGCTTCAAAGGTATTAAACTTTTTGGAGGCTTTGTTTGTGGTTGATAATTACACGAGATTATGCGAAATATACGACGAGATGGCATCGTACTGCCAGTCGCGTAGCAACCATAGTTACTTTGTGAGCTCTCAGGCCAGAAATACTGCTTCACGCCAATCAAAACATAACACGCCAGCAGTTTCATAAACATGTCCTTCCTTGACGCACGTGTGAAAGACGGTATGACTGACCGTAAACCATTGAGTAAAACCAGACAGTATCGATAAAAGACTTTCAAATTTGGTTCAAATACACTCATTATATATTCATAAAAATATGAGAGGAATTTTTAAAACGATAAACTCACTTTCCTGAAGCTCAAAACACTCCCGTTTTCGCCAGCACGTCGATTCTGCTCAGCATCACACGAAAACAACAACACAAACTTTGCCGAACATACTTTCGCTTAACAATCGGCGAAAATCCGAAAATTACCGAAGGATTCATGGTCGGCACTCTTCGGAAAAGAGAGGCGAGAGCAACCTTAGGCGAGGCGAACATGGATGGGTTACGTAACCGCTTAACGCCTTACACAATACCCGTTGCCACTCTATTTATCTTTCTCTATGGTAATACCAACGATGAGATTGAACCTTTATAGTATGCTTTGGAGATCGTGTGTGTTTTGCTCTCCGTTATCAGGTCGAAAGCAACAAAGGGCATCAATGACTGACTCAACTACTTTCATTTGAAATGGAAATACGTAACGGATTGAACCCTAATGAGCTCGCGAATATCGGAAGGTTAAATCTCAATATGGACAATCACGGTTTAACGATATATAACGTTTATTTGTATGTTTACGTTTAACCGTTTCCATATTAAAGTAGGTACTATTTAAATGCAACGAAAACCTCTATCTTACCGAGGTCAAGTATATCATATTAAATCCAACATTGACACAATTTACAGGAATCACAAGAACACTTGCCTCGTTAAAGGTCGTAATTATCATTGAAATTAAGAGGAGACTAGTATTGTAGATCGGATCGAAAGATTTAAGTGTGTCAGCGTTTAAGGACGTTTTTGCAGTTTTTGTCATACTTGAATAACCACTTTGATATGAAAGGGAATAATGTAAACTGTAAAATTTCGAAATGACAAACTATTGAGTGGGCAACTTTCTCGACTATTAATTTCCATATTCTCTAAATTTTACCATTCATCACAGTGTGAGACTGCGACCCATCGCGCAGCATCTTATTAGCTGAGGCCTTTAACTGTAGCAAATTCTGTCGCACATCTGTTTAACCATCCTATTTTATAAATATTTGTAATTTCAACTGGTCATTTGTAAAACCGCAGCTATTGTGTTACAACGTTAAAAACACCAATTAGAGGACCAATTGTAATAAGGTGAGGCAATCAAGTTTCACTCGGCGATAACAATAATTATGGACAGACGGCACTTTAAATTACAGATAATGAAAACTAGGACAATTAAAAACATATTAGATAGTTCATTTGCATTAAAGAATAATACGGCAGAAATGTCACAAGATCTCAGATTAGTAGTAATAATTTAGTGTGTTTTGCTGCCGTTCTATTGTCATCAGTTAGTGTCGGCTGCCCAAGCAATTAGGGCTAACACCGTAATGCTAATACAACACTAATGAGCCGCTAGCAGGTACCATATGGGACGCCAATTAGCGCCTTTTGGATACATGCCAATCAGTAATATTCCCCAAAATATCTGCTCACTTTTCGAAGTCGGTCTAAATCTGAAACAGCCGGACAAAATACGTTCAGATAATCTGAAGGTTGCTGTCTTCAGATATGAAGAAAGAGAACACAGTCGGGGATTAATGTTTTCAATAGGGCACACCCGAGATTCCGATAGAAAAATACATTTTACACTACTCTTGCCAGTTTCCGTCATGTTGACATTTTTTGCCACGGTAGAAATTAAGCCAAAGTTTGAAGCGATTTCATTCCATGGATTTGTCTTTCATTTTTGATGTTTGATCCCTTAATATCAGTCTTACTAAGAAGATCGCTTGCTCTGCTTTTTTCAAGACATTCTTCTCCGCCCACACATTTCTGCAATGATCCCGATTACGTGCAAATATCGTATTTTTTGGGTCATCTTTAAATATATAATTCCGGCCACTGGGCAGTTGAATAGCGGACATTTCCGCGAAGCTTATTTGGCGTTGTTTGTAACTGGAATGACAGCACTAGGAATTTATAATGTCCGCGTTCATGTCATATTATATATCTGGTAAATTTGCTCGCCATATCCATTAAGCGATTTGCTACCCCCATTTGCATCACCGATGACGAATATAGAGGTCGTTGGTGATAGAATTGACTATGAGTGTCAAAGCTTGCTGTGCCGTCGGCATGAAGACTGGGTGCAGGAAACACCGGGGCTTCTAAATTAAAATTTGGTAATTGATTTTTAATTTTGATGGCTGTCAATGTTGTATTTGACGTGTGAAATGAGCACCCGTCATCTTTTTATTTAGCCAGCTATGCAATAGAGTAAAGGTTGTAGAAGTAAATTGAACAAGAAGGTGGACTGTGTCCTTTTCAGTCAATTTCTCTTCAAAAGTCAGATCTTTTCATAAAATTTGAAAACAGATTCTCGGGAAAATGGAAAGACTTCACATGTAACTGTTAGTTAGCCTTAGTCACTCCCATAAGGCCCGATAGTTTGACGAGAAACGCTTATTTTTTGAATGTACGAATATATTAATAAGATTTCGATATGATACCAAGTAATCGATTTTTTGAGACATGAAAATTAAGTTGTAAATTATCTTGCCCTAAGTGATGAATTCATAAAGGAGCCATATCTATTTTAAAACAACTTGTATTGCATGTGTTGTGTATAGGGTTGTCAATCTGTCACGCAAACAGCCAATAGTGAATAATTATTGGAACATATCCCGCCAAAGTATGAAACCATTAATTATGCAATCCGAGACTACCAAAACTTAATTGGTTCTCTGTTCCAAGTTATACATCCGTACACTCAGTTCAGGAGAGCAGAGCACGGGGTATCATTGTATCGATAGGCGCGTTCTAGTTCATTGTTTGAATAGCATAAGGCAACGGCGTAGCCAGCCGCTCTGTGAGCACCACCAAAGAAAGTCGAAAGATATAAAAAGTCATGACCACAACGACCATGGAGACTTATGTGATTACTGAGAGGCCAGTAGTGTCGATGAATAAAGGAAAACTTTGGCAAAATAAACAGAAATGTTCGCCGACCTGAAAAACTGTGGTCAACCTGTCCTGTATTGTGCTTGATTAAACCATAGGAAGAAGATTTGTATCTGATCAGTCATGTCAAGCCCCGCGTCAACTGTTTGTGTTCAAAAGGTCACAAGCTCTTCAGCGGTTCCCTTTTATCTTTTCCAAAATTACCAATTTTCTTACAATCCATTGTTCAGCAGGCAGCATATTTCCTCCACTTCGCACAGGACTTTTGCTAGTTTGTTGTGTAAAACGTCTCATGGCTGAGGTAGTGTTCCAGAAAATTCGAGAAGTCTAACGTGACTGTACTCTATCTAAAACTCCAAGTAATGTGCGTCCTCCTTCAAGAAAGAATTGCAGAGTCCTAATGTAAAATGACAAACATCGTGCACACGGAGGGAGGTAGAAACGGCTGTAGCAAAGCCCTAAACTATAGGTACATGCTTGCGTCCTCCTTTTGCTATTGAACAGTTGAATTTCACTTAATTTTGAGGTATAAAGACAAGGCAAAGTTTATGTTCACTTAAAAAACATTTCTAAACTCTCTCATCTAACATATTACTGTCGTTTTTTCCTAAAACTAATGTGTCGTCAAATACAAGTGTCTATGTCTCAAGTCAATACGTGACGTCATGGCTCTGCACGGTATTTATAACGATCAACATTGGTACTAGAAATGTAGCGAAGAGTGTGTTTTCATAGCGAAGCCGTTGATTATAACGACCCTTAAAATGCCTTCAAGTTATGGGGCTTTGGTTATGTTTGTATGTGTGTAATTTGAGTGCATAAATATATAGAAAGCCGTCATTATTTACGGCCCGGGGGTCGGAGGAATTTGTGGGGGTCACTCAAAAAACTGAAAACTACAATGGGGGTTGCTCAAAATGTGGAGAGAAAGTAGGGTTACTCAATTTTTGGTACAAAATGAATTGAAACCCCTCTCAAATTGCTCGATTTTACACATCAATTTCTCAATGCGAGAGGGGGAACCAACCCCCTTCTCGCGCTCTCCCCCTTGGGGTACGTGTTCTCACAGTTTTACACAGTAAAATCAAAAATTGAATAATTATTTTTTTAAAAAAACTTTGTAATGTTCTTCAATCAAAAAGTACTTCCAATGAGCACTTGGAATATTGTGAAAACAATTGTATTGCCTATTGAAGACTCCATGTGGGCTTAAAAAATTCCCAGTTTGTGACATTGGGAAAATAATGCGACTTTATGAGTATTGATATAACTCAAGAGAATTATCATCAAACGCAGTGAAAATATAGTAATGAAATATAGCAACTTCAAGATTTAGATTAGGCTTATCGGAAGTATATTTCATGACGATGATTTTCAGTAAATTGTGGTTCACTAACCTCCAGGATGTCATGATTCTTAGGAGTTTGAATTTTTGCCACTCCTGAAAATGTCAGATTGCTCCGCTTCAGTTGAATGAGACACAAAATTCCTTTTTATGGACACCAGCAGAAAATATCAGCAAGGTACACGGTGTGTTCACAATCTGGCTGATAGGCCATATAAAATATACATCTAACATTAATTACAAACTATTTTGATTCAAGACTTAAAAAACTATCCAGAGGAAAGGGAAACATTTTCCATTGAATTGAAAAGTACAATAATTACTTTTGCAACAGTCTCAAACTAAAACGGTTTTGAAAAAAACTGCGTCACCACATCATTTTTCCCAAGTGTCAATGACAAGAAACAAACAGTTTTGTTTTTGACCTTAGGGAGAAAAATATTGAAGAAGACAAAAAATTGCGTCGTCGCACCGCTTTTAAAAATAAAGCCTGGCGAAAAACAGATTTTTTGGACTTCATATGGTCCTGAAGCTATAAAACGGGTTCGATGTTTGTGCAAATATAGACCTTAACACTAATAGGGTTTCATATATCGAGGTTACCGTTAATAACCAGGCTATAATGAATTGATGTGCGGGGTCCAACTCAACTGAAGTTCAATCTTTCATTGACAATAGTAGGTTGTTGTTGCAACGAGATGTTTTCGCATATTTCGCGAGGGTTCAAAATTTCGAGGACGCACGCTGTATCTGTAGTAAGCATCAAGTTACAAGGCCAGTGACCCTTACATATGCTGTTTTCCCTCTGTTTGCGATGAAACTGTTCACGAAACTGTTCAATGTTATTGCTCCTCAAGAATAAGACACTATTCACTGTTAGAACTCGAAAGCCATTTTCAGATACTTCTGATCCGCTGAACAATTTGGTGAAGGAACAAGTTCACTGTTTTGGTGGTTTATAGTGCTGAGAATTAAACTTTTCCTTAATCAATAATTAACGCAGATGACGTTGGTCATATACCGTTCGCCAAGGTTTGTATAAATTGCCGTTAGTAAAACGTAGTCGGTAGTTCCCTGGTATATAACTTTTTACACTTATAAATACACCACCTTTTCATCTATTCCACCAGTTACTGCGTTTGAAGGTATGTTTTATATGCCAGGTTTTATCAGCATGTTCGAAGGTTCTCTCGACAACAATGGAATTTGAAATGCTGTTGACATGCTAATGCTGAAAGGCAGCGATTTTGTCTCGTTAGTACTCTATCGACGTCAAAGGCAATGTTAGCTTGGAGGAGCTTTGCAAATGGATTCCGAAGGTCTCACATGCGCAGTTTTGTTTTGTGTGTCAGGGTGTTTTCAGCATGTTTGAAGATTCCTTCGTCAAGGGAATCTGAAATGGTGTACAATTGAAAAGCTGGTTTATAATGCAGGAAGACAGCGACTTTGTCTCTTTAGTTCTCTGTCGACGTCAAAGGCAACGTTTGCTTGGAGTAGCTATGCAAACGGCTTCTTAGGGACTCAGTTCATTTTAATCATACTTTTGTATTGTAATGGACTTCATCCAAGATACCACGTTAAGGGCGATTATGCCCTCACAGCTCATTTTTTAAAGTGGAATTTGGAATAATTATAAAGAGGGCTTGAAAATTATGGCCATAACATTTTTTTTCATTTTGTAGTCATTTTTGTTGGATTTTTCAGTGGGAATGCACCTAGCGAATAACCTGCTACTGCTAAGTTCCCAAAACAGCATCTGTTCTTCGAAATTTTCCGACGATAATTTGCCATTAACCTACTCGAAGGAGGTTTTAAAACTTGTCGACTAATTTCGTTTCAACAAGCTTTCGAACAGTGAAGGGTAACACAATAAAGTTAATTGAGATACTTCGTTAACCATTCTAAAAGTATCTTTCAAGTGATGTAGTGCTCCCCATGTCAATACGCAAAATACCGCTATACGTCTGTGCGTCGTCCATTGCCTATTCGATGTAGGGAAAAAAAATAAGCAAATCCGTTACTTGAATTAAACAAACGAATAAGCAAATCGTCCGTGAAATAAATGACTCACAAGTTGTCAGTTATAATAAAGAGCCAGTAACCCTAACTTTTGATGATTTTTTTCACTATGTTTGTTTTTTTTAATATCGACCATAGTTCGTTGTCGTACTCCCCACAGGATGTTGAGATACACAGAATAAATTAAATGTACAGACTGCGTTGCTATTGTTGACGAGTGAATTCTGGTCCGGACTAGAATTCAAATATTATTAATAACAGTGTATTATGTCGAGAAGCTAAATGGTTGGTGTTTAAACGTGCTTCGTGGAATATAACAACAAATCATGTGTGCCTGCATATGACTGTAATCCAGTGTCCTCCAAACGCGAGCATGCAATATCCCAGAGGAATGGGGAAAAACAACAGAAACAACAAAAACAGAACAAAAACGAAAAAGGCAAGCCTTTAGAACATCTTGCAGCCATGGCACTCAGATACTATAAGCAGATGTATTGATGATTAACAAACGCTAAACTTCAGTTGAAACGCCGAGTTTTGAAACGCAGCACCGAGTGGGTTCGAGGCCACGCAATAGCGACTTCAGAGTTTAACTTTTAAAAGGCTTTGATGCATGGTAAAGAATCTAAGCAAGATAGGTTGGAACTGCCATGAAACCTGTCAATAGCGCTAAAATGATATCCCTCAACAAGCCTCAAGGGACGGCGATAAGTGGTTTTCTCAAATAGCCGTGGAACCCCGAAAAATTCAAGTTAGTGTATGGTTTCCGGGAAAATGCCAGAAAAATTTATGTTCTTTATCTGTCACTGTCATCTTCCTAATGGATATGCAAATGCAAAAGACACTGAATGCACTTCATTATTTCTATTCACGCGTCTGCTAAACCGGCTGCATACGATGTAACGCAGGGATTGTGACTTCCTTGAACATACCTTAGGGCTCTACATCCTTTTCTTCATTTAACGTCTTCCAAACGATTTCTTCATGAGATAAAAAAATAGAATTTCGCTGACGTATGTTGAAATGCAAAGAGTGTATCTTTATAATTATTACAAGGTATCGTGTGCAAACTTAAATGATGTTAGTTACAAATTATTTTGTGCTCTGACTCTGAATTAAGTTCACTGCGACGGTATTTGACATCATTAACATACAAGCTGCGGTGACAATTTGGAAGTAAAATTAATAGGAATTTCAACATGAATTTTGAGTGAACCAATAAAAACCGTATTTATCGGTAAAATGAAAATGATGCAAAGTATAGGAAGAATACACAGCTTTTCTTCGGTAGCTAGAAATTACACACAATGACAATATTTTATGTCGTGTGTGGCGGTAACACAAGCAGCAGCTTTAAAGGCTATGAGTTTGCATTTGTTCGTCGTAACAACTTTGGCAAAAGTAAGCAAATTCTGTGTTTTGTGTCAACGCAAAATAATATTAAGGTTGGCGGGTAAGCGATTAAAAATACACACAAAAAATTAACATACTCAGTTTGCCTTTATTTGACAGTTTCCTCATCCAACATACGCATCCCCTTGACTATATAAAGGTTTCCGTTCTACGTCACCGCCAGGTGCAATGGCTTCAATATGAAGACTGCAAATGAGCTGTACGACAGAATGTCCCCAAAGAAAGAAAATTACATGTCTGCTTGTTACCATAAAATACTCTGAAAAAGTACACGCGCAGACGCAAAACAAGCAATGTACCTGCTTTTACTATATCAACTGCAGTGTGTCTTAATAGACATTTTGTTTGCGATGACGTCACTTTGAGAATGTTCCTTACCAGATATATGTATCTGTAATCAAATTCGAAACAAATCCCGATTTTTAACTAGTTGATTGATAGGAGAGTTGCTGATTGCTTTGTTGAAAGGTCTTATTCATCGCGGTTCGCAAACTTGTCCATAAAATAAAGTGTCCAGGGTTATCCAATTCGAATTGCTGTTCTGCAAATGCTGCAGTGTAAGCACTCCTCATGATGCACTTCAAATGTTCACTGCGTAGTTCCAGACAATTCAAACTGCACCCGAGATCTAACAATAGCGCCGAATGAAAAGTCATTTTTATGGATAGAAGACTCAGATACATGGCAAAGGATCTACGCAAGATCTGTTCGAACACCTATGAAACCTGTCAATGTCGCTGAACATATTCCACAAGAGCCTCAGGGGACGGTGATAAATACCTTTCCGTCGGATTGCAGGGGAACCAGGCAAATTCAAGTCTGTGGGTTTCAGAAAAAAGCAGGAAAAATGTGTTCATATCTGTAACTTTCGTCTTTCGAATATGCACATACACTAGATACTGAATGCAGGGCGTCAGGATCGTGACTCGCTAAAACGAAAATACCATGGACACACCTTAGGGCTGACTTTCTTTCTGTCACCATTTAACGTCTTCCAGGAGAAAGCCATTTCTTTATTAGACAGAAAATGAATGAATCAAGGTCGTTTTCTTTTTCCTTTCCCTGACGTATGTTGAAATGCAATGCGAAGAGTTGACCTTTAGACAACATTTTGCCCAGAATAAATTAAGTTGTCAAAATAATGTTATACATTACAAACATACATCAATGTGTGTATGTATGTGTATAGTTTATTTATTATTTATCTATTTCCTATTTATTTATTTATCATAGCGAACTTGTCCATACAAGCTAGCGTCCATAGTGTACAGTTTGAATTGCTATTCTACAAATGCTGGAATACTGCATAGCATGATTTCAATAATACCTTGTCCTATTCCAGAGTTCCGCACAAGTCATGTTCTCATTATTGCCACGCCAGTCTTTTGTTTCACATTTACAAATTCAATGTAATCTGTCAATCAATTAACGCATACTCATTCGAGAATTGATAAGAGTTCGCAAAATGTAATCACTCAATTAACTTATAGTGCAGAGAAAATTGGCTTGAGTCTCTGAAACAAAGTGAGATCTTAATGCTAACTCGCTGACAGATCATTAAAAAAAAATTATCATTTTGCAAAGTTTTGTTGAATTTGCCGAAAATGGTCGTCTGGTGCCATTAGGTATACATAATGCCAGTACTAGAATTTTGGAATTATTAGAATCACGTGGTACAACCAGATGTACAATGCCGTAATTGCGTTATCAGTGAATGTCATTAAGTTACATAATTTAGCTTATTAACAAATCAACCATAGTTTCATAAGCTAGATTTCGCTAACATTCAGCATGTTTGATAGGATTTTCTGACAGAAACGCTTTTGTTTCTAATGACAAATACGAGTATTCCACAGGGGAAGATGCGCCAATAGACTGCTTTCTACTTCCTTGTGTTTCACCTTAATTTTATCATTTGATATATCAAATTACCTATCGTTGATTTTACCCTTATTTTTGTTTTAAAAGTAGTGCTTACAATCTGCACTGTGCTTCAGAAAAAACCGCATTGGCCTTTAAAGCCAGAAAATCGTTCACAGTTACACATTTAAGCCATTTTTGCCTGACTATCATTTGTTCATCAGTTGATTCAAATGGGGCCGTGGCATATGAACTTGCGTAACGATTGCTTCTGTGTTGCTAAGGAACAACCTTTTCTGACGGCAGACACTAAAGTTATCAAGCAACGGTGAGGCCAAAAAAGTGCGTAATATCAGCAAACCTTACGTTTGATGTTTTCTTTTTCACACGTGAGTAAAATCTCGATTATTTAGCCTCCAGGAGTAGAAGACGCAAAGCCTTTGCAGTAGACCATATGATGTAATGAAAGTACACTGGGACGGCCCTACCAGTTAACTCCTGTTGTGAAATATCAAATGTGCACTTTCGTTCCATATTGAAATGATTTTTTTGTCTGCTTAATCTTAAAAAGCAGAAACTTCATTTGCCTGTACATATGAAATGTCTACATTTTCGCCAAAGTCACACCCATTTATATTTCATTGTATCTTTTTAATATGTTTGGCTCCCAAAACGTAGGGAGGGCAGAAATGTTGAAATCATTACAAACTTTGTCATGAAGTTTATCACTTCAGAACCTTAGAAACAGCAGAACCAGAAGCGTTGAATCTTTCTGCACGGCAATACATCTGGCACGTTCACGTTCATGTGACGGTGTGGGCGGTACGAACTTGACGGTGGCATTTATCGTTCGACCAGCGAACATTTACAAATGACATGAAAACATGTTTCATCAGCGTCGTTCGCTTGAAATTTCCTGATTTATATCTCTGTTCCGGCAGTATGTAACATTCATATGTTTGTCGTCTCAGGCTGAAAGACTACAATCAAGCGCAGCTTGATAAAAAGACACAGCCATCCATGAAGTTAGATAAGCCGATTGTCAATGTAGATAAAAGTGCTATTTAGACTGTGTGTTTACTGTTAACCTTTTTAGCACAAGCATAGGCAGAGTCAAATCCATGGACAAGGCCATGATGCCTAAAAAAAGTGGACGCCTGTCAAGAACCTTAGACTTTCCTAAACTTAGAAGAAAGTTAGACTTTCCTCTGATCAGCTTCTCTTGGCCTAAAATGGTGATCCTTAGGTAATGCGTTGATGGAAAGAAATTATTTGTTCATTTAAGGAACGACCCTCAAAAACTACCCCCCCCCAAAAAAAACCCCAAACAAACAAACAACAAAAAATAACAACAACAACAAAAACCACCACCCCTCCCTTATTCTCTCTTTCAGTGCCGTCCAGGCCCTTAAGGTCGAAGGCGCTGAACAGAAATTTTGGCTTTCAAATTTTATCAATTCTCTTCTAACCTTACCACTTGAGGGGGCTCCTTATAAAAGCTCTTGATGAAAGAAAAGTCATCACAGTCTTAGTTTTTCGAAAATCGAAAATGTTATTTCTCCATAGAGTTACCACAAGGATGGCGGTCATTTTGAATTTCAAATATCGAGAAATCTCTTGTAATTTGTCTCTCTAGTACCAAAGTTTGCACGGTGACCCCTGATTTTTATTTTTGCTTTGGTAAGAGAATGGTCGAAACTTTCACGGAGGAAAGTTTGAGCGAAAGTTTAAGTCTGTCACTTTCGAGGCGCGTATTACCTTAACTTCAAAACAAAACGACTCGCTTGACAACTCTTTATTCGAATGCTTCTTTCTTGTGAGAGAAGACAAATTCACGGAAATATGTTCACGTAAACATGTCCATGAAAAGTATGGGATAGAGAGTAAGGGACATGATATGAGTCCAGGGAACGACGGATGGATGGCAACGTGTTGTTACATATGTAAGCAATAAAGCACACCCAGCGATGGTATACTACGAGATTTTGACCAGTGCGCGACATATATGCACGAGCGATAGCGAGTGCATATATGAACTGAACTGAACTGGTCAAAATCGAGTGGTATACCGTCGCTAAGTGTGATTTATTGCTATTATATCATAACAATATATTGAAATTCTGGCGTGGAACGTCAAAAACGGACTTTTACTCAAGCTGAGAGCTCGTGCGCATGCCCGCCATGGTATATCGCCAATATACCATGGTTGTTATTGCGTCTCGACCAATCAGATCGCAGCATTTCCGCCATCAATATACTGGTATGATATAATATACATTTTCCACCGATTGAACCATTCTCGCCATGGGTAGCGTAGCTACCCCAAAACCGACAATTAAATTGCCCACACACTGACAAGATTCATCTGCGTGGTCTGACAAAGTAAACAAATTACACAAAATTGGCTTTCACTCCGCCCGTGTGCAATCAAACCAACGAAATGTGCTCAATTATCAAACATCACATTCAACATTTGTTTGAAGCATATGTATACAAACAAAAATAAAATAATAACAACAGATCAGTTGGTTCTGTCAGTAATCATTCACTTGTACATGAGACTAATATCATCCATGTTGATATCTGTTGTCTTGATACCTTGAGTTTTCATGATGGCGCTGTATTTAGATAACGTCAGAGAATGTGTCAGCCAACAGTTGCAGGTCGGCGCAATCAGAAAATTGATATACGGCTTCAAATTATTCATAATGATGCACAGTACGGTTGTGAAGAAATGTGACGTCAATGGCACAGTCACGGTGTTCTGCAATACCCAACCCATGTGACAGCGCAACTCCTAGATGAGTGTTCATAAAGCATTGGTGCTAGCGGGCTGTGAGCATTGCTTGTATTCAACTAGTACCAATATTATACTCCACAGAAAACTGCAGGCAAAGAAGTATGCATTTATGAAAGCAGCTATCGAAATATTTCACAAGAGGTGTTGAGGCAGACGCTGCTTGAAGTCTTGCCTCAAACATTGTCGAGCGACATGGCACCGAAGACTGAGCGTCTTTCCATCGGACCAACAGTCATATTTCTCAGCATTTGTTTGCACAGTGGTAAGTCCGAAAGTTTCGTTATTTGTTAAAAAAGACATTTTCCGACATTTCGGAGGTATATTATACTTGGGCACCTGGTTGTTCTCTGACAGTTTTTGATCTAACCCTATAAAGAAAATTGTAACGCCTGTTGATTCGTTGGATTTTGTAAGACTTTGGGCATAAATAATTGATTACTAAGTGCCACATCGACAAACAGGAAAAATTTGCCGTTAGCGTCCAGGACTGTCATCACTCTGAGAATTCTGTTAAAAATGCACTACACTACGTGTAAAGGCACGGTAATTGAAATTTGTGAATGTTTTTGTAAGTATTCGCCCTTGGTCCAGCCACATCCAATATCCCATTTTCTCCTCGTGTATTGAAAACATCGATCGTTACACACCGCTCTACGAACATAGGTAATCATGAAAGGTGGGTGACCGGCTGTTCGTAACGAGCTGCCAGCAACTGCATGGATGAACTGAAGTTCATATGCAGCGCTCATAGAAGGCTGGCTGATGGCACTTATTAAGATCGAGGAACATATTTTTGCGCTTTACGCATAATATTCTCCTACCTGTGTTTTTACCAAATTTACTCATTGTATAAGTCTTTTTTTCCTTTGCTGCTTTGTTCTCCTTCTTTCGTTTGTTGTGTCTTTTCTCTTCTTCTGTTTTGTAATCCGTGTTTTTGTCAATTGTTTTATGTTTATATAAATAAATAAAAAAAAATTTCAAAGAAAAAAAAGTCTTTTTTTATCTAATTTGAAACCCTTCGTAACAATCTGCCTTGTAAACGTTCTTATCGTATCGGATAGACACCCTTCAACAATTGTTAACTTAGTTCCCCTTCACGTCGACTCACTACATGTCTTTCCATGATTTAATTTTAAATCAAGGGTTGATTGATCCGTCCTCAGCGTTTTCCCACAGGGCATTCTCAGTCTTTTTGCTTTTCGAGGTCGATTCAATAATCGAACACGTCGCTTGTAATTTTATATCTATGGCTTCCCTAACTGGTTCGTCGCTATAAAATAGTCCCGATACGGTTGCTCCTTCAATTTCTCCGTCCGTTCTATCGTACCACAAAAACGAAAGACGGGTAATGATTAACGAATTTATTAAATGTTCTTGTAACTTCGCACTGGTTGCTCATTTCAATAGCGAGTACATTATTTTCGATATGATTTCCGGTATCTGAACTCTCCACTATTTGACAGTCTAATTCTTCATGTTTATGGACATTAAAAGGATGAAGAAATTTTTAAGACCAGGGGTTAGAAGCAAGAGAAGGAGCTTAGTCGATACAATAAACGAGCCGTCGAAAATCATGTAGATGACACTTTAGCGGTAGCTTTTCGTTTTATCGATCATCGATACACAAAACCTCTTAAGAACGACACAACTGCGGTCTTCTTCTTCTAAAGTGCAAAGTGTTTAGATGATTGAACATGTTACAGCAATTGCTGCATAGCTTGTAAATCATAGCAAAACAGCCTCGGGGTTTCTTTTCTAAAGGACACTGGCTTAAGTAATTATACATCCTCTGTACGCAGAGTTTAAATCTCTCCGGACAAGGTTTCTTTGTGTTTACTCTGAAAAGCTCAATTTTGTTTTATTTCATCACTTATTTCTAATTGACGATCTGCCTTTTTGGACACTTTATGATTCAAACCTCAGACTTGTGTAAGGTAAAGCAATTATACTCAAATCCATGACGTTATTTCTCCACCTTACACGTTTTTTCTTGAGCATGCATGCTTATGTGAGACTGCAGACGGGTTTAACACGTTGGTGGGTGTGTGTGTGCTGCTGGTGCTATGATACTTGCAGCTGACAATAAAGGAATTGTTCCATTTTACTAGATTACCCGGAACGTAAAAGAGAGATTATTGAAGTTATTTCCTACATTGTATCAAAAGCACTTTTCTTGGTATACTCGAACAAGCAACTTAAATACTTGGTAAGACAGTGAGCGTGTCTGTGATTTGCTACTATAGAGAATAAACCCAGCTTGATTGTGCATGTTAATCCGTCATGCGCAGTGAATTGCCCCTTACGATATCTCAACGTCACCAAGAACAAAGAGTAACCTTTATTCACTATTCTAGAAATTAACACTGATGTGCAAGTGCTATTTCCTGTCAGACAACATATGTTTTACAAAGCCTGCGATGACTGCCTTGACGACCGTAAATTTCCCCAGCTATCATGAATTGTCATTCAACTTTGAGGTACCGAAAACTCGGCATGGGTAGTTTGGCTGAGGCTGAATGAGATCGCCCCCAAAATAGCCGTTGCAGAAAAAAACTTGTCGAGACTAAAAAGTAGTTTGACATCAATCTATTCCCTAATATTTTTCTTCGTTTAGGAAACGAAAATACTTCACAAGTAATTTCCAAGCTGGACGAAGAAAAATATTTGGGAATATGGTCGCGCCAGTAGCTAACTGACAACGCCTGCGCAGTATCAATGTACTATATAAGAATTTTCATCGACGCCCCTATTTTTGACCACTTTTAAACTTTTTTACAGAAACAAATATGAAACACTTAAAGCATTATTTTTTTACTCGCCATTAATAAAGTATATCGCTGCCATTAGCCAGTAAGTGTCTCCACCTCGTCATTGATACAAGATATCGTTACCATTGCGCACCGTCAAAATAGAAAAGAACGAGAAAACTGTGCTGCATTTGAACGAGGACACGCCAAGAATGCTGTGATTGAACTTGCAGACGACGGCGTTCACATTAGGAGCGTTCTATGTGTCAATAACTACATGAAGAAATTGCCAGTTTTGAGACTAAAAAGTTTTCAGCTTGCAATCGGAATTTGGGTAGTGCAGTTGCTACAATTATGATAATGATGGCACGATACGTCCCTTATTAAACAATATGGGTTGTTATCATGGTAAATGCAAAACGTTCTGTACAAACATTGCCATTTATGTCCAACCTTTTGACATATTAAGCGGTAAATCGATACCTGCCCAAGTCTGACAAAGCGTTTATGAACTGTGTGCATCCATGGGTGACCAAGTGAACTGGGTGTTTAAATTTATTGTTTACGCAATGCATAATGGTCTTATGTATATAGCAAGTATTAATTCTATTTTAGTCCTTATTATAAATTAATACCATTCTTGACAATAATAGTCGACTCTTCATCTTCAGTATAAAAATATTTCTAATCTTAACCTCTGGTGTGACATCAAGGGCTGAGTCCTATGTGATATTATACTTATCACATGCAGAAGCCAAGAAGACGTTAGTTTTAAATAGTTTTCCATAAAGATTCCGCGTATAAACCTTTGAACGACTTTTGAAGTTACATCAATACGCCATGAGCAAATTGTCGATCATTTCTAGCCGTCGGTCGCATGAGCGTTCATGTACGGAGCAAATGCTAGAAGACCTCTCGGTCTACACGTACATTGCGCGAACTTGAAGTTATACACAATTTCAAAGATAGCTTTGGTCTAGAAATTTACATATGACAAAGTTGCGCTAGTTTTCGAAATAAAAAATCGATTGGATCTCAACGACGCAAACACTGGTCTTTCCAGCAAACCGTGCTCTAGGATCCAACGCTAATGTGACTAGCTTCGAGTTCGTTGTTTCCGAACATTATACACGTAATTCCTTAGGAATATTCGGGCGTTACACTCACGTGATTTCATTGTTTAGTCAGGTGGCTTAGCACAAAAAACAGCAAGATCGTTACACGGATGACAAAAGTGCCAAATTTGCTACAGAGGTTCACATATGTGTGTAGATCAAAATTAGCTATTGCTCCAAAAATTTGGGCCACCAGAAAGGCTCGATGACGTAATAAATTAAAAATGGCCGCCATAATTATTTGCTTAAAAGTGGTAAAATACAGTTTATTCAGTCAGGTTTCACTATTCTTGTAAATAAACTGACCCAAACATTCTCAATTATAAATAAAACATTGAATTGACGCAAATTAATTATTATGATGACGTCATAAATCCAAAATGGCCGACCAAATTCAAAATGTCCACCGTAAACATTGTTTAAAAATGTTAAATCACTGTTAATGAGGCCTGTTTTCAGCATTTTATCACCTGAACTGAAATGAACACCCCAAATTACAGACAGAACAGATAATTGATGTAAATTTATTATTAAGATGACGTCATAAAACCAAAATGGCAACCGAAAGTTACAAAATTGACGGTTAAGAAGTTTACTATGCTTGGTACAATAGCTCATTTACGTGACAAAATGATAGTATAAAAGTAATGTACAATTTGTATTAATATTCCATAAACTTAAAATAAAAGATAAATGTATCAAAACTTAGCCAATAAGTTCAACACAAGTAAAAAACTCTTATGAGATTATTGATTATTAAAAATTGTTCGTGTTTGAAAAATCAAATCAATATAAAGGAAATGAAGGCAACTTCACACACTGGTTCTACCTTTGATTGTGATACGTTATAGTGGGTAGATCAATGTGGTTCGGTGATAAGGAAAATGGTGAGAAACCAGTGAATCGATAGTGCTTTGACCCTCGTAATGTGACCTTGGTCCCGGAAATAAGGTTTTATGTTGGTTATTCCTCCTAGCGGCGCGTTCGGGCAAAGTGGGGTCCCTTCTTCAGTCACTTGAATGGTTTTGTATTCCCACATGCTCATTTTAATGGTAGCCATTGTTCATCAAAGAGAGATGCTAAAATCATAATGTTTTGGTCAGATTTTTGCGTGAATTGTTGCTCAGACCATTCTTTTGTACTCTCCTTGTGTTTGAATTTTGCTTGAAGGAGGATATATTGTATGTTTTCCTTCCTTTTGTACGTTATTATAGGCTTTCTGGAAAACCATGGCCAGCGTTTAATCGCCCTTCATAATTTTCCAGATTCTTATCACATTGTTTGATTAGGCTGGTTTTGATGATTGTGCTGATAAGTATTTTGTTACATCATTACTCTTACTTTTGTTAATTAAGGATAGCTGACGTTTTATTACATTCTTTTTATACAAGCTATGTCTTTCTTTTTGTAATCTCTTTGTTGAAGATTTTGCGTTGAGAAATTGACCATTTTATGAAGTCCATATTGTTGTTGCATGTACATATCTGAGTAATTCACCTTCAATGAAGCATTTGAAAGTCGGTGGCAGATAACTATCGTCAGATGGTTTTGTGTGGGTTTTAAAATTGAGCCATCTCTCTCGATTGCGTCAAGGTATGAGATTTTGTCGATAGAATGTTCAATTATGAATTCCCAAGTTGAACGTAGAGAACAAGGTGTTGCACTCCTCGACAAATGTTCTGAATGTTAGAAATTGATGTTCGATTACTGTGTAAACCATGAACATGTCACCTTTTAAATTTCCATACGAATATTTGACCGGATTTAGGATTTAATATAACTTTCTCCGTTTCATGGTATGTGATATCAGCTATTTCTGGTGAGCCCATACTGCATCCATAGATTTGTTTGTATTTTCCTCAGTTGAATAAAATATGTTTCGTTTGAGAATAATCGACAGTAAGGCTTCCATGTACATTGATGGTGGTTTTTTTGTATTATATCAGTTGGCAGGTACTGTTTCAGAGTCCAACGCTACGTTCGCTGCATTTATGGCTTCATTTTTGGCATGTTTTTCTACATTGATATCACGTCTAATGTTACCAGAATAAAGTTTGCTTGTGTTTTTAATTGGTTCTAACTTGATAATAGAGTTTTTTGTGTCCCTGACATATATAAGTCGTTTTGGACGATTAGTTTTATGACAAAGTCTAGAAATTCCGACACTTGTTTTATTTGGCTCGAGCAGCCATTTCTATTGAGACGTTGGGTGATGATTGTTTCTTCTGCTTTGGTTTTGTGTATTTTTGGCAGGAGATACCATCGTGGTGTACAAATTATTCTACTTATGGGAATGGGGAACTGTAAATCACCTCGTCAATTATCTTCTTGTCGCAGATAAATGATTTCGTATACAATATCCACTGTATAGTCAATGTCGCCAAGTGGAATAGTGAACATTTCGCAGCTGTCTATAACTTTCTTTAATGTCATTTATCTTATTCACAATTGCTATATGTCTCATCCTTTGTTGATGGTTTCATTGAGATTTTATTATTTTTAGACAGATTGTTCAGGGCAGTCTTTTCTGCCAGAGTCATGTTCTTTCTTAATTGGGTTGCTTCGAGAGAGTTTTACAATTTTTGGTTTTCTGCATTTAGTAGTGTCGAACATAGACTTATCTCAGAACAGATGACTGATTGATTGATTGATTGATTGATTGTTTCTCATGATATCGCACAATCTCATGATGTGAATAAATTTGTTGATATCTCATGCGACAATTTTTCTGTGTAGGCAATCCGGAGGGGGAATAAATTTCAAGCCTTTGTAAGGTTTGATTCGAAGATTGTTGATGACTCTGAGAATCTTTCTGAGTTCTTATCTTTGTTTAAACTTCCATTCTGCTTATGTTCTTCCTGGTGTTTTTTTATGTTTTTATGTTTTGGGTTTATAAACAGCTAAACTCGTCTGGTCACTTTTTTGCAGTTTCCTTCACCTTTGAATTCCTAACCAGTCTGGTAAGTGAACAACGAAAGGCAAAGACGCTTTTCATGAAATTCACAAAAGCTTCAAAAAAGAAAGCTAAGCTAGATTCAAAAAGCAAAAAATAGTCTTCTCTTTGTTCATAAAACCCTGACCAAACGGTCTTTTTCAGGCCGGCACATCCTCCAAAAAGAGAACTACTGTAGCACAAAACTATGTCACCACACATGGAGACATAAAAATCCAAGAAAATTCAAACGAAAAAGGCTTCTGAAACAAAGGAAGCAAAAGACCAAAATCACAAACATTAAACCTTTTTTCAGGGCCAAGGTCACATGACCAGGGTCAAGGCATGTTTTATTCACCGGTTTCTCGCCATGTTTTTCGTTATCATGAAATCACATCACTATTGATCTACTCACTATAACGTAACACTTTCAAATGTAGAACCGATAGGTAAAGATGCCTTTATTTCCTTTATATTGGTTCAGTTTTTCAGACAGAGGTCATTGTTAAAAATAAATAATTTCATAATAGTTTGCAATTTGTGTTTAGCTTAACTTATTGGCTAAGTGTTAGTACATTTATCATTTATTTTGAGTTTATGGATTATCAAGACAAATTGTACATTACCTTTAAACTATTATTCTGTCACGTAAATTGGCTATTGTACTAAGCACAGTGAACTTCATAATAGGTCATTTTGTAATTTTCGGTCGCCATTTTGGTTTATGACGTCATCACAATAATGAATTTGTATCAATTATATGTTTTGTCTGTAATTTGGGGTGTTAATTTCAGTACAGGTGATAAATGCTGGAAACAGGCTTAATTAACAGTATTTGAATATTATCAGACGATAATATGGGGGATATTTTGAACTTGGTCAGCCATTTTGGCTTTATGACGTCATCATAATAATTGATTTGCATCAATTTTATGTTGTATTTGTAATTTTGGATGTTTTGTGTCGTTTTTTTTCAGAAAATACTGAAAACTGCCTGAATTAGACGTATTTTACCATTTTTAAGCGTTATAATGGCGGCCATTTTGAATTTATGACGTCATCGAGCCTTTTCGGTGGCTCAAATTTTTGGAGCAATAGCTAATATTGATCTACACATATATGCGAACATCTGTAGCAAATTTGGCACTTTTGTCATCCGTGTAACGATATTTTTGTTAAGCCACCTGACTAGTTTGGATTAATATATTTATGGAACGCCGACACTATAATATATAATAATGTATAAAACATTTATATGTTGTAGGTAAACTTTAATATATCAAGCTCAAACGTTAATATGATGTAAATAAAACGTTTATATGTTGTGGGTAAACAAAGCGCAATAAGCGGTTTTGTCTATGGCAGTAGTAGGGCTGTGGTGGAAGGCCTGCGGCCGGGAAAACACACACGCAGCCCTGCCACGCAGAGCTACTTTTTTATCAGCGAATATGATGGGCCATACACTGGAAAGAATCGGTCTTGGGAACCTCGCACAGCGGTTCGCTGATGAAAAAGGAGCTCTGCGTTTCCTGGATAGGCCTTCCACCACAGCCCTGCTGACCTGCTGGCCGAAAAATGCAGAACCGCTGGTTGCGCTTATGCCTCCGATTTGCAGTGCGCAACTGAGTTCTCCGCAGAAAACAGCATATTTTGAATCCAAAATCATTACCGATCGCCGTTTTCGAGCACGCTCAACTTGTCTAGCTACACCACGGTCCCTCCACCGTGGGTACACGATGTACTGAGCCGCGCTTTTAAACTTACTCAAAGCCCACTTTTCTCTCTCTATGTGAGGGTACAATCCGTACCAGCCGCCATTGTGAATCTCCTTCTTTCTGAAACTGCACCGCCGCGCAACAACTACATAGTACTTGGCATAACCGTGTTTGACCATATACATAAACATGTGAGCGCATATACATATTAACGTTTCATAGACGTCATATTAAGTTTGGCTTAATATATTAAGGTTTCTCTACTAGTATAAACTTTTTATCCACAACATGTTCAGGTTTAAGCTTAACATCTTAAGGTTTACCTACCACATATTAACGTTTTACTCATAACATATTAAGGTTTGCGCTTAATATATTAAAGTTTACCTACAACATATAAACGTTACTATACAAAGTATACAAGCGTTTGCGCTTGATATATTAAAGGTTACAACATATTAATGTTTGCACTTAATATGTTAAAGTTTACCTAAAATATATATATATATATATATATATATATACACATATATATATATATATATATATATATATATATATATATATATATATATATATATATATATAATACATTTCATACATTTTATACAAAACATATAGCGTTTGCGCTTAACATATTACAATTGAAGAACAGAAGGTAGTATCGGCGTTCCATAATTATTGTCGAAATGTATGAAAATATTGATTTCATTTAACGACTTTTGTTGCTCAGCGTGCGGCCTGGACGCAGCATTTGACCAGCTTTGTTGCCGCGGAAACTTTTTTATCTACCACATGAAAGTATTCTCGTGCGTGGAAAGTTCCGGCGGCGGTGTATTCTAGATTACTAATGGCGACGAAGGTAAATCACAAAAACTCTGCGTCACAATTTGCCAAGTGGATGTATTTTGTGACCGAAATATTTACGACTAATTTTTTACGAAATTTTCACTTTAGGCAAAAACTTTGATCGTGGGAAAAATACGGGCCGCTGTGTTGTTTGTTTACATTGACGAGCAAATCGAAGATCGACACAAAAAATGTTCCGACGCACCGAAATTGATGACACAGACGCGGGTTTTCGTGACGTGGAACGACGAGAAAATAGCTCCTGTATTTTTGACAAGAGATGAAAAGCTTGGCTTGTGCATGTGATAGTAGCTGTTATACAATAAACTAAATTAATACCACGCCAGGCAAAACAGGCAACTGACTGTTCCATTACACACTACCGATGAAAGTCTGTCCATTAGTTTGTCTGCCTCTTTCTGTCTATCTCTGTCTGTCTGTCTGTCCCCCTGTCATTCTTTCTCTCCTTATGTATGTCTGAAAGTCTTTGTCTGTCTCTCTGTCTCTGTCTGTGTGTGGATATGTGTCTCTCTTTCTCTCTCTGATTCACACTTTGACCATGGTAATCACAATGCTACCGTAATCATAGGTAGTATACCTCATGGTACGTATGACTTAGGTGGCGCTACACCCAACACACTGCGTATTTTACTCAAATATCACTTTTTTGCAAATATTTATTCAACTTTAATACATTTGTTAACCCAAGATAAAAATATTGGTTTGGTTTACCTTTTAGCTTGTCAAGCAGTCGTAAGTTACGTGATAAAGAAGTGTTAATTTATGAAAATGTATGCAAATCACCCAATTTCCCGGCTTCTTTTTCCTCCCAATTTCAAAATTTCCAAAGACTTTAAATCCGCTTTGGCTGGGTCAAATTTTCTGAACTTTTCACATTATGTTCTTTAAATGCTATATAAAAATACCTTTTCGTTTGGCAAAAAAGTTCTAAAATATTGAATAAGAGGCATTTTAATTTTGCTAATCGTCATTTTAATCACTTACTTTAAGTGTCAGTCTTTCAAAACTTGCTATTTTTGAATGATGACAGATAATGCAAAATAGATAGTTGATTTTTTCTACATATACTCTTCTTTCGAGTGAAATATTACATTTTAGAAAATAGCAGCAAATTTTTGACTTGAATTAATTTGTATCATTAATACCAAAATTGAGGATTTTTGTCCCAAATATACACCCTTTTCACCCTTTGAGTAAACTTCTGCCACCATACTAAACTTTAGCGGCTCTACTTTTTGAAAATATATAGTATGGGGGTTTCCTTGATATCTTTGATGAGAAATATTGCTTTGGAAAAAAAAAACTGTGTTGGCAACATGCAGCACCACGGATTTGCTCGATTGACGGAAGGAGTATCCCGGTAAGAATGCATGCGTATACAGGGAGAACATCTGTTCTTGTGTATGTCTCGGTTTCCATTAGCTTTACATGCCTTTGGCTGTACCGGGTAAAGTTTCACTATCGCTGTGATGAACCCGTTGAGAAAGATAACATCGTACTCGATGGAAAGTGTGAAAGATACATCCGATAGAAACCGCTTGTGATGGAGCAAGAAAGAATCATTTGCGATATTAAAACTTAAGCCCAAGGAAAAATCGTGTTTATTAATATTACTGGTTGTAAAATATCGAAAGATGTTCCGTTCCCAAACCCAATCCATGTTGACATTTAAATTAAAATTTTCCAAACGGCCTCAATTATTAAGCGTTCGAAGCTTCTTTTGTTGTATCGCACTTTTTGCATGAGAATTTCAATTATGCCTACTTCGACGGTCGGCGACACTAGGATTGGTTGTACAGCAAGTATACTTTTGCCTGGAAGAATTTCCCATGAAATCAGAAAATTTTTTATTCATCGTCTCATTCTCATTGTAGTCGGAGAGCCTTTGAAAGTTTAAATATTGTATCACTTTTGAGCGAGTTTTAGTTCTGTACTTGATGCAATGCGGGTTTTGAGTACCATACCCAGACTTTAATGAGGATGGCATGATTTATGAAGTATACTAACAGGAAAAGTTCCAACCGATTATTCTAGTTAAGCCGAAACAATGTGAATAGTAGAATTTGACACTAGATCACAAAACGTCCATTCTGTCTGTGAGTGTGGATCCGTTGAAACGCAACAACAGACATTCGATTTGACTTACGCACTTAAGTGTCTGTTTCAGTGTATATCGTCTACTCGCCATTCTAACCAATTGCAATCCTACCCTAACATTTCGATAAAATTTGAGAGAATTTTTTTGCGATGAAATTTTACATTATTATTAAAGAATCTCGAGACGACTCGCACGTTTGTCTCTCGTCGCCGTCAGAGTGACATGGAGATTCCTCCAACATACACACAGAGAGGCAAAAGAAACACACACGAGAAAGCAAACAAATGAACTAATCCCCAACACTGCATTGCATAAGCCATTGGCTAGCTCTTTATGTAAAGAAATAAGCAAATCAACTGCACTGTCTTAATCTGCGTATATGTCAAAGTCAGATGACAAGTATGTGTTTGTCTTTTGATTTCACAGGAAAATCCTCCGGCCTCGTTGCTAGTCGAAGTAAAATTTTATAGGTGTATAGACTCATACTCACAGCCGTATTTACAGCGAGTATAGCAATAGGCTTTACTTTGTGACTGTACACAATTGACTGATCATAGACCCAGTAAAATGGCATGGCAGTCTCGTTGAACAAGACTTTATAGTCTACATGCAACTTACACAAGGAAGATGTTCGTTTGTCATCAGGAATATTCCCAATTCAAGTAATAGTTAATTTCAAAATCGAATGTTCGTGGCTTGCTGTATGACTTAATGGATGGGGAAGTTTTCAATTAAAAATTTTGGCTGTGTGAGGCTTCATTTCAGAACTGTATGACCCCATAGGTGACCTTCAAGTTAAAATTGTGCCTTGCAGATTCGGATCGGTTACAGCATAACGTGAAACCGACTCATCTCATGATGTCTTCTTGTTTCATGAGAAGTGAAACAAAAAAATAGATATCGCCTTCTCAAAGTAATGTGCTCATTCTGAATCAAGAGTGTTGTATAATTCAAACAACGCAAATTCTGAAACTGCATGAACATGATTAAATCATAGATAGAAAGATATTCCAAGAAACAAGTTTTAAACTAAGATACATGTTGTGTAATGCATGTGTGAACTAACAACTATAGCATGCTGCGTGAAATATGTAAATATAATTGTAACCCCAATTGTAATATCACGAAATGGGGTCCTTTTTTCAATCAACAAAGATAAACATTTTGCAAAGCTCTTCATACAAATAAATACAACTCACGTCAATCATATCGGCACATGACACGCCGATGTGCATTCAAAAGAATAAATTGCCTGACAAACAGAAAGCACCTCGCCTCATCTGATTATCTCCTAAAATTGATTTAAAGCAATTACAAGCGTGTCTTGATGCATTCGTAAGGCTTTACCATCTCTGATTTTCATTAGAAAGTAACTCACATACACGCCGCTCGGCAGAAATCAATCAGGCCGCTTTTGGCCATGTTGACACGCATTTATCTCAGTGTAATAAGCTTAAGGGTTTAAAATCTTCAAAGAGTTTTTACGAATGGTGGCAGCAACACTTTGATGGAAAATTGATGAGTAAATCATCTCCTCTAGAATGAATAATTTACGCTCTCGAGTTTTCTTTCCTAACAATCCAAATTTTCTGTATTCATATCGTTTTATACACCTTTAGAATAAAATGTAATGGGAAGCGTCACTGGATAATTATTTCACCATAAGGAGATTGCACCTTCTCGTGGTGATTAAAGGAAATTGCTAGAAATGTATATGCACTCATGTGACATGCCGTTATGGTAAACATCCAGCTAAAAGCATTTTATCATTTTCCATGTGCCCTAAATTTGAAAACCGTAAAAATTGAAAGTAGCATTTCTCATAAATAGGTATCCTCATTTCAAATAGTATTTATTCTTCTTTAAAAGTGTGATAAATCTATGATAATCCAAATTACCCAAATGAAAAACTGTGGGAAAAGTTGTATAGTGGTGTATACAGTATTTATTAATACTAGAAGGTAGACGTACAGGTTTCTTTCGCCTCGAAATTGATAAACTTAAACTTTTGCCCAAGTTTTCCTCAAAAAAACTTTACACCATTACCTTTTGAAATCTTTTGCGTCACCGTACAACATTTGGTACAAGAGAAATAAATTACTCAATATTTTAAGACACTTTAAAACTCAAAATGACCTCCATAGTACCTGTACTGATCTATAGAAAGAAAAACATTTTCCATTTTTCAAAAATAGGCAGGTGAAAACATTATTTACAGTAACTCCATCAGCTTAAAAATGAAGCCCTATGAGTGGTAGATCAATTATGTATTGTTAAAGTTTGAGATTCCAAATTTCTGTTCCCAAAGCGACCGAAGAAATTTCGCGCCTCAAAATTGAAAGACTTTAACTTCTACTCAAACCTTCCTCAAGCAAAAATTTCAACCATTCTCTTTCACAATCAAGAATAAAAATCCGAGATCCCTCTGTAAATTTTGGTACTAGAGAAACAAACTCCCCAATATTCAACGACATTTGAAATCCAAAATGGCCACCATCCCTGTGTAACCTCTGTGGGGGAATGAATTTCCCTATTTACACAAAAATTTTCATTTACCCCGTAAGCTTCAAATGAACGCCCACGAGTGGTAGGTCGAATCAATATTGTACAGTAGCGAAAATCGGCATATCTGTCTGCGGGGCGCATTTTACCTTAATATATATTGTACAGCAAATTAGAATCAGTACATGCAAAAATGAAAAAAAAATAACGTTTATGAGAAGAAAGAGTATGGTTTGTTTTTAAATTTATATTGAGGAGGTTTAAATAATTACTTTACCTAGTTGCCGCAGCTACCCGCTACCTTTTTGTCAGCGATACGTTGCCCTGGATCGACGCGAAGGCCAGTTGTGAAGATCTTGGCGGGCAACTCGCAAAGATCGAAGATGAACAAACCAACAACCATATGGCAAGCTACTTGCGCTCCCATCGATTAACCGGTGACTATTGGTTTGGGGCGAATGACCTTGAAGAAGACGGGCACATGGTTTATCCTGATGGTACAGAGCTGACGTACCAAAACTGGTATCCAGGGGAACCGACCAACTTTAGGAAAGTGGAACATTGTGCACAGTTGTTGTGAGTATCAAGCAGATAATGTGTTTTAAAGTGTAAAAGATTATATTTCACGTATCATTATGTGAGGATATTACTTTCTATTTTATAAATTATTTCCGCTATGGTCTAATGGAAAGCAAAACACAAAATTTAGAATATTTACATGACACAGAATAGCCACACACAAAAGCATTCTTCCCTAAGACACCGATCGCTTTCACTTTTTAAAATATAGTCGAACGGTCGTCGGCACTTTGCTGCATGCAACAAATAGTCGTTGCTGAAAATAAACTAAAATAGTTAAATGATCAATGCACTAAAGCAGTCTTATTCGTATAACGCTAGCACGGCCATCAGCTTATACTAAGCTGCAGTAAAATTTCACGTTATCTTAGAGTGAATGTTTATAAGTCTGCATCAAAGGTGTAAGGGCTTATACACCACTTAAGGTTCTCCTAGAAAAAGCAACTCTGATTTTGACGGCTGGTATTGTGCCATAGACAGTTTCTTTCAGCAAGTACATGTAGGTATGAAGACCCCTTGTCAGTATGGACACTCTTCTAGTTTCTCGATTATATGGTTCAACTGCATCCCGAGAGCGCTTAGGGAAAAAACCCCATATAACTTGATTTCGAGAAAATTGATGCATTCTTGGCTTTTCTTTGACTTAGTACCAAAAGCTGTATAGTCAAAATGACACTGGCTTAAGTAGCTGCTACGCGATTTAATGTGTATATAGACATATTCTCGTAATGTCATGAACACCGAAAACAAAACCGAGTTTTGTGAGAAGCCTTAGTGCTGGTGTTGAACGTGATTAAAGAATTTAAACATTGTTAAAGGGTTTTGCACATTATGTTTAGAAGCAATGGTGAGACACCGCTGAACATTAGCAGTATTTCTACACATACATATACATACATACATACATACATACATACATACATACATACATACATACATACATACATACATACATACATACATACATACATACATACATACATGCATACATACATACATACATACATATATACATACCATTTTTAATACAAAAGTGTGAATTGAAAAAGAAATCAGTCATCTCACTATTGTAACAATCCCCGTCAACTGAACAATTTTTCGATGTGCCTGTATGATCACAGTGAACGGGAGAACTATATGTGGAATGATGCCATATGTGAGATGTCCTCAAACTATATTTGCCAATTGGGTGAGTATGCAATCGCATATTTACAGTGTCGTAGAAGTTTTAATTTGTTATATCAAATGAATTGGAGTATGTTTTTGTTTCCTATAACGATAAATGGAACAGGGAGAGATTTAAAAGTTTTGTATGTGTGTCGTCGTACCTGAACCGAAACCATTTTCGATGGGTTAAAAATGCGTGAATTTACAGATTTTCTTCCCGCGTATACAGCTATGTAACATGAAAGATATATTTGTTCATTTTAACGTTGCACAATCATCTCTGTTGATACCGTTGCTAATTAGTGATACCTTTCAAATGGTCTTGCTGTTAACAGTGCCTTTAGTAGAACAAAGCAAAAGACACGGCATGTTTTGAGAAAGGAGAGGTGAACTAGCACATTTTGGAAGGGGTGGTTGATTTAAGAAATAAAATTGACGGAGGAAAAAGTTTTGTTGACGGACTGCTTTTGCAACACGGTATACGACATCAAAAAATATTCGAAGCCCGGAAAGGGAAAATTGCTTTAGTATATAATACTGACCATCCTCCCTCCCAAGATTTAGTGGTAATCTCCTCGTCTTACCAAAAATGGATTTCCTTTAATATCTTCTAGAGATTTGTCATCTTGAAAACATATTCCCCCTCATCGCCGGAGAAAACATCGACACTCAGGAAACAGTGGTGCTGAGTTTGGAAAACGCTTTCAACTGTAACGCCCAGGTAGTTGGTTGGGAATTCATTTCCTCCAACGTTGGTGCCTTTCAGGTATCAATTCTTCAACAAAATGTGTCCAACAAAAACAGTTTTACCGCAAAGAAGCAATACACCTTGTCTACAATGGAAGTCGGTACTGTGTACCACTCTGTCCTCGAACAACAGGATTGGACTGTCGTCCGTCCAGGCGACGTTGTTGCTATCTCATTTTCCGGACCTGTTCCCCTCTCCTGGTCCACTGAGAATGGCACTGGTCACGTGATCCTGACAGACGGAGAGAGATTGGTACTTGAACAGAATGGGGCGATAAACGTGGACGGCTTGGAGATGACATATCGGAAATATCCCATACGACCAGTTTTACAAGGTATTGAAAAAAGGCTATAACAACACAAAGACAATAATCCTTAATAGGTAGCATACATCTTAAACTTTTAATCAAACTTTCCTCCAGATAACATTCAAATATTCTCTTACCAAATCAGGATAAAAATCAAGGGTCACCGCACAAAGTTTAGTACTACAGAAACAAATTACCTAAAAATTACCGAGATGTGGCTGCCATCCCCGCGTAAACTTTATGGGGAAAATACAATTTTCTATTTTCGAAAACCTAGGATGGTCAAAGAATGTCTTAATCCAACAGCTTTAAAGTGGGCCCTGATAAGTGGTAGATCAGAAACGTGTTGAAAAAAACTGAGAATCTTAATATATGTCCCCGAGGGGCACACTACCTTTAGGAGAATGAAGCCAGTCTTCCTGGAATACCTTCGATCCGACACAATTATGGTAACATTAATGTAGTTACACGATCAGGTTACTTAGAAGGAAAATATGTGAAATTTAGAGCTTTAGGGACTTACTTACAAAAAGCAAGCATGTGAATACACCCTGCAGTATGCATCACTAAATGTTTACTCTGGTCCCGCAAATCTTCTTAAGATCATAGGCAAAACCCTCTATCGATTTACAATATTTTAGGATACTGTTGCCTAGTGTTTTGAATTAGGGAAGGCAGCTTAACCAACAGTTGTGATAGCCTTGGAATGGCATATGTGGAGGCTGTTTAATTTTTTGTTGCCTCGAAATAAAAAAAAAATATTTCAAGGAAACTGCTGCTCAAGATATCGAATGAATTCTTTTGTGGAACCAATAATGAGCGTTGTACAAAATGTTGACATTTAACGGGGTTCTATGTGTATATCTGTCATAGATTTAGATGGTTGCAGTGGGGACCCTTGCCACAATGGTGGTACCTGTCTTGCCGATCTGATCCGTGAAGGAGTCACTGCTTGCGAATGTCCGGCTAATTGGAGAGGGCCACGCTGTGAAAGAGGTATACTATATAGCATCTTGTAAAATACATGTTTAATTTCTTTTCCAGATAACCTACAGTCAAACAACTTAATTTTGCTCTTTGCCCACGCACGGTCAATAACCCTATGCAAGTACTTTTGTTGGGAATACGATTTTCAGCACCTACTATTTAAAAAACACCTCTAAAGTACTTTCATGGTATGTTATTGTGATGTACACGGTTTGAGGCGTAACTTTGACTGTTTAAAACCACCAACGTGAAGCTGCTATAATTCCAAGTTAAGTAGACAGAATGAAAAACGTCAATATTACTTCCCGTCTTGCCAAGAGATTGTCTTTCTTTAAAGTGGATGCTCTGTCAATGTTCTTCGTCTGAACTCCAGCTGGTCAAAGAGTACATACTTCGTTTCGTTTTAATTGTTTATGAAACATCGAACGTCTTTTTTGGCGTCATTACCTTTTATATTTCCTAAAACTCGGTCTCAAATTGATACGGAACATGACCCTGCCAAGCTTCAAGCTGACGACTGAGAAGATTTTATGAGAGTTTATTTCTGATTCAGTGCACAATGCGATACAGGTTATCAAGATCAATTTTGATTTGACTAACTCTCTGTCTGACTCTTTGTCTCTTATGTCTCTTCGTGTCTTTCCCCTACAATATCCCTCCCCTCTCTCTGCCCCTCTGTCCCTCTCTGTCCCTTTCTGTCTCTATCTGTCTGTCTTTCTCTCTCTCAGTGTTTCAAATTTGCTGATGTATTTTGTTGTCGGGTGTTTGACTTTAAAACAATTTCCATGAAAAAAACCACTATTACGAGAATGTGACAGAGCAACAAGGTTTACACAAAATCATTTTTTATTTCAGAGGTATCATTACTACCCCTTGAGTTCCATTTGGAGCAGACAACCTGGATGGAAGCAAACGCTGCGTGTGAGCGGGGAAATGGAAGTCTGGTATTGATTCTCGACCAGGAATCCCAAGACTACATCGAAATGTTCATGCACGATTTCAACATCACTGGAGATTTTTGGATTGGCGTCAACGATCGCGTCGTTGAAGGCAGGTGGCAGTGGCAAGATAACTATGAGTTGAACTTCAACAATTGGAAAAGTAATCCTCAAATTTTTGGTAGGATGAAGGACTGTGCCTGCATGAGGTAGGAATTTTTTCTTGAAGGAAGGATCTTGAAACGTCTTGCACAGTTTCTCCATCACACGATGAACAAAACTTCAGATAATGGTCGATTGAATGTAATAAACATCGAGCGCGTATCGAACACGTATTGCATATTATAGACACAGCATTGGGGTGTTTAGATATGGCAAAATTTGTGTTTCCTTGTGGACAGAGAACGCGAATGAAGCAATGAAGTTGTTATAGCTGATCGAAAAATAAAATAAAGTACATGAACCGTGCAATCACATACCTCCGGCTGAACCATCAAGTTCATTTATATCAGTCTACTAGTTTCTTTGATCACACAAATTTTAACTTTTTCTGGTGTGCTGTACGTGTTGAATAATTTTGAAGGATTTTGAGTAATTAAATTGATATTCTTGTGATTGTGCAATTGCAAAGTTGAATTCTCCCCTGTAGACTCAACACTGAGTATTTGCAGCAATTTTGAATATCAAGTATAGGTAAATTTAAGGTAACTTTTTACGCAAAATCCGAAACATTAGATGGTAGCCCCCGCCAATTATGCTTTATTATGGACCAGAATCATTTAAAGAGTTCTTCGAAAAGCTTGAGTAGATGTTTACCCTCGGCATATAAACATTTCGTTTTGTCAATTAAAGTAGTTCAAATAAATTCACACAAATTAGTGTTTACGAAATCTACGTATAACTTGCTTTCAATTTCAGAGAGGAAGATGAATACAAATGGGAGGCATCCGATTGTAATGAGCGAAATTACTACATCTGTCAAATGTGTAAGTTTACCATGGTTTCAGTAATCGTCCATAATTGTAGCAGAATGAGAACTTTTAGCCTGAAAGAATTCAGGTCCTTGGAAGAGATATTATAATATAGACACACTTTCCCCTGGAGTGATTGAAAGCGGCAATTATTTATAGCTTTAGTAAATCATGCACGTGCATCGCCAAAAGATCTGTTGTGTAATTGCAGACTATTGATATGTTAATACAGACATTGGCAAATCCTTTGATAGGCTAAAAAAACAGTGCTTGTCTCCATTTTTATGAACCTATGTTTTATATCATTGCCTTATTTTCAGTAAAGTTTTCTAAACAACAATGTTGTTAGTGAAACGCCCAATAAAACTGTAAAAGAAATTAATACATAACTGTCAAAAAGATAGACGGAAAAATGTTATATCGACAAATTTTATTCATTTTCGTTTCTTGTACAGTTAAATTCCCAGGTCCACAATGCATCAATCCCCTTGGCATGGAATCAAGGGAAATTGAAGATGACCAAATCACCGCTTCAAGTACTTACGATATGCTAACTCCGATAAGACGAACAAGTCATCCGACGTATTCCAGGCTCGGTACGAAGGAGTCTTTCTTTGGTCCAACTGGCGGCTGGATTGCAGACAGAATTGACGAGAATCCGTGGTTGCAAGTGGATCTGCGTCTACCAACGACAGTCACCGGGATCCGGACCGCTGGGCGGATTTCTGAGGCCGTTTTCCATGGATGGTTGATAACTTTCAAAGTAGGATACAGCTTGGATGGTGATTCTTGGAATATATATCAGGACACTTCAACAGGAGTGGAAAAGGTAACTCAAGTTACAGGCATTGTTACTGAAGTTTGAACCCGGAAGTTAATAATATAGATGTTATCGTGGAACTATATTTGCTTTTGGAAATTGTTTCTCAATAGCTGCTGCTCTACTTGCATATGGTACATCGACTTGTAATTGTAGACTGAACCAAAACATCTAAAACCAACCAACCAACCAACCAACCAACCAAACAAACAAACAAACAAACAATCAAACAAACAACCCAAAACACAAACAAGAAAACAAAAAAACAAAAAAATAAGCGCACAGCCCCCAAGTCCCCAAAAGTAACATTTACCTATCCCTATAGTTTCTATTTTCAAGATAAAATATTGATATCGTTACCTGTGTCCCATATGGTAGCTTGCCTTGTACAGGAAATATGACAAATCAGAGAAATTGAAGCTGTAAGACAAAACAGAATTTAACAACGGCTTTAAATAATGAAACCACACCATATATGATTCTTAAGAGCTAGGATAATACTGTAAAGTTGAACATAAAGATTTTAAAAACTGCGTACATTTTTCCCGGCGAAGGTAGTCCTTAGTCTAAGATATTTGAAAATAATGCATGATTTCATAAGCATTATGCATAACACAGCGCAGTTGCAAAAGGCAATGTCTTTAATGAGAAACAATAATTGGGTATCAAACGACTGCAACTGGTTTTCATATCTAACATTAAATAGGGTTTTACAAAACTAAAGCACTTCGGAAAACTACCAAATAAAACATATGCTTTCAATTCTATGTGCTATTTTAGCGAGTGTCCGTGCTGTCCTGAAGACACAGATGGTTATTTAAAGTGTTCTTGCTGGCTGTTTCCATGAAAGGTTGTCAGACTAACATTTTCAGACACAGATTGCAAGAGGGTGTCCCTCAAAACAGGATCAGCTGACCAAGTTTTGAAAGTCATTTTAATGGTTCTGAGCGGCTCTCTAATATTGCCGACTCTACCGTTATTTAATTAAAACCGTATACTAAGTCAGTCATTACAATAATATATGCAGATTTGTGAACGTTTTAAGATGTACATTTTCTAGACAGCTACACATGTCATCTTCACTTGGCAAACTGCATTCCGACAGACATGTAGACGTATACAGAAACTTGGATATTCTAACTTCTGTGAGACGCCCAACTTCTTTTACTATGGTGGACCACGTCTTTATAGGCAACCGATTGTCCCAGATATTGTAACCATGTAGCAGTATCCTGATTGAACGTAGGCCGAATTATGAAGTACATCTCGCCTGTATACATGTTTAACCCACCTCTTTGTACGTGTAAGCAGATAAACGACTACCCATAATAACAATAATATACATGACGACGGTGACCGTCCTACTCGGCTGAGTGACAATTCTTAGTTTTTATACACTAAACCTCCGAACTTCTTTGGGTTTCGGTTTCTTTGGGTTTCAACTATGAGGAAAATTTCTCAAAAAATAAAAGCATGACATTAATTACTGCGTCTCATTTACCACAAAATAAACAATAATAAAGTAAAGCAGATAACGTGATTCAGTTCCATCTTGTGTAACGCGATGCTCACTCCCTAGGGAAGATATTTTGAGTTGTTTTACCACTGAACAAATTCTCTAAGGGAACACAACTTTCAAGGGAGAACAAAGGATTGAATCACATGAAGCAGCCAATATCACCACGCACTAATGCAAGAACCAGGGAATCAGGATTGCCGCTTTAGAGATTATTCACCAAAGTGTTTGGGCTTACAACGTCATGAAACAACATTGATGCCCAACGCTTTGACGTTTGGTGCATTCACGAGTACGTCGACTCAGATTTATATAATTTTAGGTATTGTAAACAACATATTAGAGACGTCAGCAGCAATGAAAACTGGCACGTCTAATACAATTATCTCATTAATGTGTACACTGACAGTCAGGTTTCATTAAAATTTTCTCTATTACTGGCTGTTTCGTTAATCTACAAGCATCTTTGATCTTTCCGTCTGCTCACTCACACGGAAGATAAAATTTTGATTTCCATTTTGAAATGCAGATATTTCCAGGAAACCAGGGCCGATTTGATCTGGTCACCAATTATTTTGTACCTCCTGTCTTCGCTCGTATTGTACGTGTTTATCCCGTTACATGGGACAATGAAGTAGCATTGCAGATGGAACTGTATGGCTGCAAAGGAAAACGTAAGTAATTAAATGTTTTGCTATTCATTTTAAGTCGGAATGGCAATGGTCATACATGACAGAAGTAGGCCATGGCCAGCAAAAGCTGACCACTACTTGGTAAATCTTTGGGACATATTTTATGCCCAGTGCAGTGAAATGTAGCTTATTAGCAATCTGAGCTCCAAGCAGTTCAGCAGCGCCTTGCAATTGAAAGACTGAAACGTCTTCTCAAACTTTCCTTCACGAAACTTTGAGCCTTTCTCATAATGGAGTAAAAATAAAAATAAGGGATCATCGTGCAAATAAATGATCGTACTAGAGAATCAAATTACCCATCATTTACCGATATTTGAAATTCAAAATGGCCGCCATGCATGTGTTAACTCTAGGGGGAAAATCAACTTTTTGATTTTCACAAAACTAAGATTAGCAAAAATTCACTTGCTGTATTCGAAGCTTTTTTAAAGACTGGTAGACCAGAAAAGAATTTCTAAAATTTCAGTGACCAAATATCTGTCTCCGAGGCGCCTTCGTCCTTGAATTGAAATAGTTGTTTTTGTATGAGAAACAATAATGGTTGAATTCATCGTCATAATGTGTAACCTGGTCTTTTAAATAAATTACCCTTTACTTCTCCTGACTTTGACAATCTGAAAACTTAAGTAATGCATTCGGTACGACAAGATAGTCTATCAACATGCTTTAAAGCTTAGTATGATTGATTGTATTGCCTTATATTCATAATGTTAATAGTCGGAAATTACATTACAATGACGCAATTTCAATAAAACGTTAGTGTTTATCCATTGGGTGACAATGCTATTAAGGGAAGGTGTTTTTAAATTCAAGTTGAGTTAATTTATTTTGAAGGAATGATCCAAACTCGCCATAAGTTTTACACGTTTTACTAGACCTTTGCTCAACTACGTTCTGGTACTGTAACAGTCGTCTTTAATGCAGTCAACACATTCTAAGAATCACCTTTTTGCGAGGTCTGGACCGTATTTTGCAAGACCATCTAGTGGGTTTGGGTCCTTTTGTCCACCGTTACGTCTAGTTGAAATGAAAAGGAGTCCTTTTCTAAGGTAAATGTATATGGAATCAATCATGGTCCATGGTAGTAAAATAGATCTGAAACTCATGGAGTCGTATTAAGTCGTATAGATTGTAACCAAAAGAGCAATCGTTATGTAGGATATCGCTTTTGACCGAAAACTTAATATTTTGACAGTAAATATATTCATAGGATACTACTATATGGTTTCGTTGTTAAACCTTTTGAGTATGCACTAAAATGTTTGGGCAGACTCGTAGCATTACTTTCTACTCCACCACAAATAAGGACAGCAATGTGAAAGGTCTTCAAACTGCGAAAATCATGAAGCTTGATGGTGGCACGTTCATCACTGAAATAAGTAAACCCATTTTATCCTGCTTAGCTTTTAGAGTATGAAAATGTTTGATATGAAGAACAAACTATTATGACTGAATGTGAAATAGAAAAATAGTGGCCTGGAGTGGTTCATTTTATATTGTTTAAACTTTTCAAGGTGACGTGCTTGCCGAGTTTGTTCGATACCAGTCGGCAGATTACGCCTGGGACAACAGAAAAGTCATAGAAGATGTTAGCGATGAAGAATGCGCCCTAAGGTGTCTCGATGAATGGGATTTCACATGCCTCAGCTTTGTCTACGCGCCCTCTTCACGCCAGTGTTACCTACGAGACGAGAGCGCCTGGACATTGGATCTTCCGCTGGTAGCAGATGAGAGATACAATGCCCGTATTTACCGGCGACAACGTAAGCGAATCTGTTGTCTAAAGGGTGTAAAGTTTTGAATTCCACGAGATAACTTATCGCTGTTAATAATAAATGTAAGCGACTTATTCTTCGAAAGACGTTTACTGGAATTTTGAAGGTTTAGTCAATAATTTATCATGTATAGCTTCGGAAAAGTCATAGAATATCTATCAGTATTTGGATCCGTATCTATCAGTATTTGAATTATTATTCCAAAGTTTCCCTTGTTGAATGGTTTCTTCATTTTCTTATAAAGGAAGCAGAAATAGTGGATCGATTGGGTGCTTAGAATTAGTGGAAGCAAAATTTCAAATGCACGATTACAAATAACTCGAAAAGCACACAATAATACATTAATTTTGCTTTAACTGACTTTCTCAAGTCGATTTGCAGGGTGCGTGGTGCAATTGTGTACATCCGTTTCAATAGAAGTACAATTCATTTATTAAAGTTAATTGCACAAACAGATCGATGCAATGGACTGCTTCAGGCTTTTGATAGCTTACTGGTTCCCTCTTTCTTTCAGTGTGCGACCTCACGAGAACATGCGAACTAGGTAAGTTCACAGAGACAGAGTCAGAGTCACAGACAAACAGGCAGACAGTGACACAAACGGCACAAACAGACACAGGCACACACACATATAAATATATAATATATGTATAAAAGTTAATGTTCTAATGGATGAAATATATATATATATATATATATATATATATATATATATATATATATATATATATATAATGTATAAATTTAATGTTCTAATGGATGTAATATATATATATATTATATATATATATATATATATATATATATATATATATATATATATATATACATATCAATAGGACGTCAAAGTTCATTAAAATACGTTCGGACCAAACAACTAGGTGTGGTAGTGTGTATCAATTAAGATTTATATATATATATATATATATATATATTATATATATATATATATATATATATATATATATATATATATATATATATATATATATATATATATATATATAATATATATATATATAATTTATAAAGGAAATTAAGGCTACTTCACAGAACGGATCTAAAGTTGTTAGTGATACTATATAATAGAGGAATAGATCATTGTACCTATATATAATGCTTTATTCCCATTTCAAACGTGTGTGAAAAAAACACAAACAAACAAATTCACATAAAGAAAGTATTTACTACATGTCTGAGAAAACGGGAGTGAAAAATTGTTGTCTAGCAACTAATCAGGTGTACTTCCGAGTACCTGATTGTTTGACAAATTCGCAGTATGGGCTGACAGTTATGACTTTGCAAATTAACCTTAAATTCAGTAACTATGGAGACGTACTATTCCCAGGATGACAAAACAGCAGATGTATATGACACGTACTTGGACAGTTAAAGAGAAATCATTTCAAAATTTACAAATTGGAAATATTCATCATTAAAAACTTATTCTGTGTGGAATACACATACCCGTCGAGAAACCGGTGAATTTATCAATATTGATTATAAAATTTATAGAGTGTACAGCTAAGAAAGCTATCCAACTTCTTAGCTCGACTATCAAATCGGCTAGGAATAAGGCGAGAGACAACATAAACAGCAAGTCGTCTTACCAACATCAATAAGTGACGGCTCTCGCCTAACAAAACCAAACCACAAACGGCCTTTTTCAAGGCCAACACATATGAAAAGAGAACTACCGTTAAAAACAATGAACCACCAAGAACACAGACAACACAAATCCAAAACAATAGAAACTACAAAAAACAGAACAAAGCTAAAAAAGAAAACACAGAAACAAGAATCACAGTATGACAAAAATAACGAAACATCGCAATAGAACAAAATTGAGCACTGTAACAAACAAAAATCTCAGATTCATAAAAAACCTATTAACACACAAACTCACCAACATTGAAATCAACGTACTTAGCAAAGGCTTAAAATTCATTCCACACCAAATCGTCCTAACAGAATCCACCTATTAGAGGACATCAAAAAATACATTCGGAAAATGAGACTCCGATATATCATGAGACACAAACAGACCGTAAAACACCCATTCAAAGTAAACTCGAAATGGATCCCACGTACAACCGAGAACACAAAACTAGAGAATTATTTGGAAGCGACAATATTGGCTATTGTTAACACACCTTTTCGAAGCACAAAAAACAACATGACACGTGCAGAAAAAATAGCGTTAATAACGCTATCAAAGAACAAACAGATAACCATCAAACCATTTGATAAAGGTCGGGGGACAGCAATTTTAAACACTAATGATTACATAAAAGAATGTCAACGTCAACTTAACGACCAACGATACTACACAAATTGGCAGCAGATGACACACGAAACACAATAGAAGTCATACACAATCTCATAACAGAAATGTACAATGAAAAACACATTGACCATCACACATATGAATATCTGAATCCAATCAATAGAAAAATAAGAACACCACTTTGGTACCTTCTACCAAAAATTCACAAAGTGCCGCCACCAGGAGCTATATTCATAGGACGGCCAATCATAAGTGGATGCTCCAGTCCAACATTTCACATATCAGAGTTCATTGACCATTTTCTCAAACAAATCGTCAAGAAACAACCAACATACATCAAAGACACAACAGACTTTATACGGAAAATTGAGACAATCAAAGTTCCGACCAATGCGACACTAGTAACACTGGATGTAAATTCCATGTACACGAATACACCTCATGATGAGGCAATTGAATCAGTCGGCAGAGCATTAAATCAGGAAAGATCATCAAACAATTACATAATCAAGCAACCACCAACGAAATACATGATAGCTCTGCTAGAAATAATCTTAAAAAACAACACATTTGAATTCATGATGAATTCTACAGGCAGATTTACGGGGTGGCAATGGGTTCGCCAACGTCGCCAGAGCTGGCTGACCTCACATTCCACGAGACAGAAATGAGAATAATACATAAACACAAACAACAAATATCGACCTGGCTGAGGTTCAGGATGATGTCTTTCTGATTTTCATCGGAACACAACACGAACTCAATGAATTCATATCAAACATAAACAAAATGCATCCCACGTTCAAATTTTCGTTTGAAAGCTCCCCTCAAGAAATCACATACCTAGACCTGACTATCTACAAAGGTCATCGGTACAACAAAGAGAATATTCTCGACATCAAGACACACACAAAGCCAACAGATACATTCCAATTCTTACAAAGAAACTCATGCCATCCGGCAGCAACATTCAATGGTCTGATCAAAGGTGAAACATTACGATACATCAGAACATGCAACAACGAAACCGATTTTACACAGAAAGTCACACAATTTAGTGAAAAATTACAGGACCGACAATACAAGAAAAATGAAATAGAACGCATTATCAGAGAGACAAATCATAAAAAAAATAAAACAACTGCTTGAACAACAAAAAGACAAAAATAACGCCACCAATAATACAATAGCTTTCATAACAACATACAGCCCGTACATAGAAACAACAAAAATCAAGCAAGCCCTGACAGAAAACTGACATGAACTTGAAAAAGACGAAACACTGAAACAACTGTTCAAAAACAAACCAATAATCGCATACAGAAGGAACAGAAATATAGGCGACACACTATAAGCGCCAGACTTCACAAAACTACAATAGCTCAAACTCAGGTTCACAAGAACCTATACAAACACAACGAGATCAAACAGTAGATATTTTAGCTTCCTTATATGAACAACAAACTCAAATGGAACAACATATTACAAAATAAAACAATCAACCATTCAACACGTCTCACCGAACAAAACTGAATTTTAAGCGACTGATGAAGAAAACTCTGTTTTCGAAACGTAGCGCCAAGGATCGTAGTGTCACAGTAATCTCTCCGCCCCAACCCGGAGTAACACAAGACACGTAGATTACGGGTACGTCTCGCCATGGCTAAAACAACAATTTACATGAAACAGCCAAACAGGATATACACTTATATTATACACGATATCATACATAAAACGCAAACAACCCAAATATGAACGATGTGTGGAGTTGCTTTCCCTTAACTACCTTCTGACAGAAGATTGCAGAATTCTCGATGCACGAAACTTAAGTAACGTATACTATTACTTTGCACTCGAAGTAAATTGTGTTATCATTAATAACGTTCTGCTTTCCGCAACGAGCACCGTAATTTCCCCGAGGACAACTGTATACTTCGATATATATATATATATATATATATATATATATATATATATATATATATATATATATATATATATATATATATATATATATATATATATATATATATATATATATATATGAATGTATACATGAAACTTAAGTAACAGATATTATTACTATCTACTTGAAGTAATTTGTGGTATGATATATATTATACATGTGTTTGTGTTTGTCTGTGTATATGTGTACGACATAAAGGTAATTACTTGAATAATTAAGCGAAAAAAAGGATTGACATAGGTAATGTAGCATAAAATGTATCGAATTCTTTAAATGTATCAAAATCGTATAACGAACGTGAACTGTTTTCATGTTGAAACGAGAGTTGCATGCAATCGAAAAACAACGTATCTCGATAATTGAAACATGTTCAATCTATTTGAAACTCTATGGATAAACCACAGCTACAAGCTTTGCAATTTCTTATCAAAGATTGTATCGTTGGACGTCGAGTTGATGAGTATGTATCTCATGTTCTGAATCATAGGCTTATGTACATACCCACTGTTATCGGCCAGTGTGGATGATAATAATACAACCAGGATGTCCGCCTCATCATCGTTCAACGACGATCACGTACCTGAGCTTGGGCGTCTGGTCGCTGGCGAAGGAGGTTGGGTACCTAGCCGTAACGATGGTTCACAGTGGTTACAGGTCAGTTTCAATAGACGGATGCGAATAACTGGAATTGCCACACGTGGAAGGGGTGCAGATTCGCCCGAGGAATGGGTCACTGGCTACACGATATCTTACAGCTTAGATGATACATACTGGTATGATTATCGGGTTGAAAATGCAGACGTTAAGGTAGGAATCTTTTGGTTCAATCAAAGAGTTCCACGTTAAAATTCTAAGCGCGCGCAACAGAAAGTTTATATAGTATTCAGAATGTGAAGTGTCGGAAATTGATCATGACGATACCAATGAAATCAATCCTGCACGCGTACAAACAAGTGGGAAAAAATCTCACATACCGACACAACACGATTAAAATCCAAATCATTAAGAGAAAAATTAGGGATGCCTTGAATAACCGTGAGCACAGCCTATTCCAATCGTACCATCCATAAATACCAAATTTTTGAGGCAAAGATTGTAACAGTGTAATAGGGAACTCTTAAATCATTAACAAAATAATGTTCATGCAAATCTGTCAGTAAAGAAAAAGATATAATGCAGTATTGTCGGCTATAAGTGAGATTCACATCTTTGGCTTAATTTGGTCGATTGGAAAGGTTAATATATCTTAATCATTTCCATTATCACAACATGTAAGTCTTTTCTCATCTTGTACTTAATATTCATCATTATTTTTTAAAATAAAGTTCCCTTCTTGCTTTTAGGTATTTCACGGAAATTACGATCAATGGGCGACCGTTGAAAATTACCTTCCTCAACCTGTGATGGCGCAGTTTGTTCGTATTCATCCTCGATCTTGGAACGGTGGCATCTGCCTCATGGTTGGAGTAATTGGCTGTATCGCTACAGGTAATTGAATTTCATGTCGACATATCTCCACTTTATTTGACAAAAGAATGGCGCCTTTTCTTTCATTGAATTGCATATGAAGTTGCGACACACTATATTCTTTTACACACATGAACAACGATGAATGGCTTATACAGTATCATGGTATCATCCATGGTTTAGTATTATATCGTATTGGATGGTGCAATATTATGTCGTTCGGTATGATGTTGCCGGGCGTGGTATGGTATTGAATGCTATGCATGGTATGGTATGGAATGATGTTGTACAATACATGGTATAGTAGTATGATATATAATGTGTTGCTGATGGATGAGTGGTGAAAAGAAATTATATGACAAATCAGAGTAAAGGGACCGCTTTCCACAAATAGGTGTGAAGTAATTTTATTTTTATATCGGGAATTGTTTAGATTCGTCTGACAAGCGAAATACCAAATCAACAGTTCCAAGAAAAGGCATTGGACCATACTCGACCTCGATCGTACGACTTGATTTGCTAATAAGATGATTATGTGTAAATACATGGCCATAGCAAGTGTTCTTCCTTCTAGCTACCTAGTCTTTGATCAGACAGAGTTGCTGTTAAAAATGAGTCCGTCCACTGGTGGAATGATGGAGTATAAGTAATTGGCGAATCTATCCATAAAGAATTGAAAACATTTCCCAATTTAAAAGCATTAAAAAGGGAAGATTTCGTATTGCACATACAAAATTTAAAACAGAGAAAAGAGAATTTACTGAGTTTCATGAACACGATTGGAACTAATTTTGGATAATTGGATTTTCATATTTTTCAAATTTCTCGAAATTGTTAGGTGTCGTATAGCTGAATGTTGCAATATTGCAAATTACTCATAAAAACAAGTGTGTAATGTAAAAAGAAAAGCAGGTGAGATTACGTTTGTAGATTAAATCGGCATTACTTCACCATCCAATTATCCCAAATTAGTTCCAGTCGTGTTCATGGTGAAAGAGAGGACAGAAACTTGTTTGCATTCAAACAAAATTACGAGTTTTTCAGAAAAGAAATTGACGAAAGAAACGCCCTAAAATGTAATTTAACAAATTTTTTGGAAAGAAGCTTACTTGAACGGATTGCTATATTGGTATAGCTATTCTCGCACTGAATCTGCAGTTGTCGATACATTTAGAAAATTTCAAGAAATATGTGTGTTCGTCCTTATGCAATGTTTAAGGCAGCGACAAAGCAATATACCAGTACAAAATGAACAAATGATGTATACTTAGTTAATGGTTTATTTGTGTCAAGGTTGTGGCGAAGGCGTTGGTCTGGCAACCGGTAACGTGCATGACAATCAGCTGTTCGGGTCGACTACGTAGGACCGAAAGTTCGGTGCCCGTGAAGGACGCATGCGCATTCTGGAAGACCCGGCAATAGGTTGGATCCCAGAATTCCATGACACAGATCAGTGGTTTCACATAGATCTTATTGACGTCTATACCGTGCTTGCCATCGCCACACAGGGATCTCGTGACAATGCATTTTGGGTAACGTCGTACAGAGTACTCTACTCAACCGACAACAAAATCTGGCAGGTTTATGAAGAAGACAACGAGAGTAAGGTATCTACGACATGTTTTCAAAATATTTTTGTTTCCTAAGGTATCGAAACCCGTATACGCACTGGAAGCAAGGCTCCACAGGCTTTTCCATCATGTCTTCTATTCCTACAAGATATGGTTCTACTGTTTTCATCGATTGGTCATTATATCTTTGGACAGATTAGTGAAAATGAGCACACGCAATTTCGTTTGCTTTGAAAGACTTGATGCGGACTACGCATGTTCTACGTCAACGAAGCCACATTTCTTGCCTTTTTTTCAGTTTTCTAGCACGTGACTATTTTCTTGCAGAGCAGCAAGGTTGTATATTTTGTAAATTTTTGCTCCGCGTTGTTGCTTTCTTAAAAATTGCATTCCGAGATCTGATAGCGAATTCCAAAGTTAGCACTTCCATGTAAGTTGCATGTATATCCACTTATTTTTGTTTTGTTTTTGTTTTAAGATTTTCACTGGAAACTTTAACAAGAACACTCCTGTCAGAAATGACCTATTGCAACCGGTGAAAGCGATCCAGTTCAGAATCAATCCAGTAACATGGCATGATGGGATAGGTCTCAGAACCGAGTTGATTGGATGTCGTTATCGAGGTAATATCTCTCATACTCTTGTTTGCTAGTGTGTTCTATCGTTCCGTCATCAAATTTCCCTCCCCTAAAATATAAAGCTAATTACAGTGGAATTTGATTGAGTGTCCGGTTTGCCTTGCAGAGCTCGACAAGTCTATACGTTGCTTATCATTAGAAAAGTAAACATTTGCAACAAATTGAGTCTGTGGTGTTAGATTACAGCGCGCGGCGAACGTTTCCCATACACTGTCTAGTCTACATTCTCAGCAAGCTTACTTTTGCACTACTAATTCATGTACACACATCATCAAAGTTTTCTTTTGGGTATTTATTTTGATTTTTGAACTTTAGGAAGAAACAAGTAAATTCTTTTCAAAAATAAACTTTTCTTCTCTCGATTTCGGCAATCACGACAACAGTCCCTTCAGCATACAGTCTGTAGCATGTCCAGAGCAATCTACACTATCAACAAGTTTGCATACAACAAATTTTTTCTTTCAAGTTGATCGGAACGTTATGAATATTATCAACCAGCAAATTCTTGGCACTCCTACGTGAAACGTTTTTGCTGCCTTCTCTCCTGTCTCAGATAAATGAAACTTCCCTTGGCATTTTTCTTAAATACATGACAGCTACAAAATAGTAGTACTAGAACAACAATGTTGATTTTACACACAGTGCTCAACACTGACAGTGCATTTTGTGCCGTTAAATAACACACCCAGTGTTTCTGAAATAATTCACTGTATTTTGGCACGTTATTTCCCGGACGGCATCATACACGGCAACGGGTAAGTTAGCATGGAGGAGACGGTGATATCTCTCTGCCTTCAAAATTTTCTTCACCTTGCTGAAGCATTGTTCAACTGGGTTCAAATCGGGGGAATACGTTGGTGTAAAACTGTACTCAATTCCAAGGGTGTCAAGCCAGTCGGAGAGAATCAGTTCACCTTCGTTGCGATGAATCGGTGCATTGTCAGAGATTAAAATGTCACCCTGTTGCAAAGCACGCTGTCCATCCTCGCCGAACGATTGCACAGCTTCGTGGATAAAATGGACATATTCGTTGGTGTCAGAGCCGCCTTCAATTACACGATAATGTTTCACGCCGTCATATCCAACCAGCAACTGCAATGTGTACATCGGTGACTTCATGTATCGGCAAACTTCTACGCACGGTGTTCCAATCAATGAATGTCCGTACAGAGGTTGACCTGTTGTCACTTTAATGCCAGCTTCATCCATAAATTTTAGCGTGAATCGGTTACGTTGACTGACAAAATCAATGAACACTTGAGTGTACTGCATATTTCGCAAAGTAAAACGATCTGGCAATGGCGTTGTCATCTTTTTGAATGTCCATCTACCACCACTCAATTCATTTCTCACTGTTTTTCCTATCGTAGAAATTGAGACGTCTGGTAGATAGGTATGCTGTAAAAGTTCGTCGCGAATTTCCTTGTATTGTATTGATGGTCCAGAACGTTTCAAAGTCTCTATGAATTCAATGTCTTCTCTTCCTAACCTTTTTGGTTTCCCGCCGCCGTGTGGCTTTGGTTCCACAGAATCAAATTCGCAATATCGTTTCCACAGCCTTTGCACTCCCCTTTCATCCAACTTGAAAGTCTTGCTTACAGCTGTTAAAACACCTCTGGGGATTTGACCAGTCCCTTTGTCAGCTCCACAGTCTTCGAGTTCTGTAACAACAAGTTTTCGCAGATCCGTACTCAACGGACGTCCACGCTCGTAGTATCTTCCTTTGACTGAGGTCGACGCGCTCAACATTTCGGTGTGTACGCCAAACGTCGAGGCAAAATCAATTGTTTACATTGTATACGAACAAGGCTCATCTTGTCTCGATTCAGTGGAAGAAAGCAATCGAAGAGAGGGGTGTTGCAGGAGTTCAATGTTTTATTTTTTGTTTAAATTTATGTATTCTTTTTCTTCTTTTTTTGAATTCGGGGAAAGAATTCATGCGACTAGTACTTTCATTAGTAAATTATTAAGGAAATATAGTATGTATGTAACAGCTGGGGAGAAAAAGTGCAGAATTAACGACATTCCCTTGAAGTTGAAGCTTTGGCGGGAAGGAAAGTTGATGGTATGCAAATTTTGCCAGGCTCACAACATCAAGTACCTGACGCCACCGTAACTTCGTTGGTACAAGAGCTGAAAGTTTCGAGACAAAATGAATACGCCTAGAGTCAGTCCGGTTGAAGTTGAACACTTTCTTCGAGATATAGATCCTACACTCGAAAAATATGCCAGTGAGTTTCGTCGTTTGGACTTTGTTAATACAAATCACATGAAATTTTTAAAGCGAGGCGACTTGGAGAAGTTCACGTGCAAAGTAAGTGATGTACATCGAAGAATGCTGCTAAATGCTGTAGCCAAACTACAAACCCCTTGTTCAAAACTAGGTTTGAGGGATGAGGAAAGTCCAAAGAGTGTCGAAGGACTCAAAACTGACAACTTGTTCAAGCCCAGAAAGCTAAGTTATAAACAAACCAGAGAAGTCGGTGAAAACTCAGAATCTCCATCACCTTCCTCGAGCTTGGCGTGTGGTTCAGTACGGATGGAAAATATGGCGCCAACAAATTTCCTAGACACCTACAAATACAAGTCGCCCATTGACCGTTACATCGAACAACGGCAAGAGGAGGTCAGATTGCTGGAAAGAGAGCTGAATTTGCTGGAAGAGCGTCATTTGGTCATCTCGAAAAAGTACTGCCACCCAACTTCAAGGTTACCAGGAGAAAAACAGTGCGGAAAATGTCATTTGTATGGGTCAGACAGGCGAGACAAGTGTCCGAATGGACCGTGTAAAACTGCCGAGCAGTGCGGAGATGTCAACGCAAAGGGCCATGAAGTCGAAAAGGCAGAGCTGAATGATATTGTGTCCAAAATACAAAAAACTAAAAGTGATGTTAAGAGCAAACAGCAGACCATCGACATAAAACGTCAGGCACAGAACAGCATAAAGAACTCCTTCTCTGAGCGTGTTCATGATCACCTAATACGGAGCAATCAAGAGAAATACCTCTTTTTGACCAGCGCTGGTGAAGTTGTTGTGCGTACCCAAGAACTAGCAGCGGACAAGGCTATACTCCAGAAGTATTATAAAGGAAAAATACCTGAGAATGTAGAAGTTGCAAGTGGTACATTTCGA